>NC_138783.1:116806850-117213039 GCF_965178545.1 Coloeus monedula
GGAGCTGCTGATGTGCAGGACCCAGGGTAGGTTTGGGATTGAAGGTTCTGGTTCAGGAAAGTGTCTGACAAAGTGTCACATTGTAGTTCTGGTGTTGGGAATTCCTTCTGTCTGGCTTCTCACAGGAGAATTAAGGAGCAAGTGGGAGGTTGAGCTGGGGAGGGAGGTACTGGTGGTGAATCTTCTGCTGGCACTGCTGTGTTGGAAGTTCAGGGATGGAGATGATCCCAGGGTTGTGCCTGAGCATGTCCTGGGCTACTGTGGGCAAAGGACTGGGGGTTCCCTCCTTGAAAACTTTGGGAATCATCCTCTTTCCTTCCTTTGCTTTCACAAGTGTCCACTTGTGAAACCACTTAAAAATGCCAGCTCAAGGGAATGCCTGGTGTTTTCAAAGCCTGCTGTTGTTTTTGATCAGGCCAGAGCAACCCAGCAAGTTTGTCCTGAGCTAAGAAATGTCTTCAGCTGTCCCCCAAACTACATTCTTTGGCAAATAACTACATTGCCCATAAATAAATAGGGTTCACTGAGCTGTGGTGGAAGTGATGCATATGGTGAGAGGTCTTGGACAGTCTAGAACCTTGGAGGGGAAGGAGCTCTGTGTTTGAGTGCTCGGGTGTTAAACCACCTGGCCACCCTAAATACCTGTGTTTAGTTGGCAAAACAGGCTGATCTGCTGAGAAACTCCTGAGGCAGTCCTGGCACTATCAGTAGTGTCAGCAGCTCTGGATGGAAGGTTGATCCATCTGTACAGGAGTATTTTTCAAGTGGCATTTTCCTGTATTCATGGTATGACATTTATCAGACTCATCTCTGAAAGAAGTCCATTGAAGACTGTTTTCCACATCAGGCAGGAAAGTCCAGGTTTTCTGAAATTTTTCTGCACTTTTTTCACCTGCTGTTTAAATCACCTAAAACTCTGCTAAATCTCACAGGTGACTGACCCACACTGGACATACAAACCGGTGGCTTCCACCATTTGTGCCTGTGGGGTGTGAAGGAACATTCACAGGCTTAGTTACAGCTATAATGAAACATCTCATAAAAAGTGAAAATTCAAAAAAATAAGGTCCCAATCCTGCAAAACCACATCCATAAATTTGTTCCTTATATTTTATGTAGTCTTCACTGAACTCAGTGAGAACGTAGTGTTCAGTTGTGTAAAGATAAGCCAGCTGTAAGTCTTTGCAGGACTGGAGTTCATGTCTGTGGTGTTATTTTCAAACCCAAAATGAGATCATTAAAAAGAAATCCAGTGATTACAGTCACCAAGTGATACATCACAGGTACCCGCAGTGTCCTTTGTTGGACCTAGGAATGAAAAGCTATGAAATATTAACACTTAACTAAAACATAACTCTTGGTTACTTTAAGGAAAATTTTTCTGCTTTTTCTTTCCTGTTCTCTTTTTTTTTTTCTTTTTTCTTTAATACCAGATCTTAAAAATAAAATGACAGTGTCATGAATAACATTTTTTTCTGCCCTACCATCATGACCTATTACAAACTTACAAACCAAAATGGTTTGGGTTGGAAGGGACCTTAAAGATCATCTCATCCCACCCCTGCCATGGCAGGGACACCTTCCACTGTCCCAGGCTGCTCCAAGCCCCAATGTCCAGCCTGGCCTTGGACACTGTACCGTGCCATAAATCAAGTCCCTCCTGATGGGAGAGAATTTTCTAAAAGTCCTTGCAAGGAGTTTCAAAGATAAACCGAGACTTTTCCTTGACTTTCAATGCTGCCAGATAGTTGTTTATTAAGTTTTATCAGAGGAACAGAGCCACTAGTGTGACCCAGGTACAGCATAGAGCACAGAAAGTGGGAGTGAAGGCTCTCATTATCAAGATTTACACAGCCTTTTAAAGATAATTTAACCAATGGTTACTAAAAAGGTACATTATTTTCACTTTCCTACCAATTATTCAGTAACACGGGCAGGAACTGCTGAATTCTCTATCCAATCATCCCAAACTACTTTTACTGCAGAACATGGAGTGGTAGAAGAAGAAGAAGAAGGTTTAGAGAACAATAACAATCCTCCATTTTGATCTTTTTTACTCTTACCTATTTACTACGAAGAGAAGCCCAAAACCTCTAAATTTTTCACCCTGTGACAATCTTACATAGTAGTCTATCACCTAATTCACACCACTGCATTTTCTAGTTCTTGTCTGATCGTTGGTAATTTTTTCCAAGGTTGGAGGTTAAAACAGTGTTGTTCAGGGGGGTAAAACCCCTTCAAAACAGGCAGAGAAATATTCTCAGCACTCTGGGTTCCTACAGCCTTGGGCACTGCCAGGGATGCAGGGGCAGCCCCAGCTGCTCTGGGCACCCTGTGCCAGGGCCTGCCCACCCTGCCAGGGAACAATTCCTGCCCAATCTCCCATCCAGCCCTGCCCTCTGGCACTGGGAAGCCATTCCCTGGCTCCTGGCCCTCCATGCCCTTGGGAATTGTCTCTCTCCAGGTTTCCTGCAGCTCCTTCAGGCCCTGCAAGGCCACCCTGAGCTCAGCCCAAAGCTTCTCCTCTCCAGGCTGAACAATCCCAGCTCTCCCAGCCTTTCTTCATTGTCTGGGTTGTTAAGATAGAATTGTGTGTGGGATGCTGGTTACAACTTCATGGGGGGAAAGAGGATCACCCCTCCATCGAGATCCTCAAATCTGACTGGAGGGACATCATGGGACAGGCTTTCCTCAAGGACATCCTGTCCAGATTTCCACTGCTCCTTTTGGGGAAATGCAGTAGAAATTTAGATACAAATGTTTTAATCAGGAATCTCTTCTGTGGACCAGTCACCATCCTGCACTGTGAGAAATTCTGGGCTAATTCCAGTGTGAGTAAAATCAAGTGATTCAAAGACAGATCCAGACAGGACAATTTAAAAATCCACCTTTCAGTGAAAATAGAGATGAAGATGCAGACCCACCATGCAGGTGTCTGCCATGAAAAGTTTGACATTTTCTTGGTCCAGGCCCAAAACACAGATCCTGTCAGAATAAGTGCCCCACTCCATGGAATAATGCTGCATACAGAATTTAATTCCTGTTCTACTGGATCCCAGCTCCTTGTGAGTGGTTGTTGGGAAAGTCATGGTCCACCAAGGTAATTCAACACACATGTTGTAGCAAGTTCTTCACACATGTCTGGCAAGCCTCTCACAGTAGGAGAAGGCTTTAGGGATTCTTTCCCCAGCCTTAAATCATGCATTAAATCCTATCAATTATTGGTTCCCTCCCTGTTTCCACTTCTGCCCATTTTTTGTTATTGGGCAGTACTTTTTGTGCCTTGTAACATGATTTACTTAGAGCACTCCAAAGCTCTGAATTTCCAGTTTGCAGAAAACTCTGATAATGTGTTATTTTGTTGAAACTTTGATCCCATTGCAGCAAAAGCAGATTTGCCACCCATGTCAGTGGAAGCAGGACATCGTCTTCATTTTCATTTATATATATTTATTTCTTAATACTATATTCTTATTTATTTATTAAAGCACTCTGTGACCTACAAAGTGCTTTAAATGTGGGTAAAAAGGTTGTGATGATCAAGACAAATCCCAGGTCTGTAAAAGCTCTGAGTTAGATTTAACTTGGCAATTCACTATATTCAGTGGTTTTTTTTCTAAATGCCCACAGTTTTTATCCATTAAAGTAAATGAGTAGTCCCCAGGAGAAAATACTTTGGTTTATTGTTGCCAAGTCCTTTGATGTCACTGTAGTACTTTAAAGATAATAATCTCATTTTCTTATATGCTGTTGGAAATGTCTTTCTCTAGATGCACTGAGGTTTGGAAATACGGAAATCAGATCAGGTAGGACTTAACATGGAATTTCTTGTGTGTTTGGAATAGCTGGTATTTGATACCAGGCCTTACAGATCTAAGGTGATCAATATTTTTAATTTCATTTTGTAACTGTTACAAAACCATGTAGCTAAGCAGTGTTAGTTAACAGTGATTTTTCAACTTTTTTTTTCCTCACAAGGCGTATGGTATTAGTGGATCTTAGAGAGACACAGAAATATCAGACAGTTACAGAAATGTGTGAATTTTATCCTTTTTGGACCACACAGCCTGGTCTTGGGAGTATTCTTGGAAGACGTAACATCACACTTCCCAAGTGCTTAATTTCTAATTATTTTTTTGAATCTTATGGCAAAATAGAGAGCTCCCCTTTGGTGGAGGGCAGCTGTCTGAGTGGAAATAGGCTGATTGACACTGAGGAAAAAGATTGACAGGGAATCCCTTGGGAATCCCTTTTTTGCTGTTTTTCAAATGTTGAACTGCACCTGAGTTCCTAATTAGCATAAAGGTGTTTCCCAGTGCTGAGGGTTCCTGTTTGTGTCTGCTGGAGTGGGGATGGGGTTATCCCTGAGTGTGGGCATGCTCCTCGAGGTGCTCAAAGGGTGGCAGATTCCAGTTTTTAAGAATGATCTGGGTTAGCCCTGGTCTTTTGGGGTCACTGAGTTTCAAACACAGATATTCCACATCTGTTTCTTGTTCGCAGCCACTAACAAAGAAGTGCAATATTCAGAGAGTCCCAAACAGCAGAATGTGAGAGGCACTTTAATAGGTTCCATTCTTGATGAAAATCTTGGAGCAGCCTCTCTAATATGGGGTAGAAATCCAATATTCCAGACATATTTGATGTGTGCAGTGGCCATCCATCCAGGGATGGGACTTTGAAGGACACTGTCTAATAACTGCTTCAAACTATTTTGTAGTTCAGTTAAAATTACCTAAAACATTTGGAAGGAAGTGAGGAAGAATGTTGGCCTTTGCCCTCACAGTTGCTTCTTTTTTCCTTGCAGAGAAGTTGCTTTTTTGAAGTATTTTGGTTTGGTGTTTTGTCTTGTTTGGGGGTTTTTTGTGTGTCCTGCGTTATCATTGTCACAACCAGCTTTAAATGAGCATCAAACATAAACTGAATAGGTTTTCATGGCAGTGCCAACTTTGAGCTGAAAATTTCAGTGCACTTTAATTCATCAATTAATTAATCAATCCACACAGCACCCCTTTGGCAATTGGTGGTACAGCTGTTGGTATTTCAGAGGTGGGAAATTAAGGAAAAAAGGAACGTTTAGGTGAGATTTATCCCATATAAGCAGAGCTGTTAAAAAATTGGGAATAGCAGAGGTTCCCCTTGTAGGTAATGGAGAGAGAGAAACACTTTAAAGGTGAAATTCATCTTGTCTTTTGCAAGTAGGAGTTGTAGGTGAGATTGAACAAAATTATGAACGTGGTTGTGTTGGGAATTGCAGAAATCTCAGAGAACGAGAGTAGTTCTGATGCCTGCATTTAAAATCCTTGAAGTCTGATGAGGTGAATCCCCCTTCAGCAGATAGGGATTCAATTCCCTATCTGCAAACGAGTGTCAGGACTTCCCTGTTACCAAGGACATGCACTGACTGTTGAAAATAATTCCAGTGTCATCTAAACAGAGCTTCTGTTTCATTTCCCGGTTTTGTGATGTTTGTTTTATGTAGAGACTATAGCTGGTCTCCAGAAAAGGTGGGCAAACAGTGGTGTAGCCACCAAAAATATTTTGGCTGGTAAAATCTTAAGTAGCTTGGGTCACAGGTAAGAGTTGGTAAATGAAGTGCTTTGATTTTCACTTTGAAAACTTCCAGCATTTCTTTTCTGTAAAGCTTTTTCCATGGGAAAACAACCCATTCTTGACTGCTCTTGTTCCGTGAAGTAATGTTAAATAAAAAACGTGTCCCCAAATCAGGTTCTCTCACAAGTTTTCAACTCTGGCAGTGAGTGAATTCATCGTGAGAGGAAGGAAGGCGGGGATGGGGGAAGAGTCATGAAGGAATTAATTGTCCAAATGCTTTGGAGCAGCTGAAGGGAAGCAAAAGTGGGAATGCACTAAGGACAACCGGCCCTGAGTGCGGAACTGATGGTGGGTGCCAGGGCAGCAGGAAAAAATCCTTTACCTGGCTCTGTTAAAGTATTCTCTTAACTGAAAGGTGTCAGTGCTGCCTTGGGGAAGAGCTGCTCACCGCCTGGTGTGGAGGATGCTCCTTTCCAGGGCCAGGGAGCACCATCTAGTGACCACAGGGCTGCCCACAGGGCAGGGAACAGGGAAAGGCGTGAGTGAGGACACTTCCCTGCTCCTCCTCTGTGCTGCAAGGCCTGGCAGGCAGGGAATTGAGAGGTACAAAAGCTTGGAAGCAGCACTGGAGGAGAGGATGTTTTTTGTGGGATGCAAGTTTTGTTGTCCCTGTGATCAGATAGTGATAATTATTTTAATTACATGGCTTTATGGATTGCTGGCTTCCATGTGGTATTTGGATTTTGGGGAATGCAAGTGCCTGACTCCCCTCACTGTGCCTTCCACCTGGAGCTGACCTCCACGTGTCCAGCCATGGGTCAGTGGGCGTGAGCCCATCCCAGAACTGGATCCCGTTTTTCCCAGCGTGGAGTTTGTCCTCTGCCCTCAGACCTAGTTCTGCATCAGAGCCACTCAGGCATGGAAGGAAGAGGTCCTGCATCAGCCCCAAAGGCACAAGAGTCCAGAGTCAGGGGACCAGGGGGTCTGGGGTGCAGTGCCCATCATCCCTGAACTGCTGATCCTGCAGCTCCTCAGGCACGTTGTGGAATTCCATTCTCTCCTGAGCCCTGTTTGTGCCACTGCTGAAAGCATAATTGTGAGACCTTTCCTTGAGGTGATGGGAGATTTTACCCCTCTGTGAGCAGATTTACTGGTACTTTCTTCCGAGCCAGTGAAATACAGGGACTTAAAGGGAGACAGTCCAGCTGAAGAGCTTGGTGAGAGTGTACCTGACCCTTGCACACCAAACTGGGCATGGCCAAACTGGTGTTGGGAGCTGCATTTAAGCAAAGTGCTGAATTTCTTTGAGAAGATTGATACCGTTGTGTCTTCGCATGGCATGAAGTAGTCCTAATTTGCTTGGATTTCTTCAAGTCTGCTTCCAAAAAGTGCAGTGCAAATTCTTTTATTGTGCTGCAGTTCTTCTGATTTGTAGCCTGGTTCTACCTAGAAGAGAACCTCCTTTTTACCTGGAATGTTGGCAAGAGGAACAAAACTCACTCTCCACTGTCTGTTGTCTTTTCTTTTAATACCCACATCTGGAGACACAAGGGTGACTGTGTCTCCAGTTTGCCAATTATTTACCCAGAGATGTTTGTACAGTTCAAGGGATGAAGGTCACATTATTACCATTGCAGAGTGTGCCTCTAATCTCTTGGTCAGCCCAGAGTTCTTGGTTTACCTCCCACACAGCAAGAAGGATTACAGATCTATTTACATAGGGAATATTGCAATGTATTTCCTTCATATTTCATAGAATCCCAGAGTGGTTTGGGTTGGAAGGGATCTTAAAGATCTTCTAATTTTTAGCCCTGCCGTGGCAGGGACACCTTCCACTGTGCCAGGCTGCTCCAAGCCCCAATGTCCAGCCTGGCCTTGGGCACTGCCAGGGATCCAGGGGCAGCCCCAGCTGCTCTGGGCACCCTGTGCCAGGGCCTGCCCACCCTGCCAGGGAACAATTCCTGCCCAAGATCCCATCTAACCCTACTCTCAGTGTGAAGCCATCTCCCCTTGTCCTGTCACTCCACGCCTGTGTGACAAGTCCCTCTCACCTGAACACACGTAAAACACATTTTAGGTGTTTAGGTGGGTATGTACATACTCAGCATATTTCTAGTGCATCCTAGAAAGGATACAACAAGCAAAACAACTCGTTTTTATTTGGAATTTCATCTTCTTCCTTTAGGACCCAGTTCTAAGCACTTCTTTTGCATGGTCAGACCAAATCTTCAGGTCTGTCCAGGACCCTGTTGGTTTAAGCAGGCTTAGATCAGCATGGAGCGGATCCTTCATCTCCAGTTTAGAAAGATCTTCTCTAAAGAGGGAACTCTTGAGTCCTAGAAGTAGAAAGCACTTCAGGCAGAGTTTAAGGGTGTTCAGGAAAGAGTTTAAGCCCAGCTGTAACTCTAAAGCATGTGCAACCCCCCTGCTTTGATCAAGACACTTAAGCACATGTTCAGTGTTAACCCGCTGGGGAATTTTGCAGCTCAGTAGTTTCCAGATGCAGGCTGAAGGTAGAAGAATATTCCAGCAGAAAGGACCCAGGACAAATTTGGGTGACAAGTTTGAGAGAGGGGATCATTTGGTATGGATTTTTAATACTTTTCTTGGTGTCTTTATTTTGTTTGTTGACAAAGTTTTTCAAACTCACAGAGCGTTGTTTCAGACAATAACACAGTTGCCTAACATAATAAAAACCTTTTTTCTTTCTTTTTAACCTTAAAAAAAAAATAAAAAAGAGAAAAATAGTAAAAATGTTTGTACTCTTTTTCTTTTGCAACTGGATGATGGTGATTTGATAACCCAATATTTTCCTTGCCTCACAATACCAAGGCTCTGCTTGCAATTGGATCGGCATCAGCGTAAGCACTCAGAAATCTGCCTGTGGGTATTAGTTTGAAAGTCAAATAAACTTCACTGGATTCTTTGGCACAGAATGTGTGCCAGTTTAAAATGGCAAAATCCTTACTGGGCTGTGGGCTCTGTAAAACTTATACAATAATAATAGAGCTCAGCAGTGCCTTATGCTTCCAAAATCCCTGTGTAAACCAAGAGGAGGTTTGTGTATATGGAGGTGGGATGGAGAAGAATCATTACTAAAACCTGCTTGTGAATGAATTTGTTAGATCCTCTCCAATGGGGAGCTGGAGCTGGAGCAACCTCTCGATATATTGGAGGAAAAACCAAAATACCAGGGGCTTAACTGGAGTGGAAGTCACCCAACTGAAACATTATACAATGCTTTGAAATTTCAAGAGAAAGGTTCTAATCTTTTGGCTGTCTTGCTCATTGTTTGGAGTTGAAAAGGGAGGAAATCAACATCCCCATGAAATACAATTACTATAAATTGCTTTCTTTTCATACTGTTCATAATGAAAATAGGAAAGTTACCTACTCTGCAGGAGCACTGTAATTTGGTGGATGTAGACTGCAAGAGCACATTCAGCAGTGTAACATTGCATTTCTATATGAACCAATTAATGGAGAATATAAAATATTGTATGGCAGTGCTGACTCCAGACTGCTCCAAAGCGACCAAAAATCATCTTTACAGTGGAAGAAACCAGAGCTCCTTAAAGTGAATTCTAAAATTGAGCTGATCTTGTGCAGGGAGTTGATCCTATGTCCCAAAGGTTGGATTTGATGGTCTTGGAGCTCTTTCCCACCTTAGTGGTTCTGTTTGTCGCTGTTGCATCCAGGGATTCCCAGCTCTGTGGTCCCCATGGGACACCTGGAAATGAGATTTTCCTGGGACCTGGTAATGGCTGAGCCATTCCCATGAGCAGGAGAGGGTGGATGAGCCCCTTGCTCTGCCCTGCTTTGGGGGAGATGGAGCAGCACCTGCAGGACAAGTGCCTGAGGGACTCTGTCTGCACCTCTGGAAAAGTTCATTTCACCTTTTTTGGGTCAGGATAGGATGGGAAAAGTGAACTGGGACTCTGGGCTGTCTTTGTGTGGAAAAACTGTGTTGAATGCCAGCAGTCACCACCAGCTACAGAACAACGCTCCCATTTCCTTTTTTTTTTTTCCTAAGTAGCAGGAGAAGGCGGCGTTGGGAGAGGGTGAGGTCATCTGCTTCCACTAAATAATGCTGCAACAAGCCATTCACTATTTCTTGTTCTTTTTGTCATACCAGAGTCCCTGGTCAGAGGGCAGGACCTTAGTACAGCTGGAATTATCTTCCAGGCGACCTGTCCAACATGGTTGGGTGTTGTCATAGGGAGCAGTGAGAAATTACAAACCTGTTAGAGTAGGACCAGCTTTTTAAAGCTGGTTTCTAGAAAATAAATAAATTCTGGCATGTTCTGATTTTTCCTTCCAATTCTTTAAGGATTCTATTTTCAAGCTTTTCTCTTCAGGCTGAAAGCTCGGAATCTCTTGACACCAGGAATTGTATCTTTTATGAAAACATAGAACGTTGTGAGGCTCCTAAGTGTGAAAGGGTTGTGCCAGCCCTGGATCCTGAGTGGAATACCTGGCTGGCACTGTGGAAGCACTTTGCCTTTCCTATATATATATATTTTTTTTTAAGTTCAGTTCTCTTATACAAAGGCCTGGGACAGGGACTGTGTTTTGTTTGCACAGCTGGGAGTTCTGGGGTGCTCCATGACAGCCAAGTGCTCCAAAAGGACAAATAAAAATACAACACTGAATAAAAAATGGCCATTACACTCTAACCAGGAAAGGAATCACCAGTGAAACCATCTCAGCTCCATGCATGGATAGAGCTGTGAATTAAGGGAAGAACATGGAAGATTTAAGACTGTTTATGGCATTCAGGCATCTGCTTTTGAAGTTTCATGTCTTTTTTGTGACTTACTCTCCTCAGTAAGAAAGAGACATCAAAAAGAAATTATTATCTCCAACCTATTTGCTTCTTCTTTAAGGAAAAAAAAAGTGCTAAATCAGATAGGCTGGAAAGTGTCAATAGCTCAGGAATGCAGGAATGAGGTTAATGGACAAATATAGACGTGGTGTAAGCAGGGCAGACTTCATTAACATATTTGGAGTTACACCCATTTATACCCAGCCTGGCTTTGGCCCTGGATCAGCAATTCCCCAGTGAACAGCCTGCATCAAACCACTGCTGAATTTGGCCCATTGCATCTGACATCTGCATCCTGCCCCGAAGTGGCCTGTCACACTTACTGCACATCAGATCACACCTGCCCAGGCGGCCACGGGCAATTGACTTTCTTGTTTAAAAAAACCAAAAAATACAAACCCAACAAAAAAAAATAATTAAAAAAAATTTAGTCACATATCATCAAGAAAAACAACATTGTTTTAGGACTCTTATCTCTTCACTCCCAAATATCCTGTTTCTTCGAGCTGCAGTAGCCAGGACCAATAGAAACCTCTTCCTGCCATTGGCTGACTTCATTTCCCAGAGTTAGCACAATCTCATCCGCTCTAAACAACCTCATCAAAACTTCTTTCTGGTCAGAGCGAAGCAATAATTATTATTAGCAATTATTAGCGATCAATAATCTTGATCACATTATGGCAAGCACTATTAAGGTAAGGAGGGGGTACCTTTTTTTGTTGGAATTTTTTTTTCACTGGCGTGTTCTTTGGTTTCCTTTATCAACCTAGATAAGTTAGAATTGGGCAACACCCCCACTGCCACAATAGAGGACAACAAGATTTCCTTTGTACTGCCTAGTAAATTTCCTTTTTCCTACTCCAACCATCCGCAAGGCTTAAAAACTTCAAACTCGGAAAAAAAATTGGGTTTTTTAAATTCACTGTTCAGTGGTGTGGATTGCATAGGCGAAGCCCTTTTGTGAGAGCTTCTGAAATTTCTTGTAGGTATCCCTCAGACAACTTGGATGTGTTTGTGGACTGCCATGAGGGGAGAGGGTGTGCACTGGAAGGAAAAACCGGGTTCCTAAGAGCGCTAAACTTTTGGATACTTTGAACTGTTTCTCTTGCGGATGGGGACAAAAATTTTAGCGAGCGGGAAGGAGAGGCACCAGCTCTTGTTTCTCTCTCTAATGCAGGTTTTCATTATGTGCTTTTCTAGAAAACTCTTTAAGTTTAAACTCGGGACCTTTCTGAATGTTATTTTAATGGTGGCGGGAAGATCTCACAGGCATGTTGTTTTTTTGTTTTAATCTTTTGGACAATAAAAGTCTCTTCTTGGTGCATAACTTGATCTCGGTGCATGGTTTGTTGGTTTTGGGGTTTGTTTTTTTTTTTTTTTAAGAATGGCTTTGCTGAGTTTTTTTGTGTTGTGTCCCTTAGAAAGTTGAATAAATCTATCTGTCTGTCTAGTTTTTGTTTCTCTGGACAGCAGTTACCAGCAGAGCAATAGCTGTGATTAATTGCAGAATGTAACAGTAATTAAGTGCTTCGTGGTAGTGAAACTAATTTTACATGGAGAGCACGGACAGGGAGGACTCTGCGATGTTGTATTATCAGGTTTGGGATCAAGGTATTATCAGATTCAGGACTGAGGTATTTGTTTTCTTCGTGGCATTGTCTGTTTCTGTACTTTTCTAATTATGTCAGAGATTTAATAAGGGATATGGAATAGCCTGGCTGTTGGATAAATAGGGCTGCAGTTGCATTTTTCAGTAAATTCTGCTCCAGTGTTTACATTTTAGAGATCATTTGATGCTTTTTGTTACAGTTTTGGGAATCTGACAGTCTTGCCTGAGGGCAATATGATTAAAAAGTATAATGAACCTTTTCTGTTTGCAATCACTGATGTTTTCATGGGGCTATCAATAGAGACATAGATCTGACTCTCCTCTGCATTGCTGGCCAGCATCTATTAAATGCTAAGTAGCTCCTGAAACTGAATTCCCTTTGGTTTTTCCATGCATTTCAGAGCACACAGGACATGACTGGCACGTTATGAAAATCTTGAGGTTCAGGGAGTCAAGTTTTGGCTAAAAGGAGGGCTGTGTACTGAGGCTTTAATGCTGGGTTTGCTCCTATCAGTCAGAGTATTGATGCGAAATTTATTTTCAAAAATAAAGGCACCAGAAGACTGGATGCTGTTTGCATTTTAGGTAACTCCTTTTATTTATTTCCTTTATATTTTGTATTGGCTGAATTTGAGTAGGATAGAAGATTGTTAAATGGTATCTCATTTATTAGGTTATTATTTAACCTCCACCTTACACTGAGAGAACTGTTTTATACAGCCTGGTAATGCAATGTACTCAGCAAAGTGGAATAATGTACAATTCTTTCTCCTCATCTGGAGTGTGAATCTTGCAGGAGGTCTCAGGAAACCCAAAGTGTTGAGGATTTTGCTGCTCAGGGTGCTGGGAAGGCCCAGCATGAATTCTTGCATGCTGTAGCAAGAGTTTTACTTATGCAAGTGCAAAATGTGAAATGACTGGAAAGAAATGACAGGTGCTTTGTACTCGAGGTGCAGGAAATGTGCTCTGGCATGAAGCTGAGACAGTCCAAAGATTTTCAATTCCTCTTCTATAGGGAGTGGATAAAGAAGTCTTGGAACTGAAGGGTTTCTGAAACAAAGAAATTCCATTTGAAGGCCAGGCAGGTGCTTGTTTAGCTTTTGCTAAACAGTTATAAATATATTTAATAATATATACATTTAATAATATAAATACTCAGTATAAGGGCTTGTGTTGTCTGCTGGCAGTGGGTAGCCCAGCTATCCCAGTGTGGTTAAGGAAAGCGGAGAGCCTTATCTGGGATCTCTGGGAATTCACTCCTTTCTTCAGGGAAGCTGTGGAGTCATTCAATTTCAGAATTAGGATGTGAATGGTTCTGTATTTGTTCATAACTGGGCAGAGACTTCTCAGAACCTTCCCATGTGCAAAGGTGACCTTCCAGTCAGGGTGTCTGATTCATCCCTCCCCTCTCACCAACCTGCAGACGGACCCCTGGGACACTGGGGCTCGGGAGAAATCGAGCTGGTTTCACTGGGGCTCACTGGTGTCTGGGAAGGCAAACCCTGGTGTGGGTTTTTGGGTGCTGGGTTTGATGTCCTGAGCGTGGTTTTCCCAGGGGATCACTCTCTCCTCATCCCGTGCCCTCTTTCTGCTGCCCCCTGTTCCTTTTTCCCCGTGGAGGGGAAAGCGCCACGGTGGGAGGTTTCTCCTGAGGAGGAGGAGGAGGAGGAGGATGGGGCAGCAGTGCCTTTTTCCCAAGCTCTGACATGGATGGATAATATTAATCCTGACATTCCCACTGGGCTATCCTTGCCCAGGCCAGGGATCTCTCCCTTGGATGGGGAGCAGGGATAGGGCAGCACAGGAAACTGTGAGAGTGGTGCAAGAAGGTGCCTCCCCAGCTGGGATTTCAGGTTGATATTTCATATCCCAATACCTGGTGCACACTCACCTGAACTCTCCATTACGTTTTTTGGCATTTTGAAGGATAAAATGTGGTTTTTCAAGAGGAAAAAGTCTCCTAAGAGTGAAGGTTTCAGCGCTGACAGGTGTCCCTATGGCTCAGGTGGTATCTGACAGCACTTGCAGTGGCAGAGAAGTGCAGAGTACTGAAGCTGATTTATTTATCAAATAAGTACAATTATTTGTACTTATTAATCATGCTCATTACTGTAGATACAATTCTAGAACGTCTGAATTAGGCACCAGTCTTTTTTGTGTGTTTTGGTGGCTTTTTTTTAATAGAATGGAGCAAAAGTTATTTAAGTGTTACCTTGGGGTGGAGTAAAAATAGCTGTCCTGGAGGTCATCTTGGTGTTTTTTCCCATTATCCATCCCACAGTGGAGGAAAGAACATTAAATAGACAAGAACAACCAGAATTCTAATTCCTTGCCATGTTCAAGCCTTGCTCTGTTTCTCTCTTTGCCTGCCAGTGCCATTGTGCTTATTCTTTGAAAAACTCTTCATTAAGTTGACTTTATAATGATTTACTGGTTATACTTGTGGACATTTAAGTTACACCTAAATATGCTCACATCCACTCTTTATTATTATTTTCTACAGTGATGTTCATATGGCATCTACAATTTCTGTGAGGAAAGGTCTGTGTATTTGATAAAGGACAGGAGAATCTTTGTGGTTTCTGAGGTTTGAGGGCGTGGATGCAGTGATTAAAGCAGAATATAGGGGCAAGATTAATTTTTTTTTTGAGGAATCCTATTCTGTGCTTGTCTCTATAGCATTACTTTTCTCTCACTTTCTTTTAGAAACTCTTAAGTAGTCACTCAAATGCTTCTGAAAGCTGGAGACAGTTAAGAAATAAATCTGTTCTTGGCATATGGAAATGTTTAAGGCTTTGTTTAGAGGATTGCATCTGCACTGAGTCCAGCAGAGCTGATCCAGTAATTTGTACTTTTGTTCCTTGCATTAGAACAATTATAAAGATTATTATCTTTTTTTTTTTTCTCCCCTCATCTCAGTTAGCAGATGATCCAATGGCATATTTGACTTCAAGCCTGTAAATGCTTCCATTGGCTTTGGTGATGTTGCACATTTAAAGCTGAGCACACACCTGAGCGCTCTGGTGAACCAGAGGCAACAACAGCAACAGAGCCTTAAAGCACTTCCCCTAATCCTCCACTCCTTAATCCAAACTTCCCACCAATTTTGTGAAGGTTTTGTCCCAATAAAGGCAGTAGAATGAGAGCTATAATTATTTCCAGGTAAAGCAATGTTTCTGACTCAAATTCAAATGTGCAATTTGCAAGGCAGAAATGAGCAGAAGTTGTTTGGGGGGGGGATTTTCGTGTTGTTTTCTTTTGCTTTTAATCAGCAGTCATTTAACTCAATTTGGTTTGTATTTTCATATGCCAAAACGAAGTGAAATATAAGGATTTTGCTTTCTAGAATTAAGTCCCCAGGCAAGGAACAACAGCTGGAAAATGCATATGTTTGACTGTCTGAGTTTGTTGATTTGTTTGTTCTTCCTGAACAAGAACTACATTATCCCTTAACAAAATGTTTTTCAGCAAGTTCCCCGTGTTACAAAAGGCCTTTCAGAAATAATGTTAAAAGAAACAAGTGCTCTTGGAGAATGACTTACTGAAAGATAAACACAGAAGTAGTTTTGCAAAATACGAATGCCAAAAAAAGACATTTCTTTTCCAAGTGATGCTTTATAATTCAATAAAAATATCTAATGCTGTTTACTCAGGAAGAAGTCGCCTTTATAATGCAAGTTTGTAAATGAAACCAAGAGAATTACTTAGAAACTCAGAAAAGGAAAAAAAAAAAAAAAAGAAAATTTGGTTTTGTATCACTTGTATTATGAATTTTAACAAAATAAGGGTGATACAGTAGAAAATATCACATGCACTGCCAAACCTTGTCAGGGTAATCAATTCATTGACTGCAATGGGATTTTTATCAGATCCATCTTTGAAAAATTAATGGTTTTGGATAGATAATTATACAGCCACCCTGCTGTCCTTGATATGCATATATATAGATGTGTGTATATAAGATAGATTTGTGTATTAGGGAAGAAAATCAACAAAGCATCAACGAAGATAGGAAAACTTTGAAGAACTTAAGTGAAAAAGGTATCAGTGCTTTCCTTAGTGAATGGATGTCTTTGTGGTTGGAGGGGTTGTTTTAAATGTTGTAGCCAAGCCTGCCTGAGGCTGGGTAAGGCTGTGTCCATCAATTTATTCCTGCTCCCTTAGAAGGACTCTATAATCCTGTAAATAATTTATAACGATGAAGAGAGGGAGAAGTTTTAGGAAATCTGGTGAGATTTGGGTTGCAAACGTTAGCCTTCTCCTTGAAATGCATCCTTAGGCACTGGGTTACCAATTTTTACTATGCACAGAGAAAGATGGGACATTTCTTTCAGGAAAGGGATATTAGTGGTAAATAAATACTATTCGTGATGGTTTTTAGTAACTGCTGTGTGTGAACCAGTGATTACCACTTCTGGTAATTACCACTATCAAATTTGCTTCAAAGTAAAATGAATAAATTGACAATTACTGTCCTAAGAATGTCACTGACCATGAAAAGTTAAAAAAGAATGATGAGTAATAGTGATTTTTTTTTTTAAGGCTAGACTGGGGGACTCCGAGTGGACAAGGGAAATGGTCTTTTGGGAATACTGAGTGGAAGGAATGCCTAGGATGTGATGTGTTCCCCTTGCAATGCGTGTGTATTTGGAGTGTGTATCTCCAGCGATGGGTGGGAAGTGGTGTCACCAGGCTGGCGTAGCCTTGACACCCTGGGAGAGGAGCTGACTTGCTTAGTCAAAGGTGTGTGCTGCCAACAGATGACAGGGACTGGCTTTATGCAAATACCTGCAGGAAGGGGTGGATCCCTGTTTTCGGGAAGTGGCAGGCCCCTTTCAAGCTACCTGCCTGATTGAACAGGGAGGAGGGAGTGGCAGACAGACACACAGTGCCACAAGTGGAGAAAAAGCCCCCAGGAGAATGGAAATGCTTTGTTTGACAAATCCCTCATTACAACGAGCAGCAGCACGTTAATTCTGCGTGGAAGGTTTTGCAGAACTGCAGGAGTTTTTTTAAACCTCATTCTTCAGAGCTGAAAAAACATCTTTTTTTAGACTCTCTGTTTATTACCTTGATAAACAGCAAAATGCTGCCACAGCAATTACCTTGATGATAAAGGGTCTGTAGACAGATACTTCCTGCGTTCATTTCCTACCCAGATAAGCTGCCAAAATCAGGGACTACCAATACAGGAAATGCTTTCAATAGGAACTTCCTATCTGTTAATATCTAAGTCACTGGAAAGATCTAAGCCCTTCTTGTTTCATATAAAGGTAATGCTCTACCTTTTACAATTTAAACACTTGAGCCCCAGTACAATGCATCTGGTGGTGTAATAAATTTCAAACCAATGCTGTTATCCTGGACTATGAAATACCAGAGCTTTTCTCTGCAGTGGTAGGAAAAGTGCCCCTGCATTTTATAATATTGGAAATCAGGATGCTTCAAAATCCACTGTCATTTTATCAGATGAAAAACAAGTATCCTCCCTCCAGCTCCTTGTTGCCTGAATCCTTTCCTTATTTCTGTACATCTCCAAGTAAAATATACATTTCAGTAGCACTTGTGTTGGACTTCTCCAACAAAGAGTTCAGGGCATGTTCTGCAGATCTTGGAGATCCATGGCCTTGCAATCCACAGTGCTCTACATATTCAGCAAAAATGACTGAAACAGGAGTTTTGCCTCACGATGCAGGGCAATAAAACCATGACTAACCTGTGTGTTTGAAGCTCTGCTAAGGAAGAGAGAAACTCAGAGCAAAGGCAAAGGAAATAAAGACAGAAAACCTCCATTGCTAATCATAACTTCAGGGTAATTCGTTTCAGGCACATGAATAGGATGAATGAGGATTTATGAAACCTGGAGTGAAGTTGGCCAAAATGAAGTCAACAGTATGGTTTGACTGGGGCCAGGGTTTCACCCAAGTTATTCAGGAGTTCAGACCAAAATTTCTGTGTTGTTTTGCCAGTGATTCCCCTGCCGTCATTCCAGGTTTCTGCCACTGTGACTGAAATGGGTATCTTGGCCTTTCCCTGCAGAATTGAGAAGTCCTTTGCTGTTTTGGCTTCATTTATATTCATTTATATCCCTTTTCATCAGGGAAGAGTATCCCGCGTTCAGTTACCTCCTCAGACTGCTGAATTCGTGTTGTGCTCTGTGTCTGCGACCGGAGAATCTGGTTGGGTTTACTGAAGCTGGGAATCTGAGGTTGGATTTGCAGGCTGGGAATCTGAAGCTGGATTCCCAGGCCCTTCCAGAGACCATGGTGAACACATCCCTTGGAGATCCCTTGGCTGTGGGACAGGAGGGCTGGTCCTGTGGGCACCTGACCCAAAACCCCAGATACTGCAGAGGGTTCTGCAAGCTGGAAGTTGGTTATGACAAGTGATTTTCCCAAGGCCATGGGGGAAGAAGTTCTAGGAAGTTTCCCTCTGGCTTTGGGCTCACAGGGGTGCTGGGGAAATGCACACTTTGTCCTGAAAGCAATGTTCCTCAGATGTGGTTTAGTCAGCTCTTATCTGCTCACATAAGTTTTTATTATTGTTAATCTTTGGCGTACTCACATCAGCTTTCCTCATGCGTCAGGTATTCCCTTGGAGGCGCTCAAAACTGTTGCTTTTTACTAATCAGATCAACTCACTAAAGTGGTGGCCAGAGACATTTTTCACATTATTTCCACGCAGGCATTACCTTTTAAAAAATTTCCCTGCGATTTGTCACCAAGGCATCGTTACCTCTGCTGTTTTCATGGAATTCAGAATCCGATTGTTTAGTCTACGTAAAGCAGGGAAAACGAGGGGGATCCTGTGCCTTTAATGTTGTTTATAACGGTTGGACAGAGCTTGTCAGGTGAAGGTTAATTGCTCTCCAGTTAAAGCAGTTCTCTGCACAGATGGGTTATCAGGGCTGAACACTCGTTACAAGATTAATCTCGTTTCCGACAAGACTTCCCTTTCCTCCAACTGATTTTTGCTCAGCCATTGGACCTGTCACCAGCCGTTAAGAGAAGGGTGGGTTACCTCTGGGATATTAATGCCTGCGAGCAGTGAAACAATGCAGAGTGTGTGTCATATCGGCGGGGAACATCTTTAGGAGACAGCACATTTCAGAGCTCTTCTGAAGGTCGAGATTCATAAACAACAGAAACAATCAGGAGCGTTTGTGTTAACCCTCCTCGTGGACACAAACTCGTAGGCTTCTTTTTTGTGTCCCTCCTCTTCTCTTTGGACCTGTTTTTTTAGGTCCAAAAGTGTATTTTTGGTGACAATTTTAGCCAACAAAGCACCCCTGGCGAGATGTGGAACCCAAGATGCTTCTGTCCAGTCGATTGATGGAAGAGGCCTTCAGTTCATGCTTAAGTGAGAGGAAATACATCATGGTGACCACTCAAAGAAATCCAACCTTTGGGAGTTTTTTCTTGGGCTCGAAGCAAACCTGTTGAATTTTCCACTTTTTCCAAGCTGGGGTATTTCAGAACTGGATGCACTGTATCCAATGGGCTACAGAGGTATGAGGTGGATGTAAAGTGAGAGGAGAACCAGGTGCATCGTGTTCTTAGCACAATATTGCCTTTCTAGCCAAGGCTGCAGCAGCTCTGCCAGTCCAGGCTCATCCTGAGCATTTGGATGGACTGAGTTCAAGGAGGCTGCGGCACGAACACGAAAGTCTCGCTGGATTTTTTGGGTTTATTTCAGGAGTTCTGATACAACCAAAATAACACAACTTGGCAGAAGGCTCTGGCTGCCAGGTTTCTTCCATGCAGCTTTAGTCAGTAAATTCCAAAACACTAAACAAATATTCAAGGCAACAAACAGGGTAGCTCTGATGTTTCCTCCGAGTTTCCTGTCCTGGCTTGGGATCAGCTCCATCCTGCCGATGGTGCTGAGTCTCTCCATTGACTTCTGTGAACTTTGAGTCAGGCTGGGTTGTCCCAGCCAAGAAATCAGCTCTGTGGAGGGTCGTGGGCTGCACAGCATTCATTGGATGGTTTATTTTTAATTTCTTTTATAAACGTGCAACAAACAAACAAATTATACAAAAAACAAGTTTTGTTAAGAAACATCTATCTACAAGCTTCTGACAATTTCTTAATTTTCTTTTAATCAAGTGGTCTAATAACCTTGCTGCTGAATTCTTAGGGTTTCTCATACTAGAGAGATTAAAAATGCATTTTCCTTTGATTTAGAATCCACAGGGTTTAAGAAAATTTACTTGCTCCAGTTACAAAGCTGAAATGAAAGGTAGACAGGAATGTAACCTCTGGATGTCATCCTCTTCAGCACTGTGCATTCAGAGCCAAAGCAATTCAAGAGAGTGAATTCCATTACTGGTTCTAATAAGATAGGAAAAGTGCATAGTAAATCTTTACAATGCCAACTAAATCACTGGTGCTTTATGCCAAAGGAGGCAAGTTTAGTAGAAAGTTTTTAAATGGGCCAGGCTGAATGATTTTTAAAAGAAGAGAGTCCCTAAGAGGTTGTTAAATCTCTGCTTAGAGCCTTGAATAAGGATCTTGTTTTTCAAGATGCTGATCGAGTTGAGAGTTCCTGCTGTCTGTGCTCATTGGGAATTCAGATGGATTTTTGAAGAGGGAATCTTACACACAATTGGGAATTGCTGTTATGCCACTTACCTGATGTGAGAAAATCCCCTCCTTGTCAACAGCACCTTTTTAGAAAGAGTAAAGGAAATTGAAAGTAGTCAGATCTTTTTTTTTCCAAGGAAAGGTTTTGTGTAGCAAAATAATGGAATCTTTAATGTCAGGGTGGTGAGGCCCTGGCACAGAGCAGCTGTGGCTGCCCCTGGATCCCTGGCAGTGGCCAAGGCCAGGCTGGACATTGGGGCTTGGAGCAGCCTGGCACAGTGGGAGGTGTCCCTGCCATGGCAGGGGGGTGGCACTGGATGAATTTTTAGGTCCCTTCCAAGCCAAACCATTCCATGACTCCATGATGATTTGGTTTTCTCACTTAGAATAGGAAGCTTTAGATCCAGACATTGAAAATGAGCTACAAATTCCAAAGCTGTTTGTTGGACAAGTGGGTTGCAGATTTGACAACTGCAACATCTTAAAAAAAACAAACAAACAAAATCACTTAAATAGGTGTTGGAAGTATTTTGAGCTAAAGCACAGTCTATAAAATGTAAATTATTGACTTTAAACTCATTCTGTGCGAATTTTCTCTCCGCAACAGTGCCCAGATGCTTCTTAATTAGCGTGAATGTGAAATCTTACAGAAACACAGAATCACTGAGGTTGGAAAAGATCTCCAAAACAACTCGGTCCCAGCTGTGCCCGATGCCCACCTTGTCCCCAGCCCAGAGCACTGAGTGCCACCTCCAGCCCTTCCTGGGACACCTCCAGGGATGGGCACTCCAAACCTCCCTGGGCAGCTCTTTCCAAGGCCTGAGCTCCCTTTCC
Source organism: Coloeus monedula (assembly GCF_965178545.1). Lineage (NCBI taxonomy): Eukaryota > Metazoa > Chordata > Aves > Passeriformes > Corvidae > Coloeus > Coloeus monedula. The sequence continues at coordinate 116,828,254 of NC_138783.1, forward strand.
ATGGGGAAATTCCTGCTGCTGTCCACCCTGAGCCTGCCCTGGCCCAGCCTGAGGCCGTTCCCTCTCCTCCTGTCCCTGTTCCCTGGCAGCAGAGCCCGACCCCCCCGGCTGCCCCCTCCTGTCAGGGACTTGTGGAGAATGACAAGGTCTCCCTTATTTCCTATCTTCAGATTTTCTTCTTTTTCTCCTCACCTTTATCACATACGTAATGTAGCCTTTTATAACCCAGACCAGACCAAATTCAATTTCAAGTATGTTTCTCTTCTGAGCTTGGGCCTTCATAATCCTGTTTTCCTCTTTCACAGAGGTTGTGTTTGGCCTCGATCTCTGTCAGTCTCATCTGCTTCTTGGAGGATGCAATTCTTGCCAGCTCTCACCATTTTTATTGGGAGTCGTGATATTTAGCAACTAAGGGGCAGTTTCTTGAGTTATGTGAATACTTGAAGTCTTCAGTTTTCGCTGATAAAAGGCTCTAGTTCTAAAAATCTTACCTAAAAAGCCAAGGTACAGACCCAAAACACATCGGGTTTAAGTACTTTTTTTCCAAGGCCTGACGTAAAAACTTTCTGGTCATGTTTCTGGCTTGCAAGCTGGGATTCAGATTCAGGTTAAATCTTATTCCTGAAGGTGTTAAGAAATAAAGCTGGCAGCTCAGCCTCTTGGGGAAATGTATTTGCTGTGTAGTGAGTGCCAAAAGCTTCAGCTCATATTTTAAAGCTTGAAAATATTCAAATTTTGCATCATAAAATTGTGATGATACAATCATGAGTAAAGAAAACGCATCTCTATTTATACATTTGTAGAAATTTTCCCTCCAAATATTGCAATTTAGGGGGCTTGGAGGCTTTTATGACACTGGAGAGGACCAGTTAAGGGGCCTCTAGGTTGCTTGAGAGAGGTCAACATTAAGTGGGGTGTCTGTGAGCCCCAAGGCATTGTTTTCCTTTTTTTTTCTCTCCTAATTCTCTGTTTCTTTCCTTAGTGAAAAGAGGAGCAATTCAGAAGGTTGAATAATAAGACAAGTCAAAACGTTGCAAATAGTTTTATATGAAAGTTTCACGGTAGAGGCAGAAAGCAGTGGGATGTGATACTGAAATTAAGGTGACAATAAAAAATGTTATATTTCCTGTCAGTAAAAATATTCAGAATTCACAGTGACATGACCTCAAAAATCATGGAATTTCAGGGAATAATACATATATATTGTTTATCTCATCTGCCTTCTAATTCACAAATCTTTTACTGAAAACAAAAACCAACAGTCTTTTTAGCTGACTCTAGAATTTAGGTTCAGAGGAACCTGAAGTTCAGTAAGATCATGAAAGTTGGCAGCCACCATTGTTAAAAAGGAAGCTTGATAAATCCTCAGAATTAACTCTTTTGAAATCCTCGTTAAACAGGATTGGGATGATGCTGAAAATGAAATTCCTATGCTTGATAAAGGTGCTAAAACTAGATGCTCTGAAGAAGGAGGAACTTGACTTAAAATCTGATTTAAAATAATCTTCCAACTACTCCATGAACAACTGAAGGAAGAATTACCAGTGCCAGTCAGTGTTGCAAACCAAAGTGAAAGATGGGAAAACAAAATCTGTTGAGGAAGTTCTCGGAGTCATGAAGTGTCCTGAGAAGGGCAAAGTTTTCAGTTTTTTTGGAAGTGTCAGCTTAGTATAGGAGAGACACTATCAGAAAGGAAAAACAAAGTCATTATACTCTGAATTTCCATGGCAGTGAGTATAAACTGTAATCTCCAGTGCTTCAGAGACCATTTTCAATCACCAGGCTTGTTTAAATAAATGAGAATATGGCCAGGCAAAGGAGAACAGAGGCCCAAACTTCCAAAACAAGTCTAGATTTGCAAACAAAGAAGTGCTATGGCAGCTCTCTCTCTATGCAGAACAATGCCTCAGTTACCCTTGAGTTTCTCAGATTCCCTGGCTGACTGTTTAATTCCACACCTTGCCAGTGCTCCAGCCACCAGCAGAACCCTCCAGTGTCACAGAGTTCAGCCTAGTTTTAATCATTAATGGTCTTTTCTTCACCAGATTTCTTTGATCTCATTTTGCACTATTTCGTCTCTTCCTGTGTTTTCTTTTTCACTCAGATTGCAATTTCTTTGCTTTATTTAATCCTCAGTTGCCCTCAACTTCTAAACACACATTTCCAGAGGACAGAGCTGGTTTTACACTGTTTGTCTCTCTTGGAGAGGGACTTTTCACAAGAGATGGAGGGCCAGGAGCCAGGGAATGGCTTCCCAGTGCCAGAGGGCAGGGCTGGATGGGAGATTGGGCAGGAATTGTTCCCTGGCAGGGTGGGCAGGCCCTGGCACAGGGTGCCCAGAGCAGCTGGGGCTGCCCCTGGATCCCTGGCAGTGCCCAAGGCCAGGCTGGACATTGGGGCTTGGAGCAGCCTGGCACAGTGGGAGGTGTCCCTGCCATGGCACTGGATGATTTTTGAGGTTCTTTCCAACCCAACCCATTCCATGATTCTGTGGTCCTCACACAACCATCTTACACCCCTTTCCAGCAGAAACACAGCTCACCCAACTTGGCAAATTCAAGTCTTGTTGAAATGTTTCTGACAGTACTTTGCTCATGTGGGAAAATCTTTCCCTCTGAATAATGAAAACAAGGGAAGAAAACGGCCCCAAATGTATAATCAGCAGCATGTTTTTTACTCCTGTTTTTGCTGGATGGGACATTTTGGCTTTTTTGATTCCATGTGGTGGGTGCTGACTCTGGCAGAGGACTGGGAGAGAGAATTTTCAGTTGCATGCACAGATCCTCACCGTGACGGGAAGAAAATCACTCTATTTTCAGAAACAGCTGGTTTATTTCCACGTCCCCATCTAAGATACTTTCTTTGTGATTTTCAGAGCTTTTCTGTTTCCCACAGAATTTTCATTAATAGCCTTTAAGAGCTTTTCATCTGACAAAATGGGATGTTATTCTGCTCAGCTGCTAAAATTGCATGGGCTGCCACTAAGCTCAGTTAATGATGAAGTTGTTCTGGTGCTTTGAGAAATATCTATTAATTAGATGCACTTAGCTCTTATTTGCAAATAGTTCTATTTATGGCAATAGAAGTGCTCAAATAAAAGATAAATTTGGAATGCAGAATTTTTAGCTGCCAAGTTTTAAAATGAGCGGTGTGGTTTTCATTGCAAAGATTGATGATTTCACTGACACCTCAAAAATACTGTAAAAATTAGAAAAATATCCTGAGAGGTGTTCCTAGAAATACAGAATCAGGAGCTCTGGACTTTGAAATAAATAAGAACTAATTTTTCAAATAACTGACTTAAAAATATCCTTGTGCATATCACCAGTATAATATTTAATGTACTCAGCATGCAAAACCTATCTGTGGAAAAAGTAGAATGCAAGAAGATGTGGCAGGAATTTTAAATGTTTCTAGCAAACATTTTCTCCACAGTTGTGTGTGAAGCCTGAAGCTTCAGAGGGTCATAAACAGCTTTAAAACACGCCTGGACAGTGATGAAATACTCAACATGAGGAAGCAAAAAGTTTTACTGAAGCTTTAGATCTGTTTTCCATATTCTTACAAAAGAGTTGGTTTCTAAAGATCTGTTTTAGATTTCAGTCTCACTGGAAGTACCTTATAAGAAAGCTTTTATATATTTAAAAGACATTCTGAAGAGTCAGAGTTCTCCTGATAAAACCAGTAAAACGTTTCTGCTGACTCTGATGGAGCAAAATGAGTTTTGCTAATTGTTTTGGTACAATTAGTGTGTGAAATCCTCAACAATCTGTGTTTGGCTGGCTGAAAATTCACAGTCTTGAGAAATTGATGCTTTGAACAGGTGCCCGATTCAGACATAGAAGAAAGATGGAGGGGGACTCTTTACAAGGGCCTGGAATGACAGGACAAGGGGGAATGGCTTCCCAGTGCCAGAGGGCAGGGCTGGATGGGAGATTGGGCAGGAATTGTTCCCTGGCAGGGTGGGCAGGCCCTGGCACAGGGTGCCCAGAGCAGCTGGGGCTGCCCCTGGATCCCTGGCAGTGCCCAAGGCCAGGCTGGACATTGGGGCTTGGAGCAGCCTGGGACAGTGGGAGGTGTCCCTGCCATGGCAGGGGGTTGGAATTAGATGATCTTTAAGATCCCTTCCAACCCAAACCTTTGCTTTTCATTCCCCATTCTTCAGGCTTTTCTCTTCACCTTCATTCCACTTCTTGCCTGCCATGTGTAGTAGCCTTTCATTATTTATTATTTTCTGGTCATTCAAATTGAAAAAATAACCTCTGGCACAACTGTGATAGTCACATTGGTCACACTTTGCATTTAACTTGGGCTTTGTATCTATTTCCCTCAGCTTGTGTCTCTTCTGTGTTAGCTACAAGCATTTTCTGACAAGAGCTGCCTATTCCTTTGCCTTAGTTCTGTGCCCAAGACAGCAGAGTCCATTTATTTCTTGCATTTAGCACTGCATAAAATTCGTGGTTAGTAAATAGTAAATACTTTTGAGGCACTGGAAGAGTCCTTTTTGCTGCAGAATCATGGCAGTTCAAGTAAAAGTCCACAGTAGGAAGTCAGCATGTTGTGACATCAGTGTTGCCCCACATCTCCCTCTCTGCAGAGTGCACCTTTCATGGTAATGCCAGGTCTCACTGACAAATGGTTGTGTTTGGGTTTTTATTGCACTGACTGCAACATCTGTGGGTTTGCATCTTTTATCAACAGAAAAAAAGAAAGGAACCACATTTTTGTCTTTCATTTACTGAAGCTGTGTCTCCCCACCCAAAGATTTCAAAGCTGGTCAGATTCTTGATTTCATGGATTCATAGAATAGTTTGGGGTGGAAGGAACCTTAAGATCATCTAGTTCCAACCCCCTGCCATAGGCAGGGACACCTCCCACTATCCCAGGTTACTCCAAGCCCCAATGTCCAGCCTGGCCTTGGGCACTGCCAGGGATCCAGGGGCAGCCCCAGCTGCTCTGGGCACCCTGTGCCAGGGCCTGCCCACCCTGCCAGGGAACAATTTCTTCCTAATACCTAATCTAACTTTACCCTCTTTCAGTCTAAAGCCATTCATTCCCCTTTGTCCTATCACTGCATATCCTCATCAAAAGTCCCTCTCCAGCTCTCCTGGAGCCCCTTCAGGCCCTGCAAGGGGCTCTGAGCTCTCCCTGGAGCCTTCTCTCCTTCAGGTGAGCACCCCCAGCTCTCGCAGCCTGTCCCAGAGCAGAGGGGCTCCAGCCCTGGGATCAACTTCATTACTTCCTCTGGCCTCTCTCCAGCAGCTCCACGTCCTCCCTGTGCTGGTCCCAGGGCTGGGGCAGCTCTGCAGGTGGGCTCTCACCTGAGCACAGGGGCACAGGGGCACCATCCCAATCCCTTCCCTGCTGCCCACACTGGGGGATCAGCCCAGGGCACGGTTTGGGGAAGGGTATTCCAATTGTGTTGATTCTACACAAGTTTTTTTCTCACTTGAATAATCCTCAAGGACAAAAAGGCTGAAATGATTTGTTCCTTCCTTACTTTTATTCCTGCAAATACAGAAAGAGGTTTTTAAACTGTCATGGTAACATTTATCATTTTTTTATCACACGTGTCTCGGTGAGTGGTTTTTATTCCTGTGGGAGCTCAGTGCATGGATTTTCTTGGTCTACTGAACAGCAGGAGCATTGGAGATTGCTCAGGTCAGCCAGGAACTGAATGAACAAGCTCATCTGGTTTTCCCTTCTTACCAAACAACATCGATCATTTCGCTTTATTTAGTCCATGCTTTCATTTTATTAGATTGCAGAGAAGCATAAATGGGGTCTGTTTACATTCCTTACCGATTCAACTTGAAATGCAGACCAAGTATGGCTTGAGGAGTCTATAAAAAGATGGGGCAGTTTCTGGCTCTCAGACATGTAAAGGTGTTCCTGGAAGCTCCAGACCCCGAGCGCAAATCAGTTAAGCCTCCTCGACGATTTTGAAACCTCGAATCCTTTGAAATAGTTGGCAACCTGCCTGTTGCATATTTACAGTTACACAACTCACAGCTCTTCCCCTCTGTGACTTTTAAAAGTTCCTCCCTCTTTTTTTCTCCAGGTCCCCTGGCAGCATCACAGCAGCTCCTCTGCCTCCCTCCCGCTCTTCCCCGCCTTCCCCCAAGCCCTCCTCCCCTTTATCTCTCTCTCTCCTTGGTATGGCACATTGTTCTGGGGAAATGGGTTGTTTTGAGTTCACACTTTGTTTTCCTGCTGTTTTTCTGGGAAGCTGGACGTGGCACGAAAGATATGGGAACAGCTTGTAGGAAATGGGTTTGTTTGGGGAAACAATAAAAGAGAAACAGCCTGCAGACCTCTCTACCTCTCCTGTGTGTTGGAAGGCTGGATTACAGTATGTAAAGACATTTTGGGGGTCATTTTTCAACTCAGACCAAAGAAAAGTAAATAAAAATTTTACCTTTTAGCATATCTTAAGCTTTTCATCCACCCAGCTTCATTTCTTGTAGCAATGTGTATTAGACACCTCTTAGTGAGATGTGGGGAAAACCATCCTAAAGGTTTCTATTGCTGTGGTAAATGCAGATCTCACCATTCTGGACAGGAGATTCTCTTCATTTGCAATGGACGTTCTCAGTTCACTTTTTCATCAGTGGCAGCAGCTGATCTTTCTTGTCCTTCTGGAGCTGAAGTTGGTGCTGTTGCAAAAACCAGTCAATGTCAGAGCTGCAGGGCCTGGTTCTTGACTGGTAACTTAGGTAATCACTAGTTTGGAAGAAATATTGCCACAAGGAAAAGCTGCAGGATTTTTCTTGCCACCACATCAAAGATATTGCCACGTGCATTTTCCTTTTCTTCTTCACGTGTAAAATTAAAAATGGGCCACAACCTGTTTCTGCTGCATGTGAGATTCAGCAGAGAGCCACAAGCTCATACAATCATAGAATGATTTGAGTTGGAAGATAAAGGTTAAATTTGGGAGGCAGATCTCTTAAAAGAAGGAAAAAAGAATGAAACAGTTGAAATTTTTTCTGAAATAATTGTTTCTATTTCGTGATTCTGGATTGAAGATTTTATTTAGAAAGACATTCCTTAAATAAAGTAATAACTTAGTTTAAAAGCAAAAGCACAGGTGTAAATGGGATTGGATTTTTTTTTTTTTTTATTCACAAAGCAATTTGGTTTGTGTGCATGTGAAGGTTTCTTTTTGGGATGGTTCTGTTTTGATTGATTTGGGGACAAACAAGGAACATTCACTTCAGCCTTTTTCTGCCATAGGTATGAAACAACATTTTTTTTATAATCCATTGGTTTGGCTACTTCTCTAACTGCAATATAGCAAAAACAATACCAGTCTGTTGGACTGATTGGAGTTAATATTTGAGCTGAAACAGCAATATCTTTATTTTATACTGCTTCAGCAGAGCAGGTTAAATATCCTTAAAGAAAAGCAGGCACTTAACTTTATTGCTGTTTTACTAAACCCTCTCCTGTGGGAGTCTTTGCACCCAAAGAAATGACTTAATGCTGTGACATTCAACCCCGTGTTAATTTCATTAGTCATGTTTTGTGGCAGATGACTAAAATAATGTGTGCAGAAGTATGAATCAAGATATTCATTATAAACAATTATAGGAAAGTATGCTGGGCTATACACTGCAAAGGTTATCGTGACAGGAAGTCATATTTTACATACACAGTGGGCATATTTGGAAAGTTCATTCTGAATTTAGAAGGATTACCCATCTGAGCAATATTCCATATGCTCCTGAAATGGGGAATACCATGAGAGGCATGTAATACCACATATATATATATCTCCAGTGTATACATGGGAGCTCCAGAATAAAAGGTGTCTGAGGAAAAGGAAGGGGCAATAATGTAAACAAAAGATTTTCTGCTCCAATGCTGTGCAAAAATGGAGAGCACTGCTAACAGAGTAAATTTTTTTAAAGCACTAGAAATTTGTGGTTTAATTCCAGTTGTCTAATGTGGAGAAGTCAGTAAAATATATGGAATTATAGAATCATGGAATGGTTTGGGTTGGAAGGAACCTCAAAAATCACCTTGTTCCAACCCCCTGCCATGGGCAGGGACACCTTCCACTGTCCCAGGCTGCTCCAAGCCCCAATGTCCAACCTGGCCTTGGGCACTGCCAGGGATCCAGGGGCAGCCCCAGCTGCTCTGGGCACCCTGTGCCAGGGTCTGCCCACCCTCCCAGGGAACAATTACATCAAGACAAAATACACTTCGAAGTGAATAAAAACATACATACAAATAAAGATGGCTTGAGCAGCATTTGCCAAAGGTTTCAAGCAAGGAGATTGCTAAGAGTTGAATGTGCTCAATGCTCTCTAAACAGGAAAGTGAGAGTTTTAAATACATATGAAGGCAAACACAGGGGATCATCTGAGATTTGCCAGCGTGCTGCTGGTTAGACTTGGGAACACACCCAGCAGACACCCTTTTGTTTTCCTGTGATCTCCTTGGGGTTGGGACTATTTGGAGCTAAGACTGCCCTGTAAGTGCAGGCTTTCCAGCAGGAAGGTGAGTGACCCCCTCATGACACAGCCACGCTCACCCTCGTGTGTGCACGTGCACAAACACCACGCACAGACCCTGCAGGGAAGTGATGGGTCACCGAGGAGCTCAGCTCGTGGCCTCCATCCAAGTGTTATTTCCCTCACGCTCTCAGGCATTCCTAAAAAACTAAGCTTCATTGGAAAGGAAACTTGTTCAGATGCATTTTTTCAGGCTTCCTCAATGCCATGGCTGTAAAGATCTCGTCATTCCTTCCCATGTATTTCTAATCATTTTGCTGATGAGCTTGTCCTTGGCACATGCTATGCTTTAGAGAAAGGTATTTTAATACCTGAGTTATTTTTACTTAAAAATTGCTCAGAGATGGAGAGTGGGATTCTCTAAAAATGTGCATGTGTACATATACTTGAGTGTGTGTACGTGCATATGTGTATATATATATATTACATATATAAAATAAGAGTACATAGTTATATATAAAATATATCTATGGTGGGTCAGCCCACCACAGTGAACAAATATTGAATGTAGTAGAACAAATTATAAATGTAATGTATAATCTTGTAGTTTTCCTTAGATGCTAGGGAAAAGAGTTGCAAATGTTACCATAACACTGCACAAATCTTTCGAATAAGGCTAAAATAATAATGTTAAAAATTATCTCAGTAAAATTGAGGGTAGTACGAGCAAAGCCTTTAATGCTGGGCAGGAGACTAACTCTGATTAACACACAGTAACTTTTGAAGAAACTTCAGCTGAACTGCTGGGGCTGCCCAAGATGCAAAGGATTTTAAGAGGGAGCAAAAAATGGTTAAGATTGATGGTTTAGAATGGAATCAGTGCCTTGTTTTAGGCTTTATTTTGGTCCCAAGACTCTTTCCCAAGGTTCTTTCCCAATATCATTTTGTTCTGTTAGTTCCTAGCAGGTGTTGTGTGCAGCCTGAGTTCCCTTCCTATCGGGCTCTGGGCCACTTTACAAACCTGCAACCTGCTTTGCCAAACAAACTTCTGCTGGAAAGGTTGCTGAAAAAACACTCAGATGTTTGTATTTTTTAACAAAGCAGAAGGTTGGCTGCTCCTTCAGATCAATACAGTCCTGTACTAGAAAAGCAAGGTAGCAGCAACAGGCTAGCCCTCGGCTGAGATAAAAGTTAAAGAGTTCTACATCCAAGTTTTCCCAGTTTTCTAGGCATTTTGAAGGCCTAGAAGTTAACAGCCAAGCATGAAGGAGCAAAAAACTCCAAGCTTTCAAAGTTCGTAATTGACAATACTCTCAAGATGAAAAGGGGAAAAGTCTATTGTATTGACTGAAAAAAATAGTCATTCAAACTTCGTTGCTCGAGCTCTTTCCATGGATGGAAGTGCTAAAATAAGCATACAAAGCTACAGTTTCTTTTAAAAAGCAATATATTGTATACAATATACAATCTGCAGGATATATTTGTATTGTTTCCAGCCCTGGTGATTTAAGGTTGACATAATCATTCAGGAATACGTATTCTGATCATTGTGCTGCTCCAACACTGCAGCCTCTTCATTCAGCTCCTGGTGCTGCTGATAAAACCCGGTGTTGCCTCAGTGTTTAAGTAATTTTCCAGCACTTTGCTTGTGCAGGAGAAGAATTTTGAGGTCTGCTTTAGCTCAGGAGCCTGGTGCAGTTCTTTGGTGGTTGTGCATGGGCAGAGCTGCTTCCAAGCAGCTTGAGGCCCACTCAGGTGTTGAGATGGTTGAAACAGGTGCAGGGTGGAAGTTTTCATCTCTGTAACATGTATAAAAGAGTTTCCTACTTCCCATCTTAAATCTTGGTTTGGGATTAAATTATTCACTTGCACTTTGCTGTCAGATAAAAATGAAATAATTGATTGTGAAATGGCAATTCTTCAAATCAGGTGTTCGTGCCTGCTCTGGAAGTTACTCTAATCAATGTGATAATTATAGTGTGTGAAATTCAGGGTAGTCCCAAACACAGCACACAGCTAGGCATGAGGGAGATATGTTTTCTAAGACTGATTTTTAGTAATTCCAACCAAAGTTTCACCATCTGCAATAACGGAATGGTGATTTTTTTATTTTCTGAAGCACTTGGAGACGTGGAGTTGAATGGCTCATGCTGCAAATATTACCTTATGGTTTGCTGACATTTCAGGAATGACTGTTTATTAGAAATTGTGATAAGGCACCAGGGCCTGCATTTGAATTTATAGTATTTCAGAGTTTGTTCGTTAAGACACAAAATATTAAGCCTTTGGGCTTAGCCATGAGGCCTCTGTTCACGTTACCAGTGAAGTCAAAGTTACGCAAAGAGGGCTGCAGGATCAGGCCTCAAACATCTGCTGCCGTTTCCCAGAATTGAATCCAGCCTGCAATTTCATAACATCAACTTGATGGATGCTTGATTATTCCTTTTTTCAAGTGGGGCTCCAAACATCCTTGTATTTTTCTCAGCAAGAGGTGAGGAGAGCTGATAAGTGGCAGCACCGGGCCTGTGTTTGGATTAACACGGAGTCTCCAAGTGCTCCCTGAAAGGAGGTGGAGGATGTTGGCTGAGCTGGCAATCGGATTCTCATGGGTGGAGGTGAGGACAACATCTGTCTTTCCTATCTTGTACTTGCCAAGGCTTTTTGTTGTTCCTGAACTCTCCTCATGAATATAATATGTGGGTTTTTGTCTGATCTAATGAATCCAAGACTCAGAGATTTAGAAGGAAAACATATTCCAGATGTGTGTTGTAATTCCTGACTCAGGTGACTGCATTTTAAGCAGTAACCTTTTCCAGTATGTTCCCCACACCATGTTGAATATCTTCCTTCTGCAAATGGTCAGGAGAGACTTGTACAAGCATCATGATTAATAAGCTACAGCAAGGCTAAAACATCAATCATTTGCCTTTTGTTTCACCCGGTTGCTGCTGGATGCAATGAACCCAAGGCTCAAAGGCTTGGCTTTGGAGCAGGGCTGCAAATTTAGGCTCTTTAAGCAGTTCAACCCCAGCTTGTTTCCTCATGCAGTGGTGCCTGTTGCAGACGTGAGCAGAGTCTCAGACTGGAAGAGTTCCCGCTGCTCAGGGAGGTTCTGGTGTCCAGCCTCCCTGTGCTCTCTGTTCCAGCCTGGAAATGACATTCCTGGCCTGTTTGAAATTAGCTTTTCTCTCCAGATGAACAGCTTCCTAGAGCATCAGAAGAGGCAGTCTGAGGGAGGATAGGTAGAAGAGCAGCAAGCAAGAAGAGTGATTTGGTCAAATCTTGTGCTCTGTGTGCTCCCCCTCTCCACTCTCACCTGTCCTTTCTTTCAGTGACAGCTGTAATTCAATTTACAAAGCTTCAACAACAAATGTTATCAGGTATACAAGGGGATACCCAGAGCACTAAAGCATGGAAACCCTTAAGGAGCTAATTGCACAGCCTTAATGAAAACAATCTTCCCTCAGAAAACGCAGCTCCTCTCCAAATGTGACTGTTTATTAGAAAGTTTTAACATCTGCAAAACACACGCTGGTGTGTTACAATTAATGCTCATAATAAACAGTTTGGTGAAAGTTTTCGTATAACAGCTTTTGTTCTAATTTAGAATGAAAGTAAGTTGCAGTATGTCAGAATTCTTTTTAGAACAGAGAGCTTTTTCTGACCAACTGTAGACATCTGAGAAGTGATAAGAAACAGCCCATGTCTGAATGGATTGTGGCTGTGGGGAGGTCAAAGCTTGTGCTTATCTATGGATTACCATGAAATCAGATTAGAGAAGAAGGTAAAATATGTTTACATCTTTGAGGAGAAATATTATGAAACTGGTGTCAAAAAATAGATGATATAAACGTAGTGCATATGGCAATGTTAATTAAAAGTTCTTTATTGCAGTGTTGTTGCAAGCCAAGGGTAACAGGTCCTTTTGGGAGTGTGGGAATGCTGTCTGAACAAGCAAAAAATGCATTTTATTTCTGTAGCATCTCAGTGTACAACAAGAGTTGTTGCTGTGTTTGTGTCCCCTCATTCATCCTCCTCCTTGGGTGCACTTCTTGCCCAAGCCCCAATGTCCAGCCTGGCCTTGGGCACTGCCAGGGATCCAGGGCCAGCCCCAGCTGCTCTGGGCACCCTGGGCCAGGGCCTGCCCACCCTCACAGCCAAGGATTTCTTCCTAAAATACAATATAAACTTGCCCTCCTTCAGTTTAAAACCATTGCTCATGAAAACAAAACCAGTTCACAGTTTAAAACCATTGCTCATGAAAACAAAACCAGTTCACAGTTTAAAACCGTTGTCCATTCTAATCCCTGGGTTAGAGTGGCATCCAAATTACTTTAAAATCCTGCTGCTATCCCTCAGCCCAAGCGAATTCTGCTGCACAACCACACACCTTATTGTCTTGTGTAGCCATTTCTTAAGTTTGACCAAACTTTAGGGGAAAAAAAAGTCTTTGTCCTTAGTTCCTGACATTGCATTTAAAGGAGAGGGCAGCTTGCATGTGCTTTCATGATGGGAACTACTTCAATCACATTTCCTGTAACTTCATGCTTCTAGGCCAAGTAATCTTGCATTTGATTAAGTAAACACCTTTGTCCTAATGACTTTATGCCTACTTTAAAGGCGTTGCTGTACCTATTGTTCTACAGATTTGTCAGTCTGTTATTCTTTTTCTTTTTTTAAACTTATCAGTGAAGTGTAAGTCAAAACCAAATAGTGAAATCGTTTTGTTCTTTTATCATTAGTACAGAAAGTCCAAGAGAGAAGCCAGGTTTGGCATAGTACGAGCCATTAAAATATAAAAGGAATATAGTGAAGGAACACGGGTTTGTTTGGGTTTTGTGGGGAGGGGGGTTTTGCTGTGATGTCATGAGAGGAAATATGTGGAGAAAGGAAGATGAAATAAAGAAAATTTGTGTTCAGTATTGACCTCAGATACCAACAGCTCTGCTTCACAGACTTACATGAAAGACCCTTCCCACCTTCTGCTTTAAGCTCCATGTGTTCCTTTCTTCATATCCCTTTATTCCAGACATTAATTACTGGAAATTAAAGGCTTCATTTCTGAGATGCCATGAGAATATGTTACATCATGTGAAATCCAGGAAGATGACCCCATTCACTGCAAAAATTATTGTCACAAAGGTACAAACCTTTGCAAAACTGAAAGAAGCCTGTAATGCATCTATTTTGTAATAATTATTAATGTTTACATTGCTTTATCCCATTTACAGCTTGATGTTGCCAAACTGCTCCAGCAACACCATTAATATGGATGAGAAAAAGAGATTAACATGTAAATGAGTAATGAAAAGCATTTACTAGGAATAGAACTGGCATCCATATGTAATAAAACCTTGCCAAACACTGTCAGTATTAATAGCTTTGTTTACATTTATATGTGGCCAGACCATGCCGCTATTTTTTCATGATGGTGAGTTCTGACAATTTTTGTATTAGATTTCAGGTCCAGGAGCTTGCATTTGCAATTGTAACACAAAACAGATTTTTAAGTCCCTGTATTTAGGAAAGGAATAACCCACACTGCTTTCTGTCAGCTGTTCTAGGACAGCAGTTTGCTGTTGGGGCCTTCCTTTCACAGCTCACAGTTTGGGGGATACCAAATTATGCCCCTTGTCAGACATTCCTGAACAGCTGAGAAATGCTTCCTATTGCTGGGTGCCGTTTCTGTGCTTTTCCCCAGGATGAGCTTCACGGGAGGTTATATCAGGTTGGTTGAGTTCTGGTTGTTCAGCGTCCCTGGGTCTTGCAAGGTCAGTGGATTCAGAAAAGCCTGGGCCAGAAATCCTCACCTTTTAAGTGGCCTAAGTTGATCCCAGGGCTGGAGCCCCTCTGTTCTGGAGCCAGGCTGGGACAGCTGGGGGTGTTCACATGGAGAGGAGAAGCTCCAGGGAGAGCTCAGAGCCTCTTCCAGTTCCTAAAGGGGCTCCAGGAGAGCTGGAGAGGGACTTGCGACAAGGGCTGGAGGGACAGGACACAGGGAATGGCTTCCCAGTGCCAGAGGGGAGGGATGGATGGGATATTGGGCAGGAATTGTTCCCTGGGAGGGTTGGGAGGGGCTGGGATGGAATTCCCAGAGCAGCTGGGGCTGCCCCTGGATCCCTGGCAGTGCCCAAGGCCAGGCTGGACATTGGGGCTTGGAGCAGCCTGGGACAGTGGAAGGTGTCCCTGTCCATGGCAGGGGTGGAACAAGGTGATCTTTGAGGTCCCTTCCACCCCAAACCATTCTGGGATACTCTGATTTAAGATCACCGAGAGGAAGAAGAGGTTGAAGAGGACATAAGGCTGATTCCAGCTTGGGCCATTTTCTTTGGTTGTGCTGACTCCTCAACGTTTTGCAAAGGCTTCGATGGCCAGTGCAGCTTTTGTCACCTAGGAAGGGGTGACCCATGTCCTGCTGTCCTTGCAGACAGGCTGGCCAGGACCAGGGAGGGTGAATGCCAGAGGCTCTCTGACACTCCGTTGTGGAGCTCACATTAATGAGCCTCCACAAAGGGCCCGACCCACAGCAGACAAAGCTGGCAGGAGCTCAGCTATTCCTCCAGAGCCTTCCCAGACCTGTCAGCGAGCACTAACTGATAACCAGCAGGATGGAGTACAGATGAGTGCTATTCAACCAGGGCTGAACTCAGGCTGAGCTTGCTTTGTCCATGAATTTTCCTCCAAAACGTGAAGTTCAAGTCTGTCTCTTGGGCTCATTTATGTTTGTGTTGTTTTGTGTCCTATAGCTGTAGATATTCATACAGCCCTAGGTAATTGGGTTCATATTTCCAACATTTACTGTGCTCCTCAGGAAGTTAAAATGTTTGTACTTTCCCTTGTT
This sequence comes from Coloeus monedula, assembly GCF_965178545.1. NCBI lineage: Eukaryota > Metazoa > Chordata > Aves > Passeriformes > Corvidae > Coloeus > Coloeus monedula. The sequence goes on from NC_138783.1 coordinate 116,843,554, forward strand.
AGGCAACATAATGGGCACCCATAGTGCAAGCAGCGTTTGTTGTCATTAGTAATGCCAATAAATAGAAGCCCCTTTTTTTCTTGTTGTTGTTTACATTTACACTTACCCTAAATATCCATAAATTAACTTACATTAGGTGGAGTCATCTTTAATAGGAACCAGAAAAATGTACTTTGTTTCACTTGTGTGGGGGAGGAGAAGAAATAAATCCATTATATAGTGCTTGATGCCTGTTTTGAAAAGGTCCATTAGTTAATGGTTTACAAAGTAAAACAATGTTATATTTTCAATCTGTATCAGCTTTCTCCTGTGTAACTCACACTAGTGTATTTACTAGAGCTAAGTCTTCCAAAATTAACATTTTGTTACATGTTTTTCGTCTCATGGATTGGGGCAGAAAAGAGGGAACTGTGCATTCAGTAGTGTCAGGTATGGGATGTATTGTAATCATCTGGCCAGGCTGTGTTTGTGCATAAATATATTTAGTTTGGGGGTTTTTTTCCTGAAAAACTCTAATGGACTGCTGAGAAAGAACTCTTTATTTTCCTTCCAGTGTAACATTTTCTTTTTTTATTTCTTATTACATGATCCCTTCTACTTTACTATCAAAGCACATCAAGTTCCCTGCTGTCTCTCAGTGGAGCCAGGGAAGAATCTTTGGGGAACAAGGGACCAGTGGCCATCTCCCCCCATACCTCCTTGGTCTGCAGCTTTTCCCAGAAAAAGCTGATCAGAAAAGCTTCAGACCACCAAGAGCAAAGGTTTCTGGCATGAGAGGCATGGCAAAAAGGAGAGGTGTTATTCTGGCATGCTTTTTGTCTCACAGAACCAAAGAGGCAGAGGTAGCTGGTTGCAGGTTGGTGGGAGAGTGTGCAGAACACGGAAGGAAGGATGGTAACTGAGGAGTCACTGGGAGCAGCCTAGTGGTGATCTTTGCACTCAAATGACATCGGAAAATCAGCAGTAAAAAAGTGCAGATCACTGCCTGAACTCTGTGATTCAGTCATGAGTCTCAGGGCACTTGGAGGGCCTGAGATCCCATTCCCCAAGCCCGGGGATTTAGGGGTGATCTCAGTTTTCACGAGCAGTAAGAAGCCAGAAGTGCTGTCCCCACCTTTGCAGTTGCAGAGCAAACTGTGAATATTAACAGAGTGCCCCCCAAGGGCTCACAAACCAGGTGGATAAAAAGAAGGAGAAATGTAGAATCACAGAATATTCTGGGGTCAAAAGAAGCCCACAGGGGTGGAATCCAGCTCTTACCCCTGCCTAGGACATCTGCAAGTCACACCATGGGCCTTAAAATGAACAAACACTGATTTTTAGGGCAGCATGTGACTGCTGGAGCTCAGCAAAGCCCTCTTCCAGCAGCCAGGGAGGGTGGGAGCCTGCAGACAGCCACCCACCCTCCCAGAGCTGGGGAACTCCCATCCCTTTTCTCTCTCCCTTCTCCTCTGCTGACAGGACCACGCGGTTCTGGCCGTCAGCAGCAGATCTGGCAGGAGCACAGCCCACACACGCTGCCTCACGGAGCTCCCTGCCCCGAGTCTGGCTCACGATTCCCCCCACCCTCTGATCCTTGGCCCCCACACTCGCAGCCATGGCCAGCTGGCCCAGCCTCCCCCTCGGCTGCTGTCGGCCCCCGGGCTCACACGGAGCCTCTCGCCCACCCAGAGCTGGGGATTGTCCCCACAATGGCAGGGAGGAGGTGCTGGCCTCACCCGTGCTCCATTCCGTGCCACAGGGCCAGGGTGGCAGGATGGAGTCACACAGGGGGTTACTGTCTTTTCACAGAGTCACTGAGGCTGGAAAAGCCCTCCCAGCCCATCCAGTCCAAGCTGTGCCCCATGCCCACCTTGTCCCCAGCCCAGAGCACTGAGTGCCACCTCCAGCCCTTCCTTGGGCACCTCCAGGGATGGGCACTCCAAACCTTCCTGGGCAGCTCCTTCCAGTGCTTGAATTTGCACCCTTATGCACTTTGTCCACCCTAAGTGGCCCCTGGAGAGGGGGAATTTCCTCAGAATTCTGCTTTTGGAGGGTGCCCCCCGAGTCTGTGAACTGCTGGAGGACAGTGGGAGTGTGGCAGCTTAGACCTGCTCTCGTGGCTGGGGAGCCTTATCTCGGGTGGGATGTGTCCCTTAAGGAGTTTCAGCTCTTCCCACATTTTCTGATGGATGTGGTTGCCACAGCACCACCCCAAGCCTGGCCCAGGCACTGCCTTGCTCACAAAACTCAACTCCAGATAGCACAGGGAAGGAATTGGTGCCAGCAGGAATGCTTGGCAGTGGGGATAGAGGGTGACTGTCCATCCCTCTGGTGTCTGTCTGGTCTCCAGACAGACATGGTGACAGCTCTCCCCCACCACTGAGGGAGCTGATGGGCCCTGCAGCCCTCAATGGCCATAACCCCAGTGCTGCCACAAAGAGGGTGGGAAGCCCTTCCCACAGCTCTGGAGTGGGATTTCTACCAGGAAGAGTTGCCATGAGAGGGAGGGAGGTGGCTGGTGTGCATGATGTCCCTGGATTGGAGGTTGTGCCCAAATGTCTCAGCTCCTGGTTCAGAAAGGACCTGGTCTGGGTCCCTGAGGAAGGAGAGGAGGATCCCAGTGGGTCAGCAGGGCCTGGCTTTCAGTTGCTCCTTGCAGGGACAGCAATTTTTGCTACATCCAGCCGATCTCACCCTCTGCATCACTGCTGAGACCCCACAGATCTGAGCTCTGCTGCCCATCCTGCCCTCTCCTCCCTCCCAGCTGCTGGCCAGTGTTCCCAAGTGTTCGGTAGCGTGTGTTTGTGCATCTGCTGTGGGAGGGGTCTCTCCAGGGAGACGTTCCCTTGTCTTCCTGTCCTGTGCTGACAACATCTGTCCCCATGGGTCCTCACCTGCACCAAGAGCAGTGCTGTGCCTAAAAACTAATGAGACCATTCACCTCCCTGTGAAGGGCCAAGCCCTTTTCCCTTGGGGAATATTGTGATGGCTGCCCTGCAACGTGGCTGCACTGACCCTTCTCTGGTTTGCAGGAAGCGTTATCGGTGGTGAGCGAAGACCAGTCCCTGTTCGAGTGTGCCTACGGATCACCCCACCTTGCCAAGACAGAGATGACGGCCTCCTCCTCCAGTGAATATGGGCAGACCTCAAAGATGAGCCCACGTGTCCCCCAGCAGGACTGGTTGTCACAGCCCCCAGCCAGAGTCACCATCAAGATGGAGTGTAACCCCAACCAGGTTAACGGGTCAAGGTAATAAGGCTGGTGGTGGCTCGAGAACAGGGGTTTTGTGATGGGTGTGGCTCAGTTGTCTAAATCTGCGTGTTTAGCACCATTTTAGGTGCCTCAGGATATCCTGCCAGGCCACTGCTGCCATCCCAGAACGCTCCAGTTTACCCTACCTTGTCCTGCCAGCCCTGTTCAGGTGTTCCAGAGGGTCTAAAATGCTGCTACAGGCACAGACTTCTCATGAGCTTGTGCAATACCTTTCCTCTGACTGTGGATAATTTTTGGATGTGAATTTGCTTTGCGCACCAGGTGAAAGAGCACATATTAAAGTTAATAAAATGGGGATTTGCCGTAGCCTGGAGCAGCACCATTGATCCATTGAAGGCTGTGGTGTGTGTGATCTAACACTGCATGGAAGTTGTCAAATCCAGCCATTTGGGCACTTGCCTTTGCTCCAAATATAACCAAACAGGGAAACATTGGAATTAAATTCATGTAATGGCAGAGGGAGTGAACTATTGATCTTTACTTTTGTATTTACTGTAAAAATAATGCCAAAAAGTGGAGCTGGATTTAAGAACTTGGGCTGAAAAAGCAACATAAATATGGAGGCAGGCAGGGGAGTAGAAAGGAGCAGGAAAATGAATTGCTCAGCTCAACAGGCAGTAGCCACAGAGTGTATGTGCATTAACTGTTGTCTCAGGACATTTTTTTAGGAATGTCACTATAAAGGAGACCTGAATCAATTAGGCTGACAGGGTATTGCAGTGGATTTTTGGATGTTGACTGGTGGCTTTCCCAAGCTCAGGAGCGCCCTGTGGGACATCTAACAAAACACAATGCAGATTTGTGTTTTTTATTTTTAAGGAAACTATCCAAACAAGTGCTTTCCTGTTTAAAATGCCTGACTGTCTTTAAAACAGTTTCCCTTTGGTGTTGCTGAAGGGCAAAGGTCCAGAAGAGTCAGTTGCTGACAATTGTACCAGTGGAGCCTGTGCTTCACATCTCTCTGTCACAAACACCTGCATTTTAATCTCATCTCCCAGGATCAGTTGTTCAGGAAAACCTCAGCCCTGGGCTCTGCGGTTGCTGTTCACACTTGCTGTGCTGATGTGATGAGCAGCACAAGCAGGGCAAAGTGGTCTGACAGCTTATCACACCTCCTCTGTTCAGTGGTGAGGATGGAAATTGTGCTGAAGTCAAATCAGAATTTCCAGTGAGTAGTCAAAGATTTGAGATATGTAGAAATAATAGGGGTGAGCTGAAGTTACAAAGAATTGGAGGAGGTCTTCTTGTAAGGCTGCTTATTCAGAAGTTCAAGTGTCTTTAATTCAGTGTCTTTTTAATTTTTTATTTTGTGCTAAGCAAATGCAGAGGTATAATCACAAATGAAGTATTGATTCAATATCAGTCTTACCTGCTTCCTAAAATTGCCTTTTAAGTATTTGTGCTGGCTTTTCTGTAAGAGAACTGATCGCAGTTTCCCTCAGTGTAAATTCCTAAAGGCGCATTAGAGTAGATAATTATTATTAGATAACAATGTTACTTGTTGCTGAGAGGTTTAGGCTGGAGAGCAGGGAAAGGTTCTTCCCCCAGAGGCTGCTGGGCACTGCCCAGGCTCCCCAGGGAATGGGCACGGCCCCGAGGCTGCCAGAGCTCCAGGAGCGTTTGGACAGCGCTGCCAGGGATGCCCAGGCTGGGATTGCTGGGGGGTCTGGGCAGGGCCAGAGCTTGCACTGGCTGATCCCTGTGGGTCCCTTCCAACTCAGAATATTCTGTGATTCTATAATTTCTCCTTGTTTTTTGCTGTTTTCTATTAGTGCATGCATTCACTGAATCGCTCAGGAGGATGCTCTGGCTCCCTGCAGTCAGTAGACAGGAGGTGGCTTTGGTTTCAGCTGCCAAATTTCCCCTTTGTGTAGAGAGGTGTCTGCATTTCCTTTAGAGGTGTCTGCAGTGTCCTCATAAAATGCTTGTGCATGTGGAGAGGGACCCTTCATCAGGAACTGGAGGGCCAGGAGCCAGGGAATGGCTTCCCAGTGCCAGAGGGCAGGGCTGGATGGGAGATTGGGCAGGAATTGTTCCCTGGCAGGGTGGGCAGGCCCTGGCACAGGGTGCCCAGAGCAGCTGGGGCTGCCCCTGGATCCCTGGCAGTGCCCAAGGCCAGGCTGGACATTGGGGCTTGGAGCAGCCTGGCACAGTGGAAGGTGTTTGATTATTAATCTTGAATTCTTTTACAGCCTTCCCTGTTGAAAGAGCACTGCAGAGTTCCTAACTGGAGACAACAAAGAAAATTCGTACTTTGCTACAGCTCCTAAGTCATGACTTGCTGAAAAAGAAACAAATAAAATCACTTGCAAGCTAAAAAAAAAAAAAAAAAAAATTAGCCCAACAACAAAAAATACTGCATGCATATATTGCATGCTCATACTATACACAAAAATAATAAAAAGATCTAATTTAAAAACACTGTATTTCATCAGAGAAGTTTTAATTTATTGGGTCTAACTCATGCCTGAAAAAATAGATCTTAGTACTACACTTTTAATGGAGAAACTAACACTGCCAAGCAACAAAAATAAATATGTTGTGGCACTTCTAAACCTCACATACATGTGTGTATGTAATATGTAGTGTTATTACACTCTGGGAATTAGAATGTGGTATTCCTGCCACTTTTAGGGGGAAAAAAGTGTATCAGATAGTGCTACCCTGCCTTTCTGTAGGTTACTTTGCAATTTCTTTTCTGCAGAAGCTTTCCCCACCCTCCTCCTTTGCAGTCCACAGACTTTTTCCTTAAATGATATTCAGTGATAATATTTCCTCAGTTCTTAAAATGCTTTGTGTGTTAAATATTAACACAAGCAGTACCTGGAGCGCTTAGAGCTGCATTTCTTTTTTAGTAAAACGGTACCTGCTCTGTTTAGACCCCTTTTAAAACCTGAGTCATCCCAGAGGAGTCTAAAATATGACCCTACATTGCAGAGCCATGCAAGTGCTTCCTCGAGGATCTCCAGGGTATCCTCTGTAATTGCCTTCCCTCAGGGGCACCTGAATCTGAATAATTCAGGATGCAAAGCAGGGAATGAGATCCCACAAAGTGGTGGCCAGGGAGAAGTTAACATTGCAATTTTTTACTGTCCAGCTCTCCCTTCTCCCTGTGTCAGTGCTTCCTGGCCATATAGTCTGTCCTTTGGAAGAGGGTATAACATTTTAGGAGCATATTGAGCCCCTTAGCCATCCCCAATTAAGCACCCACTCAGAGAAGAAATGTGCCCCCTCTGCTAGGACTTTCCCCAGATACACTTTGGCTGTAATTGCCCTACATTAAATTTCAAAACATAAGGGTCTCAGAGCTGGCATTCCTGTGAATACTAAAGAAATTCCATTAGAATGAAATTAAAGGGTTATTTTCAGTGTGCTGTATGGGGATTAGCTACCCACTTTTCTTTAACAATAACAGTATTTTTCAAGCTAAACCCCGCTGCCCAGCACCACAAAATATAGCCTGGGGGCTTACCTTAAATTAAATAAAGCAAGGAAAGTTTAAATTAAAGCTGTCATTTACCTGGCTGTTGTTGCATGTATAATGCAGGTTGTCACAGGTATCAAATTGAGTTTCTTTAAATACATTATGTTGGTGCAGCCATTCTGTTCCTCTCAGGTACATAAATCTAATGAGACCCTTTGTGCCACCCTACAGTCAATCTTTCACCTGAATGCAATAATCCTGTTTCCTGCTATTTATTGCTCCTGGGTCAGGCCAAAAGATTCACCCTGTAGTATAAATCTGGAGGTTGCATATGCCACACTGGTACTGGGCTGTTTATTGTTCTTTATATATTTTATCAAATTAGGCACGAGCAATTCTGCCACAATGAGTGCAATTCACGTCATGCATTTAGGGAGAAATTCACTCTGTGGAAATGCTCTCATGAGGCTCTGGGTACTGCTCAAACAACACTTAAATCCATGGATTTCCCAGTGATCCTGGAATACACTCGCCCATGGGGCTCTGCCATGCCCATGGGTGGGACTACACAAAGGTAGCTTGGAATAATAACATTTACTGTAGGTAATCCATCTTTTTCAGGCAGGCTGAAGTGGAACACAGAGTCTTATTCAGGCCACAGATAAATTTCTCTTGCCATGAGGAGCATGATGATTTCATTGAAGAAGTATTTTGAAAGTTAACTGCAGTGAAAGCACAGCAGAAGCTTTCCAACATCAGCTTGGCTGATAGAGAAGTTTTAAAGAAATGCCAGAAATAATTAGTTGTCCTTAGGATTTAATCATGTGCAAAATGTTGATTTAAGTGCTACCAGTTGTTGCTTGAAAACCATTTAAGAATGAAATTATCACTTAATACATCTTTTGTGCTGGCTCTTTGGGGAAATACCATTTTTCTCTGCATGTATCTGCCTGAATTTTCATCAAAGAGCCTCTGTACTCGCTGGGTTCAGTACGTCTGGCACACAGGAGGACTTTTCAGAGTCCAGGGTGAACTTGAGTTTTCTTGCTGGTGTTTTTTTTTCTCTTTTCCCCTTGACGTAAAGTCTCCCAAGGAGTAGATTTTTTGAGCTGTACAAGCCAGCAAATTGGAATGGGGAGCACTTGAGGTACCTTGCATTATTGAGATGTGCCCAGGCACTGGGGAGGGAAGCATTCATCCATATGAAGCTCTGTATTCCAGCAGATCATCCTGCTCCCAGGAGCCAGACTGGCAGGCTTTAAGCTGTAGGAGGCACCTGTGCATCATGATGTGATACTGGTGGGTCTAATTAGAGTATTTAAGCAGCTCCACAGAATCACAAAATCACTGAATCATGGAATTGTTGGGGTTGGAAGGTGCCTCTAGAGATCATCCTTGTTGCCAAGGCAGGGTCACCTGGAGCAAGTGACACAGGAAGGCATTCAGGTGGGTTTGGAATGTCTGCAGAGAGGGAGACTCCATGTTCTTCCTGGGCAGCTGTTCAGTGCTCTGCCACCCTCAAAGTAAAGAAATTCTTCCTCCTGTTGAGGTGGAACTTCTCATGGTTCAGTTTATGGCCATTGCTCCTCATTCTGTCACTGAAAATTCTGGCCCCATCCTCTTGACCCCCACCTTGAGAGCATCCAGCATGGGAGGGACAGGGCTGATGTGCAGCCCTCACCCTGACATCCCTTGTTTTCCCAAGGCACGGCTTTTTCCACCCCTGGAGCACAACCCCGCGGTGGGGGCACGGTGCCACGTCCCTTCCACATCTGGTGGCACACCACCGGCATCCAGCCCTGGGATTCCTGGGAAACCTCAGCTCAGACTAAACAACAAGCCTGGCCCAAAACCCCCAGCAGGCCCTTGCAAGTCTCCAGCAGAGTCAGCCCCTGCAGCAGCCCAGGGCAGAGCTGGGAGATGTGTCCTAAGAGGATGATTTTCTTTGTTGGAGCTGCCTGGGTAAAGTATTATTAATGTTGGGTAAAAAGATGTTGGTTATCTCAGACTGATAATCCTTTTTCCCAAAGACTGGGTGGTTGGTGGAGTGGCTGGCTACCAAGGTGGAAAAATGGCAAAGTCAGGGATGTGTGGCTGCTTCAAGAAGCTCCTCTTTGCTCTGAAAATCCACCAGCTTAACATGAGCACTTTCATGCGTGTGTGGGCATGGTTTGGCTCTGTTCTTGAGGCAAACGTGTTGCTAAGGAGAAAAACAAACTCAGTTCACTAATACTACAACTATTTTATTTTTTTGGAAGCTTTTTGGGGGGTGCTGGGCTGGCAGGTGCTAAATAAGAAGTTTTCCACTGTGGGATAATGGGCTCATTCAAAATTATCATGGCGACATTCACGATTGACCACTGACTTTCCAGCAACCAAAGGCTTTCAGATGGGCAGTGAAATATAAAAATAGTCTTCAAATAATGACATAGGAGCCCACAAGAGTTGTGATTGCTGTCATTATTTAGGACTCTTTCCATCATTGCTTTTGATTTGCTGTACAGGATTTACTGTGTCCAGAGCACTTAAGAGCTGGGCGTGAGTTTTCTCCTCTGCCCCGTCATTAGTGGGTGTTTCATTTTGATCAGGGCAGCATCAGTGGGGGTGTTCGGTATTCAAAGTTTGGGAATAGCTTTTTAAGACAAAACAGAAGGTAAGGAAAAGTGGCTGCTCATGGGCTTTAGCATTTTGCACCCTCACAGCCCCTTAGTGCTAATCATGAAAATCAGCAGACATTCCACAGACAGGGGGGATTATGGTTTCCATACAAGATGTCACTTCTGTTTATGCTCTATTTTCCTAACTTTCTATATGATCCCTGCCCACAAAAGAAGGCACGTGTGGTTTGGGAAGGGCCTCATCTCCTGGTATTTCATATTTTACGAAACCACAAATACAACAGCCTTACAAGCTCTTGAAATGAAATACAATTTGAGAAATGTAATCCATTACCATCATAATAGAATTTCTATAAAAATAATAAAAGAAAAACAAGAGAAAATAGGTCCTGAAAGTTATAGGCCAAGTGGGAAGTCATTGTGGCTTTGGCCTAGCTATCACCATGTCAAACCTCAGCCTTGTCCCAGGCAGCAATCTAATTTTAAATTATGTATATACAGAACATCATTTCTTAGCTTTGGCTTTTCGTGACCCCCTTCCCTGCTTTCCCTTTCTTCACTCCAACCTGACACGTAAGAAATATTGAAGTGTTTGCACTAATGGAGAAATGACAACGTGCAGTCAAACTTAAACCAGCTGTTTCCCCACACTGTGAGCACAAAGAGCCAGGCTGGGAATATTTATAGCTTGACTGGCCTCTAGTGAGCCAGATGCTGACTGCCTTCATTTGCCACCATGGCCTTGAGGCTCAAGGCAGCTGTGGGTTGCAAGATAGCTGGGGAAAGCTCAGGGGAAGAAAATAAAAAAGAAAATTAAAAGATTGAATTAGCCAAAATTATTATTTAATTGGAGATGGATGGTTGCTGTGTGTACAGCTCAGTAAAAAAGCACCTTCTGTTTTGCTCACAGAAAGCCAACAACTCTCTGTGTGCTGTCACGGGAGAAAGGAACCAGAGGTGCCTCCAGGTGACATCTCTGAGTGACCCTGGGCCAACCCCATGTAACCCTGAGCACCCACCGAGCCCAGGGCACCCCACACAGAGGTGTTTGCCCCTGTTTTGGGTGCTCTGTTTGCAGGGGGATGCCCCCTTCCCTCCTCGCCATGGCCATGGCCTGTTGGGGCTGCTGGACCATGCCAAGCCCTACATGGAGCAGAGCAGTGCCATGACTTGAGTAGCCCAGGGGAGGCTACAGTTTTCTTTTTTCTTTTCTTTTGTCTTCTTAGGGCTGCTTTTGACACCTTATAGCAAAGATTAGCCATGGCTTCAGCAGCAGCTTAAGCAGCTTTAGCCCGTGGTGTGTTTCTGAGGGACTTCCCTGCCTTCCACAGACCTGGCAGCTTGTTCCCACCCTGGCCATCCCTTTTCCAGTTACTTACTCACCCATTTATTTACTTCTTTGTGTACAGCTCCCCAGCCCAGTACACTGAGCAGTGGGGCAGGAGCCTGTGGGAGCACCCCAGGGAGATTTTGACCAGTGTGAGTTTTCTGGCATTTTCATGCCTCTGTTGTGCTGGACTTCTCTGTGGGAAATTTTGCTCTCACAAGAAGTCTTGGAAGGGAGTCCAGAGGAGGCACCAGGATGAGCAGAGGGATGGAGCAGCTCTGCTGGGAGGAAAGGCTGTGAGAGCTGGGATTGTTCAGCCTGGAGAGGAGAAGCTTTGGGCTGAGCTCAGGGTGGCCTTGCAGGGCCTGAAGGAGCTGCAGGAAAGCTGGAGAGAGACAATTCCCAAGGCATGGAGGGCCAGGAGCCAGGGAATGGCTTCCCAGTGCCAGAGGGCAGGGCTGGATGGGAGATTGGGCAGGAATTGTTCCCTGGCAGGGTGGGCAGGCCCTGGCACAGGGTGCCCAGAGCAGCTGGGGCTGCCCCTGGATCCCTGGCAGTGCCCAAGGCCAGGCTGGACATTGGGGCTTGGAGCAGCCTGGCACAGTGGAAGGTGTCCCTGCCATGGCAGGGGGGTGGAACAAGGTGATCTTTAAGTTCCCTTCCAACCCAAACCATTCTGGGATTCTCTGAGAAGTGTTGATGCCTCTGAAATCACGCCTGGAAGTGCTTTTCAGAGTCTTAGCACAGGCTCCTTCTCACCAGGGAGGGTCTGGCTATCCCCACTGTATCTCAGAGTAATGAATCTCAGGGAAGTTTCAGGTTTTTTCTTCTTCTTTTCAGTGACAAACTCTTTGGGGAGGCAGCACTGACCGAATTCACTACAACGTGAGCAGGCTGCAGTGAATGAGGATGAGGCTGAGCAAGCTTTGCAATGCCCTCGGTATGAGCTGACCTTGTAGCAGCCTCTGTAATCCAAGCTGTGCTTATTAAATAAACTTCTGAAGACATGTAGATATTTGGAGAATACATTTTTTCTCGTTTATTTCCCTCTGAAACTCAGAAATATTAAATAGAGGAGTTTATACAACAGGAATGACATATGTAGGGTTTTGCTGATTCCTAATCTGAATTTCTCTGACACCTTGCACTTGGACACAACACAGGTGTTTTATGTCACATGGGGAAAATAGTAGCATAGTGGAAAGGAAAAAGTGTGTTTCATGCACTTATTTATGAACTTACATCTGCTTTCATCAGAGTCAATGGCTGGCAAAACTCCAATCAGCTTTGGTAGGAGTGGGTGATAAATTTAACCATCAAATCAGCTTGATTTTGAGTAACCCGGTATAAAGGTGAGGCTTTCAAGGTCCAAGGAGAAAATACTTTCTCAGCAGACATTTATCAGCTCAAGACTGGACAAAGTGTTCTTGGGTACCATGATTGTGTGTAGTCCTACCTCTTTTTAATTTTTTTTTTTTTTGTGAATTCCAGGTGTAACAGTATATTTACAAAGGGCAAAAATAACAGGCAGCCGTGAAGAAAAACACCTCTGGTTTCATTTCAGACCTGGAGCTGGGGATGAATCACTGCAGAGCTGCACCCTTCACTCTGGGCACACTTTCCAAAAGCTGCTTTTCCACCCTGCTCCCCCAGTGGTTCAGAAATAAAGCAGACTCACAGAAAGTCCTAAAAAAACCCCTTTGTAGACAATCACTCTCTTGTTGTTCTGGGCACTAGAAACACCATTTTCTTGCGTCTGCTTGCGTTTTCAGTTTTGCTTTCTGTACTGTAGAAGTTTGTTCCAGGCAGTTGAGTTAAGCCTTGGCTCAGTGTTTAGGGCACACACTCAATTTGAGTAGTCCTGTTAAATCCCACAGAGCTGATTCCGTGCCTGAAATTAAGCGTGGTCTTAGGAGATTTGATGGATGGGGGATTTGCTTGTCCACCCAGCGAGCTGAAGGGACAAAACCCTTGACCATCTGCTTCTGGATTTTAATGAAAAGTTATGACTTACTTATGATCTTCTTCCCCACCCCTGTCTGTTTATATTCAGATCAAAAAAGCATCTCAGAAGCCCTGTCAGATTGCCAAAAGCTGTGTGCTACTGGATCTTTCACATCATTTACTGCTCAGTGTTTACAAGAGTGTTTTAATGCACCATTGCCTGTAGAAGTGCTGTAGGCTGCTACTGATGGGATATTTCACTTTGGAGTCCCTCTATCCCCGGTTTCTGTCCCCAGAAAAAAAAACCAAAATTAAATAGTTAAGCTAAAGGATGTTGCTAGCTCTCTGTTTCTAAAAATTCAGTGTATGGGCCAAATAGTTCTTTGTAACAGAACCGTTTTGGGGAGTCATAGCCCACATCTGCACAGGTATAAGGGCAGGTGGTGGAGGATGTTCCCAAATATCCATAATTTAAAGTGCAGACTCACTCATGCATTTATGCCATTCGTATTTGTGAAAGGGAAGCAGAAGAAGCCAACATTTCACTCACAAGGAGTCATCACAAAAGCTCTTCTTCAGCGTTTGTGTCTGAAACAAAAAGCAGCTTTGTTTTGCTCAGCTCTGTTTGGACAGAAATAGGCTGCATCCCAAGGTTATATTTAGTGGTGTGTGGTAGGAGAGCAAAACTAAACCTGAGAAAACATTGCCCAAGTGCTCTGGTTGTGAGAGGAAGGGCTGAATTCACCACCACGCAGTGGCAGGTGCTGACTGTGTTTTCCCTCGTGGTTGTTTTTCAGTCCTGTGGCTGACAGAGCAGTCGCAGGGCTTTTACACAGGGCAGGTTTCATATGTGATGTGTTTAGAGGCATCTTGGAAAAAGTGTGCTAAGCCAACATTTTCCAGGCAACATTCAAGGCCCTCTTCCTTCTCCTAAAGAAGATTTTGTCATCCATTGAATGACATCTTGTGACATATTTTATTTTTAAACTGAAAGTCATCAGCAGGTGATTTTTTTTCTTTAATATCTATCTTAACACAGAAGGGTAAACTTAGTGGGACCACTGGGTAGAAAAGAAATTGCTGTTATTAATTAAGATGTGCACTAAGTATCTCAGCTTCCTTAGTACTTGGTATTTTTTCAAAACACGCGTGTGAGAATTATAACTGTGTTAGTTCCTGAGCCAAGGCAGTGCTGAGCAGTCAACACAAGGGGCCTGAAAGGGGCTCCAGGAGAGCTGGAGAGGGACTTTGGACAAGGCATGGAGTGACAGGACAAGGGGGAAAGTCCTTAAAGTGAAGGAGGGCAGGGCTGGATGGGAGATTGGGCAGGAATTGTTCCCTGGCAGGGTGGGCAGGCCCTGGCACAGGGTGCCCAGAGCAGCTGGGGCTGCCCCTGGATCCCTGGCAGTGCCCAAGGCCAGGCTGGACATTGGGGCTTGGAGCAGCCTGGCACAGTGGGAGGTGTCCCTGCCCATGGCAAGGGTAGCACTGGATGGGCTTTCAGGTCCCTTCCAGTCCAAACCACTCTGTGATTCCATGATTCCATGAATCTGTGACTTGCCTCTTGTTTAGTGAGACCACGGCACAATTTCAGGAGTTAAATGGCAGGACTAAAAGAAAGCTTGTTAGTAATGAGGTATTGCTAAAGAAACCAAGCCCCAGCTAACACCCTCCTTCCCTTGCCAAACAGCCTCCTTACATTTAAAGGTATTCCCCATGGCTGAGTTCTTTATTTTGACTTTTGTAACAATTTTTCTCCTTCTGATGAAACACGTTGTAGACATTAAATTAAGGGACAAATATGTCTGTGTCTGCCAGAAAGAAAACTGTGATGCAATTAAAATGCCATTAGGGAACCCCCTGTGGGATGTTAAACCTAAAGACTCTATTCAGAGAGCAAAGCCAAAATTAAAGAGGTGTCTGGTTGCAGATCCTCTGCAGATTTCCCTGTCTTGACTACAGTACCATGGAGACTGAGCTAGTCAGGAGCTGAAAGGTTTTTCCAGTCATGCGTGTGGTATTTTGAATCATGGCTTTGGCAAATGTTCCCTTTTTTTGTGAGCCTTACGTAGGAATGTGAATACATTGCATGACATGAAGTGCAACTGAGTGTGGAACAATGATGGCAGTGGAGGTGGGCAGCTCTCCAAGCCTTGGACTGCTTGGACAACGGCAACAAAGAATAGTTTTCCCCCAGAAAATGTGAATTAAGTGCATTAAGTGTTTCTCAGTTGTCTCTGAGATGTTTGGAGAGGGAAGTTGCAGCTCCTTGCAGCCACCAGGCTGAACAAGCTCATGACCAAACCTCCATTCCATGTCTGGAATTAAATTATTAGTGTTTATAATTTCTGAAGAGATCTGAGAGCCTGATCCTGTGATAATAAAAATCAATATATGGTCCACTGAACCTGGTTGGTGATTTTAGACAACTGGAGCAATCAGCAGAGTCACTGGGTGGGGGGTACTGAGTTTCCAGGTGCTCGACTCCCAGTTTTCCATTTCATTCCAGGTGATTCTCTGCAGGTGATATTAATAAGGACTGGAATAATAATGGAAGCACACCTTTCTTGTATGCCTAGGAATTCTCCAGATGACTGCAGCGTGGCAAAAGGAGGGAAGATGGTGAGCAGCTCAGACAGTGTTGGGATGAACTATGGAAACTACATGGAGGAGAAGCACGTTCCACCCCCAAACATGACGACCAATGAACGAAGAGTCATTGTGCCAGCAGGTTAGACCCTCTGCACCAAAATGGCATGCTAAAAAAAGCATTTCTCTCCAGTCTACTAAGATTATTTAAGAGGGTCTGGAGAAAATTACCAAGGCAGGTGATCAGGAGGAAAAGAGCAGTAATTTGTAGGGGTTATTGAGAGAATGAGCTGAGAGGGATCACAGTGGGAACACCTCCAATCTGTTCTTCTCATTTCAGCAGCAGAATGGGCTGATAAAAGGCACTCAGATCTTATCTGAGTCCTATAGCTCCTTTTGGAGGATTTCACCCTAAAGTGGGCAAAAGGAAGAGCCACTTCTATTTCTTATCCCTTGGACAAGCTGGGCACGAGGTGTGTGGGAGAGAGAGAAAGGATCACTGCAGCAAGGTTATCTGTGAAAATACCAAAACACAGTCATTTCTGTGGGACCAAACAGGGCATGAAAAGCCTTTATGTGGGTTATCCCCTGAGTCTGGGCAGCATAAAACATTTTAATAAGCAAACTGACAACTCCACTGCAATGTAAGAGCACAGTTGAGAAATTCTTGGTCAGCCTTGGCAGGCTTGGCTGTGGGATTCAGCAGTTCATGGGACAAGAAGGCTGCCTTCTTGTCACTTCTGGCTGCTTTGTCCTCCAAACAAACCTGGAATATTTTGCAGAATAATTAGCATGCCTGTTTCCAAGTCAAAGCATCATGGCATCTGTGGGTGTTCCTAAACCACAGGGTACGCACAGGGTAAACTCAACACCTGCAGCCAGGAGGGAATGCCTTGCTGCTGGTTCTTCTCCAGCAGAGAGGTGCCTGTCTGAAATATTTCTGCCTCTGCCATGTTGCTTAATATTCTTACAGTTTTTCAGTTGCTTACACATGCAAGAGTACTGACTGTGGCCAATTTTGCAAGCTGTGATTATTTCAGTTATTTGTCAAGAAAGGTGTGGACAAATCTGTTGCAGTGTCCCCTGCAATGGAATTGTCAATTCTGTTCTGGACACAGGAGAGTGATGCTCTGAATAATGAGTGTCCTGCCAACACTGAAATACACAACTTTTGAATGTTCTTCTAAAATATTCTTCTTCCTGGTGTTTGGCACTTTTTTTTTTAAAGTCTTTTAGTAATCCTTAGCACGGTTAGCTCAGCAAGGGATTTTTTATTCAGTGTATTCCTGGAGGTGTGTTTGAGGTGGATTTGAATGACTTCCAAGGAAGAAGATGGTCACAGTCACAGCCTTGCTGTTTTGAGGTCACTTAAAGAAATTATTGGGTGAAAATCAGTTGTTTTTGATTACTGCATAGGCAGTGGGCAGTTCATGTGGTAAAGTTAGAAGTAAAAAAGAAAAATTCACATTTCCAGCTGTGGTAACTTCCTGTTTATCATAAATAAGGAGTGTTTAAAAATACAGACATAATCAAAATATTTTGGTAAATTTCCTGGTGTTTGGTTGTTTACTTCAGACCAAACTAAAGTTTTCAGAGTTCTGTGCTGTAGGTGAGAAATCCCATCCAGACCTAAGATTTACCACCAGACTTGAATCCCTTCAGATTCCTGCTTATTTCATATCAGATGGAGGCATTATTTTAAATGGGTTTTGGTGGAATTCAGGAGGTTTCCACCTCTTTCAGACCAGACTCAACAACAGTCAAAATAGAGGGAATGGCACTGAAGTTGAGCCACAGAAAAGCTATTTAGGCTGTCATTTATGTCCCAGATTTTCTTGTGATGGGAAACAGCCAACTGACCTCCATGTTTGAGGATATCACAAACTCACAGAATCGCTAAGATGATAAGGCAGAAGCTCCTGAAGAATTTGTTTCCCCTTGGCTTTAATCTTTTTTCTGCAAAAAGTATAAATTCTTCATGGTAGGAGCCGAGGGACTTTTGTGTTGTTGGTTCCTTACTCAAGAACAAGGAAAAGTAGAATGGGAGAGAAATAGAAAATGAGGAATTTGGAGGAAAAATAAGAAGTGTAAGTTAAAATAAAGGATTCATGAAAAAACATTTTGCTTGAAATCTGGACTGTTTGGGGCTTTTTTGTCCCCACATGGTTTTGCCAGTACTTCAGGTGTTGAGTAAAAACCCACATGGGTGTAGCAATGTACAACACAGCAGTCTAGGAAAGAAAATGGAGAATATTTTAATATTCTAGTTAATATTATTAACTAGAGGCCCACCCTAGTTTGTGAAATAACTGCCCAAATCTGTGAGTGCTTACTTAACCTACCCCCAAGAAAGATTCGTTCAGACATGAGTGGAAACTTCACTTGAATAAAGATAAGGATTGAACAGAGAGTTTTGAAAATTGTTCAGCTACAGCTTGCGGTGCTGTCAGTGGGCCAGAAGCTCTGCTAATCTGTGGCTAAAAATGCCTAAAAACAATGAGGCAGAAGAGCTGAGTGGGAGAAGGAGCTCACTCAGCAGCACAGGGTTTGTTGTTAACACTCAGAGCTCACAGTTCTCCACAGTTGTTCTCCCTTGCACTCAGCACACCAAATTAATTCCTCCAGCAGTCAGTGAAGCGGGGATTATTTTGCAGTGGCCCAGTGCTGCAGCAATTCCCCTTCCCTGGCTCATTTTATGCTCTGTGGCCCCGCAGACCCCACGCTGTGGAGCACAGACCACGTGCGCCAGTGGCTGGAGTGGGCGGTGAAGGAGTACGGGCTGCCGGACGTGGACATCCTGCTCTTCCAGAACATCGACGGCAAGGAGCTCTGCAAAATGACCAAGGATGACTTCCAGAGGCTCACCCCCAGCTACAATGCAGACATCCTCCTGTCACACCTACACTACCTCAGAGAGAGTAAGCCAGTCCTCCGTCGTGTCTGCAGTCAATCCTAAATTTATTGCTGTGAATAGTTGGGTTTTCAAGTGTCTCTTGCAAGTGTTGCTGTTCCTAAGAACATAATAGGGAGCCCAGCCCAAATCCTAATGAGTTTGATGGAAAGATTCCCATTAATTTCACTCATGTTTCTCAAAGAGAAGAATTAGGGACTCTTCTATGTATCCATCTCAGAGAAAAATCAAGTTGAAGCTCACCATATTCAGCCGGAAGAAAAATCACGTAGGGTTCAGTGCTAATGTTTTTTCTGGTCACATACTCATTTCTTTCCATTTTAACTAAAAGAGAGTGCAAACATTGATTCATAAAGTGAATTCCAGGCATGATTCTAAGGACTGGCAGCAGTTTGCTGTACTCTGGATAGGATGGGGAAGATTTAACTGAATTGAATAAAAAAAATTCTGTAAATTCACGGAAAAAAAGGAACAGTCCCTGAAGTCCAAATGCAAATTAATTGTAGTGCATGGTTAGAATTTCAATGGGGAAAAAAGGGACTAGGGATTACCTGGCTTGAGGGCTTTCACCTAAGCTTGAGAAAAATTTGCCTCAGTTTAAAGAAGTTAAAACAAACATGGTTTTTAGAGAAAAAACCACCAAGCATTGCAACACCAGTGCGGTGCAGTCTCCTCCACACGCACACTATCAATAACCAGCCAGAAATTTTGTGCATTCATAATAATAAATTATGATTACCAGATAAATGAATGCTCTAATTTACCCTGTAGCCCACACACCTCCCTCCAAACTGCAGGCTGTTTAGATAGACTCACGTTCAGGCAATCCTGGCAGGGGAAAATATGGTTTAAGAAGATAATTCACGATTTTTTTTACATTTTGGTGTTGCTTTTTGTTTTGTTTTGTAGCTCCTCTTCCACATTTGACTTCAGATGATGTTGATAAGGCCTTACAAAACTCTCCACGGTTAATGCATGCTAGAAACACAGGTAATGCTGGCACTGCTCCCACTGCTGTAGGTCATCTTCTAAAAGCACAGGATTCCTTTCCATGGGCTGCTTGCTAAAAAATGGAAGTGGTAAATCAGGAGGGAGACGAGAGAATCCCCTCCCTGCTGTCTGTGTGTTTTCTGCACAGACACACAGAGAAAAGGTGAGATCACGCAGGGCCAGATGGTGCAAAAATGGTGCAAAAGTTTCTTGTGTCCTGCAAGAGAAAGGGGTCCCTGACACAGCATAAAACTGCAGGTTTGGTGCCTTTCACCTGAGGATTTTTTTGGTCCTTCTGTCTCATTCTACTGTCAGATCTACTCCACAGATCCCTAGAAGCTTCTTGGAGCTCAGAAGTGGTTTGGGCTCTGGGGCATGGGGGTGTATCCCCTCCCATGCAGTAAATATTATGTAAATCAATAAAATTGCTCTTTAAGCAGTTAGCTCATCTCATTTTCTGGCTGTGTGGGACTTGAGCTGGAATTTCCACTAAGTCTGATGTTGTAATCACCACTAAGTCTGATCTGAATGTAAAATGGTTTTTGTTGCTATTCACCCTTCTGTTAATGTGGCCCAGGAAAGTGTTGAGTGTAGGTAGGAGGATGACACATGCCTTGTCTATCTTTCAGGATGCAACTTGAAATGTTTATGAAAATAATTCAGAGTCTATTTTAACTTGCTCTAACAGTTGTGCAACAGAGGATGGCATGGAACTATACAAATAATGTGGTTTATATCCCTACAATAATGTGGTTTATATCCCTACAAAAGACGTTTGGAATATTGCATGATCATGCCTGAGGGTATTAGTTACCTACAGTGACCAGAAATAACAATTCTCTATGAGAAAGGAAAAAGATAATACAAAGGATAATGCAAAAGAAAAAAGACAACAAAACTTGGATTGCAATGCTTCTTTCATAATTTATTTCATTTTTCACTCTGAGTTTCGTAGCAAAATTCACCGCATTAGAAGATTTTTCCCTGAGATTAGAGGTTTGCCACTGGTCATAGTGGCAAACAAAGTCCTGCTGTGGGCTGTAGGCCTGCTGCAAACCCCACCAAAGGCAACAAAAATTTTCCCATTTACTTTGATGTGGTTTGGAATAAGATTTAAGTCCTTTTTAAAAATAGATGGACGTGATGGTCTTTTCTATCTCTGGCTTTTGGGATTCTCATTTGCCAAGCAGTTTCCACTTACAGATATCCAAGTGTTGTTCAGCAGTTCTGTGTGTTATCTTTTTCTCTATGTGTGCACTGACAATGATATTCTGAAATTCATTTCACCAAAATGAGGTTATCTGTCATTGGGGAGTGTGAATAATACCATGCTGATCATCAGCTTATGGAAAAATTAGTTGTTTCAATTTTCAGTGGATCACAAAAGAGCTAGAAAAAAAGTTCTTGATATCAGCAGTAATTGACCTTTTTCATGTTCCTGGAGAGGGTCATTAGAAGTCCATTGGTGAAGTCAGAGCAATTTCAATGCCTGAGAAAAGGGAGATTCTATTTCCTACATCAAGCTCAATATTTTTCATTTTTTCGCTCTGAGGAAGATTAATGAGATTTCTGAGGGTCTGACCCAAAAGTCTCTGTTGAAAATGTGTACCTTTCTGGGAATTCACTAATGAAGGCAAAGGGGTTTTATTTCAGAGGATACAAAGCCACCTGCCCAGGTGGAGGTGGTTGAGGTAGAGGGGATTTCCTGAACTTGACAAGACTCCTTCCTTAAAACAAATTGTTCACAGACTTTTATCCAGTAATTTGAATGGATTTACATAGATGTAAAGATTATTGGAATGAACTTTATATATAACAGTCCTAAGGCAGAAATTAGTTGTTCCAAGTCTCCATTCATCCACACTACAGGAGGGAAAACGTTAGTGGATTTAGGGACTGTGGAAATGAATCTTTAGGTGTTATGTCCTTTTCTTTCTCTTCAGGAGGTGCCACTTTTATTTTTCCAAACACATCAGTTTATCCAGAAGCAACACAAAGAATTACAACCAGGCCAGGTATGAACAATGACCACGTTTTGTGTGCTGTGATCTTACTCATTTCATCTCTTGAAATATCTCATTCTTTTCCTCCTTCAACTCCCCTTTCATAAATACGAGGCTCTATTTGGAACCCACACATTATATACCTGTATCACATATATGTGTGTCCATGTAATTGTGTAGAGTGAAATAATTAAAGAGAGCAGTTTAATAAGTCCATTTCTTCCACAAATCTCTGTCTTTGAAGCAAATGTATCAACTTTTTAAAGCACCAGGGAATCAGAAACCTGAGCTCTATTTGCTGGTTCTGTTGCATTGTCCCAGCACAGTCACTGATCAATGCCCTTCAGCTCTCTGTTTTTAAAATGGGGCTAAAATTCCCTTTTATTTGAAGTCTACTGTGGAAAAATACTCTAAAAATTCAGGATACATGCTTCTCCTGCTATCTACATTTTACTTATGTTTGAGGCAAGCAAAACCCACAACAATCTGATTGTGAGTTTAAGAGTCTTAAATAGTAAAGTCAAAACATAAGGAAGTTCTTAATGCTCAAAATTTTGAAGCCTGTGAAAATGTTGTGGATGTGGTGATTTGTGAAAGGCTAGTGGGAATAATTAAAGAAGGTGAGGACATGGCTATGAAGCCAAAGATTTTCTTTTTATCACCCTTCACTACAAAAAATGCTGGAAAAATGCCTCATCTGGACATTTGCTTTTCCAATAATGAGTGCAGAGTACTAAGGGACATCAGGAGGAGCTACAGTAAAATACTAAATTTAAAGGAAATCCACTACTGAGCCAGAGGCATAAATCCAAGTGTTCTGAAGGGACATGCACTGGAATTGGCTGAGCTCTGGTCCAAAGATACATTCTCACATTAAAAAGAGGGGTTTTGAATAGCAATTATTTTATCTGTGCTCTAGGGTAGAATCCAGGAGGGTGCATACAGATAACCATTTTATATACACTTGTACACATGTGTAAATCATGTCTGTAGATTTGTTAAGTGATAATTAGAAAAGAGACATAAGGAAACAACTACCAGGCAATTACATCAACAAATTCAACCTGTTTGGATCCTTGGAAATCAAACCCTGCTAGATTTGTTTGTTTATATTAGTGGCTAAAAAGGGAACTGCTGATCCAATGCATACAATTTGGCTTTCATAAGGCATTTACCAAAATGCCCCACAACTGTTTACAATAGAATTTAAATCAGCCTATCATAAGAAACAAATCAAGAACTGCTTAATTAGCCCATCACCACTAATGGACATCTTAAGTTAAGTTGGGATTGTTCAGCCTGGAGAGGAGAAGCTTTGGGCTGGGCTCAGGGTGGCCTTGCAGGGCCTGAAGGAGCTGCAGGAAACCTGGAGAGAGACAATTCCCAAGGCATGGAGGGCCAGGAGCCAGGGAATGGCTTCCCAGTGCCAGAGGGCAGGGCTGGATGGGAGATTGGGCAGGAATTGTTCCCTGGCAGGGTGGGCAGGCCCTGGCACAGGGTGCCCAGAGCAGCTGGGGCTGCCCCTGGATCCCTGGCAGTGCCCAAGGCCAGGCTGGACATTGGGGCTTGGAGCAGCCTGGCACAGTGGGAGGTGTCCCTGCCCATGGCAGGGGGTGGAACAAGATGATCCTTAAGGTCCTTTCAACCCAACCCATCCTGTGATTCTGTGATTCTGTTGTTACTAAAACCCAGAGATTCCTCTAAGGCATTCCTGTCCAGGTGCCCAGGAAGCTCATTAGGGAGAAACCACTTGGCAATATGTTAACAGCTGAAAATACAAGTTGAGAAATGCAGCACAGGGCACAAGTTATTTGCATATCTTACTGATTCCAAATGAGCCCCCTTCACTCATGAAGGAGCAACTTAACACAGTCATCTTTATTTATGGCACAGTGACAGCCACTGCTCTGCTCGTGGGCCAGAGTGGAAAATGTGAACAAATGAAGAACCACGGTGGAGAGCCACATGGGAAATGTGGCTGTGCCATTAAATACCCCAGAAGTGTGGCCTTGCATGGCAGGCTGTGTCAATCATCCCTTATCAAAAAGGCTCTCTGCTGAATTTGGAGGTGCTTAGAAATGCCTGGGAAAGCCATGGGAATATGGAAAAATCTTTGGAGCATGTTGAGAGATACAGAGGTTTGAAATTGTTCAAATCACGGTCTGGGGTTGAGGAAACATGATATAATTATCAAATTAAAGAGTGTCACAGAGCACCTGCTTAGTGTCAGTTTAAGAAGAAGGGATATTCCAAATAAATTAGACATTTTCATGGAGCATTAAAGCAGACTGTGGCACCCAGGAGCTCTCAGTGGCACTGGGGAATGCCAGCATAAATAGGGATGAGAAAACAAAGCAGAACTATAGAAACAATTACCAAACAAAAATCCAGAGGCCCCAAACTCTCAGTAATTCCCAGCAGAAGTGAACATGTAACATAAGGCCAGAGGGACCTGGTGTCCTGCAAGAAAAGCTATGCCAGTTGAGAGGATTTGAGGCAAAGGCTGGAATGAGTCTATTTTCCACTGGACTTGAATGAAAATTGGGATTTTTTGTTCCCTGACAAGGTCCATTATTTTAGTATTTCTTCCATCCTCTGTGTGATGGAGAAATAAAATGTTAATTTTCTCTAGAGGAAAAGGTCCTAAAGCACATGTCAGACATGGGGAGCTCCTTCACTTCAGTTTTTTTACCTAACTCACATTTAAAATGACGCTCAGGAAACAGAATGCTTTGTGTCAACATCTTTCTGTGTTCACACAATTACTTGTGGAATTGCAGTTTGGTTTTAGGGTGTCTCTGTTCTGTGCAGAACTAAACATTTTCTACAAAAAACTGTAGTGATTTTGGAAGCATTGTTTTATTTTATCTTTTACAATTGAAAGTTGATGGATGTCTTGAAAATCAGAATTTTTATTCAGAAAAAAAAGGGGGTTTTGCAAAAATTCAGTTTTCTTTCAGGAAACTGTTTTGTTGGCTTATTCTGTGGCTTTCCTTTGAGTTAAATGTCACATTTCAACCAGACTGCAAAGAAGCTTTCCCATAACAAAGCACTGTTCATGTGAGAGCAAAAGCAGACCCTGGGGACAATCACTTGATGACATGAAAAAGGTCAAAAATGAGGAGGGAGGGGGAATAAATAATGTTCAGTGGGAATCAGCCAAATCCTGGGGTGCAGTTCTGGAGAGAGTAATTAAGCACTGCCATTGTTAAGGCACTACAATAGAAAATGGGAAATGAGCAGGGCTTGCAGTGACAAAGGAGGGTTTCTCCAGTCACCTTTACAACAGAACACGGGGTTTCAGTGACAGTAACACAATGAGGCTCTCAGGAGCTCAAGGACACCTGGTTGGGGTTTGTCTCTCCAAACAGGAGCATTCCCATCAGCGATCTGTCCAAGATAAGGACATGTTGTGCTGATATCTCATGGACAAGAACAGATCTACTTATCTGGAATAACAACGTGTTTATCCAGGCACGATGCTGAACTAAGAATGAAGCTGGAACTTTGCTCTATTTCAAGAAAAGCTGATAACTGGATTTTTCTTTTCATGGAGAGGGCGTAGTCAAAAGATCATCTTGTGATGTGTTGAGTTAAAAGGCAAAACATCTTTCTCACTGTACTGAATTTGTACCAAATGTGTTTCAAGTGCCACCAAGTACAAGCACACACAGCATCTCCCTGTCCTCTCAGGGCACAGGTGTCTGATAGTTTGGAGATCCAAAAATAGGAGAAAGGGGGGGAGGAGAAGGAAGAAAAGAGACAGGAGAAAGGAGAAAGGAGATGAGATTGTGGGTGGAGTTGTGGTTGGGACAGCATCTTTCTGGGCAGAGAATGGAAAAACTGGAGGGAAAAATAGGTTCTTCATGTCACCAGAATCTGCCTGGCAAGGGAATCTAGAGAGGAGGTGGAGAACCTACCATGGAGAACCTGCCATGGAACTGGCAGGACTGGACAAGAGGCATGCAAGCCTCCCACAGCTGAGCCCCCGCTGTGCAGACAGAACTCAGAACCCACTGGAATTACGACCAGAGTAATTCTGGAATTTTTTTGCCAGGTGGTAAAGTCTCTGAGTAAACAGCAGTGTTGATCTCAGCCTGGGCAGACACCTGCAGGTCACAATGATTCACCTGTGCACCAGTGCTCTCCTCAGAGATGAGCACCTGCACAATGCACATGATTTTCTCTGAGGCTGTGGACTAGTTCTCAAGAAATCAGGGATTCAAGGTTACTCATGATGAAAATGCAGTACAAAGACCAATTGCAAATCTCAGCAAAAGCAGAGGTTTTGAAGTGCAGGGTTCTGGGAGGTGGAAGTGCTGGCAGGCCAAACAGACCAAATAAATTAAAGGCCATTTGGTTATGCATTTCACACTTTACACTTTATTTCCATGCAATGCTGCTTCTCCCAGTGCTTGGAAAGGGGCAGACCTGCCTTGCACAGAGCCAGTCTGGGGTTGTTTCCTTGCTTCCTAACTGGTCTCATTTCCAAACATGAACTCTGAAATAAAGCACAAGTAGTGTTGAGAGTCAAGACATCTGCACCAACTTAGTTCCACCAGGTGGGCACTGCTACCTTCCTGAGGTCCTGGAAGTTCCATAAGTCTCTGATTTTGGCAGCAATTTTAGCTAATGTGTTAAAGTCAGCCGTGGAAAAGCACAGGAAACTGCCAAAGATTTCTAAGGGTAAGCCAAACATTTGAATTTACTACATTTGCTTTATGAAGAAAGCTTTTATGGTTTAGTTTTTTAATTTTTTTTATATGCTAAAGCACTGAAATAAAATAGAAGTAACGAGTAAATGAAAGAAAGGGAAATGAAAATTTAGATGTGTAAATTTAAGGAGCTTGTCCCAAGAAGCAGAAAGGAATAAATCAACTAAAGCCTGTCTTCTTACAAGGAAATACTGCTAGATGCTGAATTTGGGAGGTTTCAACAAAGAATTGCCTTCCTATTTCAGTAATTTTCCAAATCTTGAGGTCCCCCCCTAAACCTACCCTTTCTGGACATCACCACTTGATGCCATATCTGCATGAATAGGTGTCCTTTTCCTTCCCAGATTTGCCTTATGAGCAAGCCAGGAGATCAGCATGGACGAGTCACACCCACCCCAGCCCTCAGTCAAAAGGTAAAAGCATCTGCACAGCTGGGGAAACATGGATTAGACTACAGAGGGAATTATAGGAGCTCTGGAGGGGTTTTATCTGTGCATTTTTGGAAAGCCAATTGTAAGGGCAATTCTGGGAGATGTCACTGGGCAGCCACATCCCTCCTTAAACTCAAACTTCATCGAGTCCATCACCATAGAGCCTTAAAAAGCTTTTTGTGAGCTTTAAATCCTCTTGTGTCTATCCTGGGGCAGAGAGCAGCAGGAGTTCCAGGCCTAGGGATCTCTTACAGGTTTGGTGAGCAACTTCCTAACTGGAAAAATAACTACATGGGGTTTTTTTTTTTCCATTTTTCAGCTACTCAGCCATCATCCTCAACAGTTCCCAAAACAGAAGACCAGCGTCCTCAGTTAGGTGGGTGTCATTTGGTTTGCGTTCTGCCTGGGTTTGTTGAACATGATGAGAAGGGCAGCTCTCACCTACCAGCCAGACTGCACAATCTGGTTCAGACCCCTACAGCTGGAGATCACTAAAACCCCAGATGTGTATGGGGTTGGCTCTGCAGCTGGATTTGGGATGAATGTGATGTTTAAAGGCAGTGACAACCTTGCAGAATGAAAATGCTATTAAAAAAATCTACCTACAGTGTGGGTGCAAAGGTGGAAGGTAGAGATGTCAAAAGACCCCAGTAGCTGAAATACCAACAGCTGGAAAATGTACATGAGCCCAAAAAAAGGGAATGGATTACAGCCTACAGAAACCCATTTGAATTTGGCTCCTGAAACACAACAGGAATATTAGAGGGATTCTCAGTCTGTTGGGAAACTGAGGAGAAAGTAGAAGTTTATGGGTTTGGAAAGTATTGGTGTAGCAAAATGGGGGCCTTCTGTGTTTTCAAAGCTGCAAATCCATGGGGTGGGACCTAATCCCTTAATGCAAATTCAGCTGCATTTTGGACAGGTAGCTGGAGAGCACTACAAAGGTCCTGAGTCAGTCATGGCTTTTGTTAACAGCAAAAAGTTAGAAGGAGGAAATAAAAGAGATTTAGAGGATATTCTTAGCTCAGAAGACTCTGAGCCAGTTTTTATCACATGGATTTTAAATCATTATTCTGGTTTTTGTTATAACTAAACAACACTGTGCATGAATAGGTCTCATTAACTCCTGCACAGACTGCCTGGGAAGTATTACACTGATTTTTGCCCAAGCAGTGTTTTATCTAATCTGGCCTTCCAACCATGAGAATCTTCCTAGAAATATACTGGTGATTTATGTAAGTCCTGAGGGCCATTTAATGGCTCTGTGTGTGAGCTGCACAGATTATTTAAATGTGTAAGGAATGTAACCTGATTGTCTTGTTGGCTGTAGAAGTGACAGGGTCACTCAGTGCTTGCAGCCCATCACTTTGGCTTTGGTCCTGCTGTCACAGCCTTCCTGTTTTCCCTGTTGGACTTCAGACCAAGCTAAGTTTTCATTTCCAGAGGGAGTTCCTAGAGGGAAATACTAAGATGCTACAGGCATTGTGGGGCTGACATAGGCTCATCGAGTCCCAGCTGTGCCCGATGCCCACCTTGTCACCAGCCCAGAGCACTGAGTGCCACCTCCAGCCCTTCCTTGGACACCTCCAGGGATGGGGATTCCACCACCAGAATGCTTCATAACAAAGCTTACATTCTGAATACATACATCTGCATTTAATGCATAACAAAAGGCAAAGGTATATCCTTGCACACGGAGTTGAAAAGGAAAACATGCAAATATTGCCATGCAGAGAGAGGAAATTGCTTAGGTGTTGGACCTGCTGTCCCCTCAGGCAGTGCACACTGCCCATTACAAGGTTAAACAATAATACCTGAAGTATTTGCCACCATTGTTGAATGATTTTAAATCTTTCTCTCACAATTTTGTAGATCCATATCAGATTCTTGGACCGACCAGCAGCCGACTTGCAAATCCAGGTGAGAAGGGGTTTTGCTGATGTAGGTGGCTTTTCTTTCACTGCTGAGTATCCCCACTTCAGCTTTAAGACCAGGCCTGGGAGTTGATGTCACTGATTTTCCCACTCTTCAGTGTGATTTAGTGGGA
Organism: Coloeus monedula; assembly: GCF_965178545.1. Classification (NCBI taxonomy): domain Eukaryota; kingdom Metazoa; phylum Chordata; class Aves; order Passeriformes; family Corvidae; genus Coloeus; species Coloeus monedula. The sequence continues at coordinate 116,871,809 of NC_138783.1, forward strand.
GCTGATGATACCCAGTGTGTTGCAGAATTAGGTTTCTAAATTACACTAGGGTGGGACTGAAGAATTTAGAATCATTAAGGTTGGAAAGGACCTCCAAAGAATCCAGCCTTCAAAGCTGGAGTTCACTTCAGTTGCCTGAACATCAGGATTTGGTTAAGGGATGTAAGAGACCCCATCTGGTCTCCAGTTACCCCTCCAGAAGGGTGCAAATCTCTTACCAATCTTCATCAGATGTGTCCCAGATTCTGTTAATCCACAACACAGTATCATACTGGCCTTGATGAATATAAAACTTTGGGATGAATAACCCAAGCCAGCAGAAATATAATCTGCTTGCAAAGAATAATTGGGTTAAACACTTCAAAAATGTTCTCCCACCTCAAGAAGGCAACGGGGTGCATTGTGGATGGGGATGTGTAGCATAGAGGAGAATCACAGACTCACAGAATCATTCAGGTTGGGAAACATCTCAAGGATCATCGAGTCCAACCTCGGGCCAGCATGTTTTTGCTGAAGACAGGGGATCTGCTGGGCGATTTAGTAGCTCTGATGGGGAATTGTGCAGACTTCACTGCTCTGAGTCCGCAGGCCACTCTGTGGCTGTACAGCACCGCTATTTACACCACAAGCCACCACAAGGGACTGACACTGTGTGTTCCACTTGCATCCCTTGCCTGGACAGCCCCAGGGCAGAGCATTCCATGTTCCACACGGATCTCCTCAGCCCCCAGTGACGGTGGTTCTTTTTACAACAACCTATGGCTTTTCAAGGCCTGAAACTGGCAAAATGCTGATCCGTTTCCTTTCACTTTCTCCCAGGTGACATTGAGCACAGTTCTAGATTAGCTGACTTTCTAAACAGTTTTGTGTGGCAGGAAAGTAATTAAGTATGTGTTAAGGGTAGGATTTTCCAAATGGCCTGAGGCAGTGGGGGATTCCAGGCAACACTGGTCTTAACTGGAAATGGGGGCCTACATCCCTTTAATTTGTTCATAAATCATGGCTTTTCAAATTTTATCAAGTGTCCATTTGGTACACTTCATTACTAACACGATCTGGATTTGGATGCTTTTTTAACATTTGGATATGGAATTCCTCCATGCCATCATTCCTGTGCTTTCACATGTTTTGTGTGTTTATAAATCGGTGGAATTACTCTCTCATTAAAAGGACATTGACAGCAACCATTTATTTTCATAGGACTATATATTACATTTGGAAGGCAAGTGTTTATGTTAGAACATATGTTGGATTGCTTATTCAAAAATTTGTGTTTTGTCCAGTGCTGAACTGTTTATTGATTTTCAAAGCCTAATCCTCTTGTTATGTTTCGTGTATTAAAACTTGCATGCCTTGCTCATACCACAGATTCTTTTGTTTGTTTGTTTATTTAATGCATGTTAATGGAACAGAAGAAATTCATTAAGGCCAGTTTGGATAAATACAATTTAAATGAATATGGGTTTCAGTTGCACTGAAGTATAAACTGCTAATGGGTTTCAGATGCTGCTCTAGCTTGATATTGTAATTGCTACTATAAGCTTTCTAAAGAAAAGCTTGTTTATTATACCCACAAAGCTGGTTTGGATAAAAAAAAGAAAGAAACCCAACCAATTCCTGGTCAGAGATGTAGTTCAGAGTTAGCACATCCAGGCTGGTTGGCAAATTCTGCTGACACTGTGCTTGTGAAACAGATTGCGTCGCAAGCTGCTTCAGCTGCATTTTGCATCATTTCAGTGCTGCTTTGTTAAGAAATGCTAAGCTTCTAACATGATTATCAGTGGCAAGGCCCTTGGAAATCTACTTTCACTTGTCTAAAATGGTCAAATTTTGTTGCCCTACCTCACTTTTGCAAAGTTAACAGCAGACTTACCTATTTTCTTTTTGTAGTGGAATTGGCAGAGAGTGAGAAAAATACAACAGCAACATTTTATGTCTTAATGTAAAATAATCATTTAAATTCATGCGAAGCAGAATGATGACAAGAATGTATTTTATGGACCTTTTCACTGTTCTTGCAATTGTTTTGCCCTCTGGTTGTATGCAGTGCAACAGCAAGCTAATAAGTTTCCGCTCTGCATTTCCCCAAATGCTGCAAAGGGATGATATGGTTTGGCACAGGCCCAGCTTGCTCTAAAGTTCTCCATTTTGTGTGGGCTCATTCCATAGCAGAGAACATTTAGTTACAACATAATGCTGTGAGAACAAGCAGAATGTTACGCAAGTGAAAGCTGTTTGTGCTGAACTTTAGAGATTAGTTTCCTAAATGAGCGCTGTATTATTTCCCCATCAATTGTCTGCGCTGAATGACATTAGGTAACAATTAAAGCTCCATGGAATGGCATTCTGCCACTCACATGAGGGAAAGCACGACACATTACAATTATCCCTGCTCTTTAGGGTTTCGTGAGACGGTCCTGGGAGGAGGGGGACTGGTTAATAGTAAGAATTAGGAGGTGACATCACAACATTTCCTAATGGGGTCCTCGGGGAGAGCCTGCAGGACTGATGCCTTGACATTATTAATGCTACCCCTGACATTCCCGCTCTGTTCCTCCCCGCAGGGAGCGGGCAGATCCAGCTGTGGCAGTTCCTGCTGGAGCTGCTGTCGGACAGCTCCAACTCCAACTGCATCACCTGGGAGGGCACCAACGGCGAGTTCAAGATGACGGACCCCGACGAGGTGGCGCGGCGCTGGGGCGAGCGCAAGAGCAAGCCCAACATGAACTACGACAAGCTCAGCCGCGCCCTGCGCTACTACTACGACAAGAACATCATGACCAAGGTGCACGGCAAGCGCTACGCCTACAAATTCGACTTCCACGGCATCGCCCAGGCCCTGCAGCCTCACCCCCCGGAGTCGTCCATGTACAAATACCCGTCAGACCTGCCCTACATGAGCTCGTACCACGCGCACCCGCAGAAGATGAACTTTGTGGCTCCCCACCCCCCTGCCTTGCCCGTAACATCCTCCAGCTTTTTTGCTGCCCCCAATCCGTACTGGAATTCGCCGACTGGAGGGATCTACCCCAACACCAGGCTGCCAGCTGCTCATATGCCTTCTCATCTTGGCACCTACTACTAAGTGGGGTGGGAAAATAAACGCCAGGCGAAGCAAAGACGCTTCTCACGGGGATTCGGTCCCTGAGGAATCGCAATGAACTCTGTTGGAGTACTCGAATTAAAAGTGCCTAAAGAGACAAGTGAAGGTTTGGCTGGGAAAAAAAAAAAACACCAAAAAACACGTTAAAAATAGATGTCAAAAAGACTCTTTGTAGTAGGGATTTAAAAGGAAATATCCAAGAAGTATTAAGATACTAAAATGTAATGTATATGGGCATCGACTCTGTGGACCAAATAACAATAGACTATTGTAGGTAGAAGCATGAAATGATAAGGAAAACCTATGGAAGCTGGTGGTCTTAAAAAGTTGATAAGCTTGTGTGTCAAGTTTGGTATCATGCTAGTGCAAAACTGGGACTATACTACAGCAATATAAGGATAAGTCTATAGTGACCTAACATACAGTATATGGATCATTACAAAAGAGAGGGAAAAGGGAAAAAAAGAAAGGAATAAAAAGCCTATCTGTATTTAAAAAATAGAAACATATCAATGGAAGAGACTGGTTAGTGTGGAAGCTGATTTGGAATAGAACTGCAGTGGTGTAGGTAAAATGAAATGAGATCCGTTCATCAGAGTGAATCAGCTGCTCAAACTGTGAAGACAACCCAAACTTTCAGATTCCTTGGCAGTTTTACAGGAACCCTGAGCCAAACGTGGGAAATGAGAATGTGCTGGAGGGCAAGTGTATGATTGTAGATCAGTGGCCTGCACCTGACAGAGGAAGCGGGAAGGAGAAAGAGGAGGATGAAGGTGGTGAGAAGGGGAGGAAAGAAACTTCTTGACCAGTAGAGACTGAAAAGACTGAAAACTTTGTAGTGTTGGGACTATGAAGAAACACTTGTTTGGACTTGTGAAACATATTGCTCAGTATTATACCATTCCCAGTATTTCAGGAGGAACAGACTTGATTCAGTAGTAATAAAAAGTGGTAAAAAGGGAAAAGCAGAAGAAGCAAGAAATCAAAATATGCATCTCTTTTTTTTTTTTTAGGGAAGAAAAAAAAAAAGCAAAACTGGAATTGTGTTTGATATTTAAAAGTTACCAGTTAGAACCTCATCATTACTAAGGGAGTTTGTTTTCTATTGGTTAAAGCAAGAGACAACCCTTGACTGCCAAAAATCAGAAATCACCTGAGTATTTTTGTTAGGCGGGCGCCAGTTTTTCTTATCGAGTCGCGAACGCTGTGCGTTTGTCAGAATGAAGTATACAAGTTCAGTGTTATTTTTTTTTTCCTTTTTATATAATTATTATATAACTTATGCATTTATACACTACGAGTTGATCTCGGCCAACCAAAGACACACACACACACACACAAAAAAAAAGGGACAATCCAAAAAACTATCGTGGCCTTGAATTTTAACTCTGTATGCTTAATGTTTACATTATGAACATATTAGTCCTTAGATTGCAGAATGTATGTAATAAAATAAGCTTGGCCTAGCATGGCAATTCAGATTGACACTGTGGTTTGCATTTGTATTTGCATTTTCTGTGTGGGACACCCATGTCAGATCTGCTACTCGCCAGGTTAAAATAGGCCAGGATTTTTAGGTTGTGAAAATGCAGGAGCAAACAGCCTAAGTTTGAAGTGCACAGGTGCTGTGTATCTTCTTTATTAGTTCTGCTAAAACACATCCAGCCCTTCTTAGTGCCTTGCCATTCCTGTGCTGAGCTTCTCCCCAGTTAATCCCAATTAATTCATCGACAGCTCCATGCCCAAGACTGGAAATGAAGCCTAAGGGAGGCCTCTAAGGAAGAGTATTGATACTCAGAAATTATCTTTTGTTGCCATCACGTTATGCTGCAAAATCTCAGCCTGAGATGTATCTTCCTCCTGAATCATGTGTTGAATTACCATGCCCCCTTGCCCTTAATACATTCAGTATCATTATTAGTAAATAAAGTGAATAATGAATAATTTCCATTATTCCCTGCTTTGGAATGGAGTGTATGGCAGCTTGTTCATTTGTCATGGCAGTCCATCCTGGCTGTTTACAAAGGGCAGGAGTTTTTATTTTTCTCTTCTAGCTTCAGAGGCTTCCCACTCTGTACCCTGGGCTCCAGAACTGGCATCACTCCATTCTTTCCCAACACCATCTGAAGAAATGGTCTGGAAAATCAGCCCTGACATTTATGAGTGGCTTTCCACAGTGTTTGCTGCAGGAATCCCAGACAGCTCAGCCCTCTGTATCCCTCCTTTTTGCTGTTCTTTTGTCTCTTTTTTCCCAGACAAAACGGGTGTGGTTTTAGGTTTTATAGGAAATGTTCTGCATATCCGTTTTTTGGAGAGCAATGGGAGCCAACTCACCAGGCCCCTGTGTTAGGGGTTGTCTGGGTGGCAGTTTATAAGCACAGGATTGTGTTACCAGTATGTGAGACCTGAGCAGGGAAATAAGCACTGTAAGTCTGTATTTCAAAAAAAGAAGAAAAGAACTCATGGAAAAGGTTAGTCACTGTTCTAGAAAGTTATGGAGTTATGGCAGGCACACCTACGTGTGACTATAATGATTTGCCTTTCAGTGGAAATAAATCTACAGATCCCCACTATCTGCTTCATGTGTGCTTCCAACCCAAAATGGTAAGTGCATTTTTGAACCCGCTTTTAATTAAACCCTAAAAATCCAGATTTAAATACGGTCTTTGTTTAGATTGGCAAGGACGTGCCTGGAGGCCTCCAAAGCATCCCCAGTGCTCGTGGGGCTGCCTGCAGGATTTCCAGATTGTGCTGCCTGGCTGCTGTCCTGTGCAATGGGAGCAACATCCTGGCATTGGGGTCCTCATCCTGGCACAGGGATGGAGCCACAGCAGATGGCCTGATGGAGTCCCCTTGTGTGAAGAGAAAATCCTCGAGCTGGCCACGGGAGGCTCACTGGTGAGCCATGGTCACCCACTGTAGAGCTGCACCTTCCTTCACTGCCTTCCAGGAGCCTTGGAAAACACGGATTTTGCAAGAAGGTAGTGAAGGATGGAGAGACCCTACTACTGCTGCACTGGGATTATTTGTAGGGTCTCCCTGTGACCATGACAAGGGATGAGCCCAGATCAGCCAGAGCTGAGGAACTCCGTGTCCAAACCTTGAGAGATGTTCATAAAGAGGCACGGACAAACCCCAAGACCTTGGCTGGACCTTCTCTTTGCCATTTAGCACCTGGACAACACGGTCCTGATGAGCCCACATTTGCACAAGTCAACAATATTGATAACTTTGGCCCTTTATTTAAGTTAGAGTTTCTTTTAAAGTCAATTGTTGGCCAAGCTGCAGACTTTACCCATGTTCTGAAGAGTGCATGTTTGGTACCTCACATTCCCCAAGCCTTTCTAACTGCCCACAGAAACACAGGGATCATCAGGGATTTAGACTTCTCCTCTGCAAATTTTTCTATCTCAGACTGTTTCTTGCCCCAGATAAGATATAATTTTAAAATAAATTTCTAATTACAAATGTATTAAGGGTAAAAAACCCACCCAACTTTACCTATATTATAGATTGGTGAGCCCCTGATCTCAAGTTTTGGTCGCACCAAAGGAATAGTCTCTGGTGACCTGAATTTCTGGTTAGTCAGAAGGGCACCTCATCCATCCACAAGGTTCAGTTAATTCCTGACTGAATTTTACCTCCTGATGCAACACAAATTCTTCATTCCCTCTCTGGGCAGTGGTGGGAGCACTTGGATATCTTCGCAGCAGATCCTGCCTGCATCCTCCCAAGTATCCTGGCTCTGCTGCTGTCCCTGGGGTGCTGTGACCTCTCCTTGGAGGCACTGGCAGCTGGAAGGACCTCAGAGCATGACCCAGCATGAGCTGTGCTTGAAGAAAGGTAAATGAGGATATTTTGAGTTGGTTAATGAGGATATTGGGCCAACTGGAATGTGGGAAATTGTTTCAAAATTTAATTTCATAGCATCACAGAATGGTTTGGGTTGGAAGGGAAATAAAGGTTCCAACAGGGATACCTTCCACTATCCCAGGCTGCTCCAAGCCCCAGTGTCCAGCCTGGCCTTGGACACTGCCAGGGATCCAGGGGCAGCCCCAGCTGCTCTGGGCACCCTGTGCCAGGGCCTGCCCACCCTCCCGGGGAACAATTTCTTCGTAATATTCCATCTAGCCCTGCCCTCTGGCAGTTTGAAGCCATTCCTCCTTGTCCTGGCACTCCAGGCTCTTGTAAAATGTCCCTCTCCATCTTTCTTGTCGGCTCCCTTCCCAGCATTTTTTGAAAAGGGCACATATTTTCAAGAAAACTAATAAAACACCCAGGGTTCTTAGGCCAGGAATTGCCCTGAGATGTCCTTTTAAATCACTGGAGTGAAGACTTCTCAAAACCAGGCTCAGAAAATTTTGGGGTTGCGTGCCAGAATATTGGTCCACATATATTTTATAAAAACCTAAGGGCAGAATGATTTTCTGTGCACAGTCCTGGAAGCAGCGAGGAATTCTGCTTGGGAAGTCCCATCCATCCCCCTCACTGTAACAGAGCTATTTTCTTCTCTACACTCACTGATGTTTCCTTAACCTTCTCCTTTGAAAAGGTCTCCATTCCAGGGTATTTCCATATTTCCACCTAATCCCGTAACACAGAGCCCAACACATCTCATTGTCAAAGAGAGGTTGTTTTTTTTATGTTTTCCTGCCATTTTTGTATTTTGCAGTTCCCTCTGACTGCACTCCCCATGCATCACCCTCCAGAGTTCCTCGCCTGCCTCGGTGCTTACGGCTTTCCAAATATTTGTGGTTTGTTATCACGCTCCCTTTGACTGGGCGTTTGCCAAGCTTAGACATATTCCACTTCACAAACCTATCCCTCTTCTTCTCTGACAATTGTTAATGGGCCCTGCTTCTTTTTTTTTGTTTTTTTTTTTTTCCTTTTTTCCCCCCCATCCTGTCTAAACCATTCCCATCTAGGACTTTTTTGACTGCCCCTCCATCCCACTGGAGTCTGTTCTTCCCAGTCAAGCAGCTGATGCACTTGTAGTCCCACCTGGCTGAAATGTGAGCAGCTTGAGCAGCTAAAAGATGGATTTCCATGTCCCTTTTTCTTTGGAATTTCCTTCTTATGAGCTGAAGAAGCCTCCTTTTCTCAGGTGTCTCCACCAGCAGACCACTGGGAAGGTTTTTCCAAACTCTTGGGGTGAACTGGCTGCACTTGGTTCCACCAGCTCATTCTGCCCCAAAGAATTACCTATACATTTCCAATTTTCTTTGTGCTGGAGGTGTCATTTTTCTCCACAGAAAACTTCAAATCTGCTCTGCTGAAAATCACAGGATTGCAGGATCATCAAGGCTAGAAGAGACCTTCAAGATCATCCTTTCCCACTGACACCCCAGCACCACCAGTGTCACCCCAAAACCATGTCCCCAAATTCCATATCCAGATGCCAGATTGGATACAGGGTTCTTAAACAGGCACAAGCACTTGGACTAAATGATTGCTGTGGCACTTTTAGGCTTTCAAGCAGTTCTAAGAGAATGTGAAAGGCCACTTTTAAGTTTTAGGCACGTCTTTTACTCAATTCTTCCATATATTTTTGCAAAACTCCCAGTTTGTGTCACAAAACAGCCGTGTAAATGCCTTGTCCACCTGACACATGGGCGCAGGGCTGCAGCAATAAGAGTGGGGCTTCAAAGACCACTTTTCTTCACCCTCATGGAGAAGAGCTGGAGGGCTTGTGAAGCTCTCCGGTATTTCTGCAACCACACTGGGCACTGGAATGGTCAGTTTTAGAAATAATGTCCCTTTTCCCCCGTGGGTTGTGGAGGGGTATGTTCACCTGCATGAGTGTACTCAAAATACAAGGGGAAGGGGGGTGGGGGGGCGGGGAAGGGGGGGAATCAAAATATTCATTTGTTTTATGGTTGAAAAATCCCCTCATGCTGTCTAGTTCCCAGAAATTGGTCTGGTACATCCACACATTTCAGTTTGCTGGGATGGGAATGGCATTCGGATGACCCAGCCGTGAGTCGGATCCCATTGTGCTGGAGAGGGTAAACACAGATCATGACTAACAGATGCTGCTTTGAAGTGCTCCTATCTTTAAATACACAAGGCTAATAAATGCTGGAAAATTCTGCATTTTCTACCAAGACTAGGCTGAACATTTTCCACTCCAGCTCTTTCTTCAAAGAGGGGAGGATGGTATTTTTTTAAATTCTTCCAGCATACGCTGAGGATAAATCCAGGAAATATGTGGAAGGTCCTAGGACATTGTGATGGGCTCATATCCTGGCACAGAGACACAGCTCATAGCCTGGCTCCCCAAGGGACTGGAGTGTCTGAATGGCTGCTGGTTACAAATATGGAAAAATTCCAAGTGCCTCTGCATGGCTGTAAGCAAGCTGTAAACCTCCCACCACAGGTTTCCAAGGAAAAGACAGAAAATCAGGACTCCAGCAAGTGGCCTTGGAGGAGGGTGTGATTCTCAAAACAGGTGTGAAAATTACCTTGGCTGTTCCTGGAAGATTAAAGTGCAGGAGGTGACAGGAGAGGGGACATAGAGCCAAGGATGCAGGGAAATGAGAGAGCTTTTATCAGCAGGACTTGGGAAGGGGAAGGAAAAATACGAGAAATAGGCAAAAATGGAGATGTAAAGAAGAAGAGAGTTCTGAAGTGCTGTCAGAGGGGTAGCGAAGTGCCATGACACTGACACCTTATTAATAATTTATGGCAGGGGATGGAAGTGGAGTTTAAGACATCCTTGCAGGGGTTCCTTGGTGCTGCTGACCTGATTTGATGCTGGTGACACGAGGTCAGCTCTGAGCTGTTGGCAAACAGGGAGCCAACCAGAGCATCAAAACATGGCCTGACAACGAGGGCAGCAACCAAAGAGGTTGACTTAGAGCTTGACTTCAACTTCCCTCGCCCTCAGAAAAACGGGAATTCCACAGGATGGGGGATGCCAGGGAGGCTCCAATGGCCAGGGAAACCCAAACAGCTCATTTTCCTGTCTAACCAGGGAAAGTGAGATGGATCTGAGGGATGTGGGGAAGGAAATAGCAACTGGCTGTCAGGAGGTTTGCAGAAAGAGAGAAGAAAAGAAGACCATGAGCCCGAGGGAATTTAGAGGTTCAGGAGAACAAAAAGGAGGCTTAAAAAGTAAATAAGGTCAGGTTTAGTTCAAAGACTGAGCCCAAAGGATGAGCTGTAGAGCAGCTGTGATGTGCAATTGGGTAGGAGGAGGCAGGTCAGCTCATCTGGGCTGAAGCAGCAGCCTGAGCCGAGGCGACGCTGGAGCGGGGAAATGTTGTACTTCATTTCTCTTTCTACACTTACCACTTTAATATATTTTCAGCTAACATTTCATTGCAATTTCCACAAACATTTCATGTCACGACTTCATTACAATGCAGGCTGCAGACGGAACAGCTGTAAAATAGCCCTGCCAATGCTGGTAATTTGCACTGGGAATGTAATATCCAGCTCCAGCCGCTGACGAGTGCTGTGCAAAATGAGCTAACCAGCGTTTTTCATTTCTTTAACCACTTACCTCAACAATTAAATGTATTGCAATGCTAAATGGGGAGTAAATAATCAGTCACTGCAGACTGTATAAAAGCATCAGACCATACATCTCTGTTGTTTTGTCACGAGCTGTACAAAGTGCTGGCTTAGCATTCTGCAAACGGCTTTGTTCACTCTTGTTATTTTAATTGTACACCAAAAACCAGCAAAGTTTCATTCATATTCTGTGTGTGTGTGTGTTTCAACTGCTCTGTGACAAATCCAATATTCTCTCCTTTTCCTACTCAGTGCAGATCACAGAGGAAGGGTTTAGCACAGAAGGTTTTGAGGTGGGAGACCAGTCACTACTTTAATATGTTTGATGTTCCACTGTCACTTCTGAACAGCTCTTGAGCTGAGACTTGGCTGGTGCTCCCAGTTACTGCTGGATTTCTATTTCTCTGCTTTGGACAAAAGCTGAGGTGTTTGGTTTGTGACTCAGTCACCTATTTCTCAAAAATGTCTGGTGGGCTTCACTCAGAATAGAATCATAGAATGGTTTGGGTTGGAAGGACCTGAAAGTTCATCTTGTTCCAACCCTGCCGTGGGCAGGGACACCTTCCACTGTGCCAGGCTGCTCCAAGCCCCAATGTCCAGCCTGGCCTTGGGCACTGCCAGGGATCCAGGGGCAGCCCCAGCTGCTCTGGGCACCCTGTGCCAGGGCCTGCCCACCCTGCCAGGGAACAATTCCTGCCCAATCTCCCATCCAGCCCTGCCCTCTGGCACTGGGAAGCCATTCCCTGCCTCCTGGCCCTCCATGCCTTGGGAATTGTCTCTCTCCAGGTTTCCTGCAGCTCCTTCAGGCCCTGCAAGGCCACCCTGAGCTCAGCCCAAAGCTTCTCCTCTCCAGGCTGAACAATCCCAGCTCTCGCAGCCTTTCCTCCCAGCAGAGCTGCTCCATCCCTCTGCTCATCCTGCTGCCTCCTCTGGCCTCTCTCCAGCAGCTCCACGTCCTCCCTGTGCTGGTCCCAGGGCTGGGGCAGCTCTGCAGGTGGGCTCTCACCTGAGCACAGGGGCAGGGTTATGTTACAGAGAGTCATTGATTTTACTGTGCCCTTTTTTCCCCTATTTTGGCATAGTGTAAAAGCAAAGAAATTGGAAGAAGTAAAGCAGCTGTATTTAGTCAGAATACCTGGCAAAACATAGTGAAGTGAATGTGAGCTGACTGATGATAAGGTTTCCAAAAGACAGAAAGCAACTTAGGCTCTTAAATCTGATAGACCGATGGGATTTATGTTCCTGAGACATTTCAGAAATCCCTCTCTGGTGCTTTGTCATTTAAGAAAGTCACATTCCTTTGGAAGGGCTTGAAGCTGAGAGCACAGTGCTGGGGTGAGCCTCCCTCCAGCAAAGGCAGCCATGGGGTTGGGGGAAAATGCCACCATAAAAATCATAGAATACACTGAGTTGGAGGGACCCACCATGATCATCCAGTCCAACTCCTGGCCCTGCACAGGACACCCCAGGAATCCCACCCTGTGCCTGAGAGCATTGTCCAAATTCTTCTTGAACTCAGACAGGCTCCTAATGTCCAACCTAAACTTTCCCTGCTGCAGCTTGAGACGCTGTCCTCTCGTCGTGTTGATGGGATCAGTCAACTCCTGATTGATCAATCCCTATTGCTCATGGAGCTGTGGCTGTGCAAGGCACCAGGAGATTTTCTCTCCAGCAAATAAAACACAAAATCTGTTTTAAAGCACAGGAGTGGTATATGAAGGTGGGCTGAGAGCTGGCTGGATGGGAGCCAGCGTGTGTCCAGGTGGCCAAGGAGGCCAATGGCATCTTGGCCTGGATCAGGAATAGTGTGGCCAGCCCAGCAGGACAGGGCAGAGATTGTCCCTCTGTGCTGGGCACTGCTGAGGCCAGACCCTGAGTGCTGTGTCCAGTTTTGGACCCCTCACTTCCAAAAGGACATTGAGGGGCTGGAGCATGTCCAGAGAAGGGAATGGAGCAGGGGAAGGGTCTGGAAAATATTTCACACACGTGTGGAGTGTCCATGCCCCCAGTGCTCCCGGGTAAAGTCTCCCCAGTCATTTCATCATTCCCACACCAGAACTCTGCAGGGTTTCACCAAGTGGTTTTTAAGAGGTGTTTTGGGGGCTATGTTTTGCAGCACAGGTCTTACCCAAACTCTCTCCCGTCACCTCTTTCCTCCTACAGTGTTGTCACCAGTGAGAGCTGGAGGCACAGGGTATTTTAGGATGCTCCCTGAAGTTTCTGTTTGAAGGTCTGGGTTGTGACCTTCTCCCAGGCTGGAGCAAGCTGTGGTGCTGAGCCTGGTGCCCCAGTGATGCCTTTTCCTGGTCTTAAAATCAAGAGTCAGACACGGTTAGAAGGGGGAAAGGGATTTTACCTTGGGATTTCTTTTAAGGATCCTTAGGTGCACACGTCCAGGTCATGTGCATCGAGATGCACCCCGCCGAGTCTATCTCCCCAACATTGGGTATAACATTATGGGTTTTACTAATTGCAGATCTATCAAAGATTCCCCAATGAGAGGCTCGAGTGAGCCCCACTCCCCAAGGAACCTTCCCCTGGATGGTTCTCTCTTGGTTTACAGAATGTGTTCTGGAGAGGACCTTGGGCTCTGGGGCACCCTGATCCCTGGCTACGAAGCTTCTGAAATGTTGAGTCTCTCAGCTTGACAAACAAGTCCAAGAATGGAGGCAAAAAGCACTGGGAATACAGGAGTTGTAAAAAGCTATAACAGGGGTATAAAAGAAAAGGCAAAAATCTTCATGGCATCACCAGGACAGCTGAAGGAGAGGCAGAGCAGCCTGAGAGTGGGACAGGAAGGCAGCAAGGGCTGGAAATGCTGCAGTCAGTGCCCTGGGCTGGTTTTATGCTGTTGCTGTAGTCACTGCAGGTACAACACCAAAGATCCTGCCCTTTTGCTGTCCCCTCAGGAGGTCCCTGCGGTGTGGGTGGCAGTGTGCTCACCCCAGGGACTCCCCAGAGCCAGAGCCCAGAGCCAGAGCTCCCTTCCTCGGATGTGTCAGGTCACATTTGCTGCTCAAGGCATATTCCCATTTCTCCCAAAAGATGGCACTAGGATTCACCGAAACTGAGCCGCTCGGCACCCTGGATATGTTCCTATTTGTGCGAAATTCCACCAGGTCCCTCCAGGGCAGTGTCCATCCCTCACTTCCATAACCCTCTGGAGCATCCTGCCCTGGGCAGACCCTGCTTGGACTCGAGGTTAGGGGCAACAACAGCAGAGGGAAAATGGAGTTATCACCTGCTTGGAATGTGCAGCAGGAGGGGATGTCTTTTCCTAGGATGAAAACGTTCCTCCCCCCCCCTCCCTCCCTTTACATCCTGTGTTTTATTTCCGAGGCAATGAGAAAAACAAATATGCAATATTGGGATTAATCTTCCTGCATGCTGACATTATCTGCCGTAGCAAAATTGGCATCATTAGCGTTTTTACTCAGAAGTTAATTATTTTTTCATTTGAGCAACATAGCCCATAAATTTATGAATAGAGAGTCTGCCTGGTAATTTAGACCACGTTTTAAGGGGGTTTTTAAATGCGAATGTTTCTACATAATGATAATTATAGAAATATTTCCATGATTAAAAGGATAAAACTAATGAAAGTAACTTTTGGTGAGATTATTTTTCCTTGCAATTTCTATAACCCATTGAAGAAAGCTTTTTATCTGTCAGTGAAGCAATCATTATTTTTTCCTGAAAAACAATCCCCATTCCAAGATAATGGACTTTTTGTATTCATTAACATCTCTAATGGAGCTATCACCTGAAGAGATGGAAGTTTTCTTTTCATTAAAGAAAATGATAGGATCACAGCTCTATAAATGAAAAGAAGTTGAAGTGTGCAGATGGTTTCTGCAAGACAGCAGAATTCCATGGCTGAAAGTGCTGTCTCAGTGTATTTAATAACACAGGGAGCACCTTGTCCAAGTAATTCCCCTGCCTGGACAGCTCAGCAGCATCCAAGGACCACTGAATCCTACAATGGCCTCAAAATTGTGCTCATTAGCAATAGCAACTTCAGCAGTGACACCTTTTGTTCTTTCACTTTGCAAAAGTTGCTGTCTCCTGAGAGGTAAGTGCCTGATTCCCACGTGCTTCTGATTTTTTTTGAGGGGCCAAAGTTTAGCATGCAGCCAGGAAGGTTTTTTTCTCTGTGTGTGCTACCAGCACTAAAGAGTGATTAAAAACATGAGTGTGAGAGGCAGCTGAAGGCTCTCCTGAGCCCTGATGTGAAAAGCCCTCGTGGCAGACCCAGGGAAGGTGATGGTCTTGAAGTGCAGGGGTTCTTCCAAGCACCTGAGCTTGGAGGTGCCTGTCCAGCACGCTACTGTCCCTGTCCATTTTCCTATTTTAACAATGATCTGCACATCCCACTCATTGCATTTGCTGTGCTTTGCAGCCCACTTTTGCTGCTCGTGTCTTTGGGGCTGTTGAGTGATGTACAAATTACCATTCACCACTGCAGCACAAGGGCTCATTAAACAGTGCAGTGGTAGCACACACCGGGGGGAGAGGACTGCTCCAGGGTGGATCCACTTGTAGCCCTTCTGGAGGGCTGGATTCACTCATGGATGTTCTGGAGTCACCCATGGCCATTCTGAAGGGCTGGATTCACCTATGGAAATTCTGAAAGGCTGGATTCACCCAGGACATTCTGGAGGGATGGATTCATCCATGAATATTCTGGAGGGCTGGATTCATCCATGGCCATTCTGGAGGGCTGGATTCACCTATGGAAATTCTGGAGGGCTGGATTCACCCATGGATATTCTGGAGGGCAGGATTCACCCATGGCCCTTGCAGAGGGCAGGACTTACCCAAAGCCCTCCTGGAGAGCTGGATTCATCCATAACCCTTCCTTAGGGCAAGGGTTTGCTTCCTTTTTATAAACTCAGGAAGCCCCAGACAAAACAAAACCAACCCCAAAAAACCTCCAACGAACAACAACAACAAAATGCTTTCCAAAGCAGCTCCTGACGGTGGAAGGAGCATCTGTTTGGGATGTTTTGGAGCCGAAGGCACAGGGTGCTGTGAGAGGTGCTGGCACTAGATGGAGCGATGGGTTAGCGCGTTCTCTGCTCGCCGGAGATCCTGCTGGAAGCACATTCCAGGGCCGTCCTGGGGTTTGGCAGGATGGAGCATGTTTGTCAGCCTCCTCTCCAGAGGCGCCGGGCTCTGAAGGAGCCCTGTGGTCTCGGGTCAGGGCTCAGAGAGGCGCTCAGCTGCCTTTGCCAGCCCGGTCCCACCCCAGCTCCACTCCTCCGCTTCCATTAACAGCATCGCTGCCCAGAAACTGCAGAAAAAGTGGAGCTAATCACCAAAATTAATCATCCCCAGAGGACAGGAGCCAACCTCCAGCGCCAAAACAGGCCCTGGGCTGAGTCTGGCTCGGCTGTGGGGGCTGTTTTCTGGCGGTCTCTAGGTCCAGCTCGTACCGCCACCAGCCATGGGAGCAGAATTCCACATCTGTCGCCATCCCAGGGCATTGGAGCTCCTTCTGCCAAGTGCTGAGCTGCCACGGGAGCTGTGGGCGCCTGCCACGCTCGCTGATGTCACCGGCAGCCAACGGGACGTGGTGCTCCGAGGATGCCTTGGCACCTCCTGGCAGGAGCTTTTCATGTGGTTTTTTGGGTGTAACTGAAAGCAGCTTTTGGCCCAGGGGGATGGATGCTTTCCGCCTTCGTGCGTGCCCCGCGTTTTGTCATCGCCGTGTGAAATGCGTCTTCTGGGGAGCGGTAATTAGCAGAGGATCTATTTTAGCTTCAGAACTCTTAGGGAATTTCTTAGCATCTATTTTAGACGCTTCTTCAGGAATCTGTATCAAAAATAGTGTGGCCAGCAGGAGCTGGGAAGTGACTGTCCCACCTCGAGGGCTGGGGGATTTCAATTCAAGAAAGACATTGAGGTGTTGGGGTGGGTCCAGAGAAGGACAACGGAGCTGGGGGAGGGTCTAGAGAGTAAATCATGTAGGGAGTGGCTGGGGGGGCTCATCCTGGAGAAAAGGGGGCTCAGATCTGACAGGAGGGTGCAGCTGGCGGGGGGGGTCGGGCTCTACTCCCAGGAAACAAGGGACAGAACAAGGAACACCAGGGGAGGCTCAGGTTGGACACCAGGAGAAATTTCTTCCTGGATAGGGTAGTCAGACCTTGGAAGTGGCTGCCTGGAGAGGTTTGGAGTGCCCATCCCTGGAGGTGTCCCAGGAAGGGCTGGAGGTGGCACTCAGTGCTCTGGGCTGGGGACAAGGTGGGCATCGGGCACAGCTTGGACTGGATGGGCTGGGAGGGCTTTTCCAGCCTCAGGGATCCTGGGATTCTGTGATAAGCCATAGACTGTGGTTGGTCAAAGCATGACTTTTTCCTCTTCTGAAGAGATGATTTTCTTTTCATCACGTGCCAGCAGCAGATTGGGGGTCAGAACAATAATTCCTGGGAAGATTTCCTTCATGCCACCATGGATTAGGCACATGAAATTCTACCAGCCTGTACCACTCCTGACTCCAGTTTTTGGGCCACTTCAGCAGTTTTGGTTACTCTCCCACAACCCCAAGAAATATTCTGAGTGCAACTTAAACCAGTCCTGGTGTTTGATACTTATCTGCTTAGATGCTCTTCAATTATATGCATTAGTGGTCAAAACTGGGGCATCACAGGAGAGCCAAATGTGCCTCCAGTCCAGGCATTGCTTCATAACTCATGAAGAACTCAAAAGAAAGAAAAAATGATGCATTATAGGAACTGAATCCATCATAACTCTCCTGTGGTACCCACAATGTAAACCTGAGCTTACCTTCCCAGAAGAACAAAGTTTCTCTTAGCATATGAAGGAGTTTTCCAAAGCTTGAGCTTTTAAAGCCTATGGAAAAATAAGCATTGAAAAAATACAGGAAAGTAGTAACATTGGGGAGGGAAAGAGGGAGAAGATAGTGATCACAACAAAATGGTTGTGAGTGTGATTTCACCATCAGGAACACTGCAGTAGGAATTTGAGATTTTTTTTATCATCCATCAAGAGGGACAAAGCCCAAACAACTGAGTCAGGAATATCTTTTAGGAACAAACAAGGCAAGCTGAGTTTGCTGTGACTCCTAGATTCAGCTTTGAGGTGAGCAGGGCCCCGTTGCTTACCTTGCCTGACCTCCTTCAACAACACCAACCTCACCATTTCAACCAGTTATTCCTGCAAGGAACTAAGGGAACAGGTTCACACTTTTTCATTAATATCCTGAAAAAAACCTACAGGAATTCTGTCACTTTCATCAGTTTTAGCCCAAACGTGTGTTCCTGCCGAAGTTCAGCCACTACTGTGTTTGTTGCTGTTTCACCCACTTATTTGTTTACCGTCTATCACAAATGTTGTGTTCTGCCCTGTAAAAGTGCCCACACGTCAGTCAGGGAATAAGAAACAATCCCACATCCCCGAGGTGACTCACACACCTCGTGGATACTGAATCACCATCGGGATGAGGTGAACATGTGGTGTGCAAAGCAGAGGCTGGAACGCTTTCAGCCAAAACATTCAGAAAACACTGCTACAAATTAGGGAATTCACGAAGAGCAGCAGCTCGTGAGGGACTATTTGTAACCCAAAGGGCCAAGCTAACTGCTTCTGGCTGTCACCCCTATCAGAGACTGTTCATTGTGTGTGCCCCAAACCCAGAGAAATATAGAAAAGTCAGCTTGGCTTTGTCTAACTCTAGTTCAGAGACCCTCCTGAGCAGTCCACACTCCAAATCTGGGCACTATTAGGCTAAAATATTATTTGCTTAGGCCTGTGAGCACTAACCATAAGGGAATATTCTGTAATACCCCACAGACCACCAAAAATCCCTTTGTGGTGGCACAGCACAACGTAGGTACTCTGCAGAGGCTCTGGAAACTCCATTCATGAGCGACCTGGCCAAGGCTATGCTGGAAGCACATGAAATTATGGGAACTGAGTCACAGATCCCAGCACATATTGGATGCTTTTATAGGTCGAAAGTAAATCCTCTTGAAGAGACTTTTTTTTTTCCCCATATGAAGGCGACTTGGGCTGATTATTTTGTTCAGGGTTGGATCTGTGACGTTTTGTTGTTGCTTGAACTGCGAAGTTCATGTGTTAAAACGCTGTTCCAGAGCTGCAGCTGATTGTGTGCAGGTTAATAGATGAGCCTTTGTCAAGGATATTGTGCAAACACATTTCCACAAGACATTATTGTCTGGACACATGAGCAAATATTTGCCTAAAAAGTCTAATTAACCATTGTTCAAGAACTGCCACCTGCCCCTGGGTTTTCTGGCACTCTCCTGGAAGGGCCTGCGTTGTACAGCAGTGCCTTCAGCCAACATTTCCATGGGAGCCAACTCCTGACCAATAATTAAGTAAACATTCAGCTTGCTGCCTATTTTTTTTAATTTCTTTTAATAATAAAGGAAGTGTTACAAAGAAAAGGAGTAAAGGCAACCAGTCTTGCTTTAACAGCACTACAGGGAAAGGATATATGTGGCCATGGGCTGACAGAATCCCAGAATCCCAGAATCACTGAGGCTGGAAAAGACCTCCAAGGTCATCAGGTTCAACCTGTGACCCATCCCCACCTTGTCCCCCAGCCCAGAGCACTGAGTGCCACGTCCAGGCCTTCCTTGGGCACCTCCAGGGATGGGGACACAAGGGACATGCTGGGGTGGTCATGGATGAGACCATCAGCAGCACAAAGGACGAGCCCATCTGTGTTGTAAAGTTCCTTTTGTCAGCTGAAGCCACGAGAAGTGATGACAGTCACGATGCCAGGGGATGGATGGACAAAAGAGGATTGTGCAGCTGTCCTGGAAAATGTGGCCTGTGACATGCCAGGAGGTTGGAGCTGGAGCCCTTTTGAGCAATGTCCTTTTGCATCTCCAGTAAAGCTGCCCCAAACTGCAAATAAATGACTTCAGAGACAAACACTCACCCACCTGCCTTAATCTTGAAGATATATTTATACAAAGATTTATTTTGGAAAGCTCCCCTCACATTCAAAGTGGAAAATCAAATATTTTTGTTTGAGAATCTTGAAGTTAAATATTTTGTTGGTTAACATTTTGTCTTCTCAGCCCTTTCTGGTTGAAGTAGTTCAACAATTTTGATAGAATTCAACAAAATATTTGGTCAATTAAAATTGGTATTTTTCTTAGTTATACCCTTTTGTTGGAAATTGTTTCAGGCACTTCCACTCATGGAAAGTATGACTGTCCAAAGTGGATTTTTTTTTCAATATTTATATCACCTTTATTTCAAATTCCTTCTCCCAAAAATAAGTGATGTTACTGCCAGGCTAAGCTGTGCCATGGGTTTTGTGGAGGCAGTTACTGGCTAGAAATATGTGATTGTACTAGATGTACAATCTTTGTTTGCTCATAAAACATTTTGTTGCCAGTTAATCGAAATTATTATTACTTTTCACATCTCTCAGATTTCCCAGCTGATCAGCTCCCCCAACTCTGGCTGCTGCAATTCTGTTCCCCTCGGAGCTCTGCAGATGAGTTTCTTTGCCCACTCCTTAGTTTTTTCCTCTCATGCTCCCATTACCAACTGAAATGGTCCTGTTTTTTTCAGGACTTCACCAGAATCGCCCTAATCCTGACCTGTACATTCCCACTTGTCCTTGTCTCGTTGCAGAAAATAAGGCCCATGAAATCTCTTCCCTGTTAAGAGCTGGCTGAACCACAGAAATAGAATTCTAGAATGATAAGGAAGGGAATGGAAGGGATCTTAGAGATCACCCAGTCCCAACCTCCCCTGCCATGGGCAGGGACACTTCCCACTAGATCAGGTTGCTCAAGGCCTTATCCAGCCTGGCCTTGGACACTTCCAGGGTCGTAAAAGTGGCTTAAATTCACCCCACACTCTTCTGCGTTGTCATTGTGACCCCCCAAGCTATCACAGCTCTTCAGAGACATAATCCATGCATGGTATTCTGTACATGAGGATTTGTGGCACCTCCATCCTTGCCCAGAAAATACGATTGGCAGGTGAGGGAGAGCCCAGCCTATGTGAGGATGACAGGAGTAGAGTGGAGATACCTCTGCTTGCCTGCGACACACACACTGACCTGAGGCCCTTCCCTGCTGTCACTTCCCCCTTTGATCTGCCACTGCACTTGTGTTATGGCAACCACCAGCTCTGTTGACAAGAGGGTGAAATAATGTCACCAAAACTGCCCCAAAATAGCCTCCTCTCCATCACTCAAGACGCCCTTCCCCAACGCCAGCTGTCAACTGCCCGCAGCAGGAAATGCTTCCCTCCGGTGTGTTTTCCTCCTCAGGGACTGCGAGCTCCCAAACATGCCATTGTGCAGAGCAGGGATTCAATACACAAAAGGCTAAAAACTGCACAGCATCCTGTCCTTGCTGTTCCTAAAGCAGAGTCCTTCTCTCACTCTGCGAGGTGCTGAGGGCCCCACAAGAGAAGCGCAGGTGCCTGGGCCAGCAGCGCCGTTGTCACAGCAGAGTCACATCCCTAAGGATGAGTCCTGCACCAGAGGTGGAAAACAGAGCAACTTAGAGGGCTGAAATGTCCCTCCCTGCCCAGAAAGAGAGGGAAATGGGATGTTGAATGATTTCCTTACACAAGCACTGCACGGTCTGCTGAGCTGAAGGAAGAGAGATGCTGATGATTTATGGTGATTCCTCCCAGCAGACAGCCTCGCCAACCTTCCAAAAAACACAGTGCCACTGTCCTTTACTGTGCAGGCTTTACTGGCATCCTGCTCTAGGTTTGGTGTGGCAAAGGCCTTGGAAATGACTCTGTGTCCAGCCCTTTTGGAGAAGGGGGCAGAGGTGGTGGGCTGCAACAAATTGCCGTGGAGTCATCGGGAGCGCGAATGGCGTAAATGCCAGGAAATATCCTCCTGCTGCTTATATTTAGTTACTGATAAGGCTGCACGGACCCAGAGCGTGCTGTGCCCTCTCCTGTGTCTTTCCTGCCCACTGAGGAGCCAGGGGAGGCTTGTGCAAAGGTTTCACTGATGAAAGAGGAAATAATTTCTTGCTGCATGCCAAGGTTATAATCGGGGGGGATTTGCGCAACTGGGAAGAACCTAGACTTTTCTTCATCTCTCCTGAGGAAATTGAGAAGCTCCATTGCCAAATATCTGTTGGGAGAATCAAGAGGAAGCAGAGGTGTTTATCCTCTGGAGGAAGTGGGAGGGCTCAGGGGCTGCAGCAGTGACATTATCTCAGTGCAGGGCATGCCTGGGGCCGTGCTGGGACTCTCATCCTGTTGCCTTGGAGGAGCAGGAAGCTTCCATCCCTGAGTCCTCTCTCCTGCTGGTGCCCATGGTGCACCGAGCCTCAGGGAGGTCAGAAACCCCGTGGGATCTTTTATTTTAACCTCTGCTTCAAAGACTGTGTGCTTTACTGTGAGTTTGTGTGTGTGACTTGCTTCTCAGCCATGCCCTCCACAGCCCCCTCATTCAGCTTTTCCTGTTGACCAAAGGTTTGATTCCTCTCTGGATGAAAAAAAAAACCACGCAACCAAACAAAAACACCAACCCAGAAATACCTCTCTGTGTATCTCAGCCATCCCTACTTCAGCTTAATGGAATTGGCTCTCTGAATTTAGTCAACTGTTCTGTTCAGGCTCTCCTACTATCCATAGTTTGGGGATTATTCTTATTATCCTGCTTTTATCTGCTCAGGAGCTGGATATGACTCCAGGAGTGTATTATATCACATAATTAGCATATGGGGCATGTGGTTTGGCATTCCTAACCCAGAGGAAAAGCTACTTGTGAAATGTTGTGTGTTGACCTAGTGCTTTCAGGATTTTCAGGATGCACTTTGGGGTTTTTTTAATATCCTCATTCCTCTGTGTGTATTAGGGGGTGACAAGGGCCCACGGCTCCTGTGGGCAGATGATTTCATGGTGCAGCACCAGCCCCCAAAGTTCCATTTGCTCCTGAATAGAGGATTTTTAAATTTATGGGGGAAGTTTCTGGTGACAGTGAGGTTATTCTCCACCTCAAAACTTGAGGCAGAATTCAGAAATGCTGGGCCGAGACCTGTGGCAAGTCTGTGATCCCGAATATTGCAAAGCAGAGCTGCCACAGCTTTCTCTTGCAGCTGGTGTTCCCATGGGCTTGATGGTTTTCATAGGATCACATCCTGGTTTGGGTTGGAAGGGACCTTAAGATCATCCAGCTCCACCCCCTGCCATGGGCAGGGACACCTCCCACTGTGCCAGGCTGCTCCAAGCCCCAATGTCCAGCCTGGCCTTGGGCACTGCCAGGGATCCAGGGGCAGCCCCAGCTGCTCTGGGCACCCTGTGCCAGGGCCTGCCCACCCTGCCAGGGAACAATTCCTGCCCAATCTCCCATCCAGCCCTGCCCTCTGGCACTGGGAAGCCATTCCCTGCCTCCTGGCCCTCCATCCTGTTGTAAGTACCTGGAGCTTTGTCTGAAATGCCCAGAAATCCCACAGACTGCACCTGGAGGTGGTTCAACTCCATATGGGGCTTGGAAGAACCTGGTCTAAAGGGAGCTGTCCCTGCCCATGGCAGAGGGTTGGAATAGGATGATCTGTAAGCTCCCGTCCAACCCAAACCATTCTGTGATTCTGTGATTCCACCCTGGATCAGAAACGTGCACACAAGGTGCTTTGCCCTCCTTTGCCAACTCCTACAGAGCCTTTCTAGGAGAATTGAGCAGGCTTTTAAAGTATCTGCCCATTTACACATAGAACCAAATTACATAATTGTAGCTCCTCTCGGAGTCCAGGGAACACATCCACAGAGCAGCAGGATTTGGCCTTTAAACAGGAGCACTTTCACTGAACTGAATGATGCTGCAGTGGCAAAATCAGCTGTAAATAATTTATTTCACTTGTGTAACCATGAGAAAGGAGAGCAGGAAGGAAAGGGCACCTGCATTTGCAGCCAGCCAGGTTGGCATCAGCCCTGGCAATGGATCAGAGCAGGGATCAGAACAAAACTGACAGAGGTTGTGCTTTGTGTATGATCTGCAATTACTACAAAGGGGTGTAAACGCCATCCAAAACAAACAGCAAAGCTCCTTTTCCTTTCAGCAGCAGCTCGTGGTGAGGAGAGGGGCACTGGGAAAGCTGTGGGGCTGCCACAGCCCAGCCACAGCCATCGTGTTGACAGGGAGCAGCACAGTCCCCAGAGTGCCCTGGCAGGGGCAGGACCCTGTCGGGTCACAGGGTGACAGGGACAATGCTTCTGCCCATGAGAAGCATCCAGAAGAGGAATATTTTCCAGCAGAGCCCTGTTGCTGCCAGAGTTGGCAAATGAACAACCTCTCTGACCCAGCGAGATACAAACCCTCTCTGGACCCCTCTCATACTCTGGTCCCCATCACTCCCTGTGTTGGGGGAGGCATCTCCCAGGTCCACCAGGTCCCTCCAGGTCTCCCAGGTCCCCAGGCACTACCAGCTGCAGCTCAAGGCATATCCTGCATGGCCCACATCCCTGGGGCCATCTGGGCTTGTTTGGTGTCAGGCACTCTGACTTCAGTCCCAGCTCATCACCAGCAGGCACAACCTGCAGAGCCAACGACTTTTCCTTAAATCAAATCCACTTCCAAGGAAAGAAACAGCAGAAACCCTAATTCTAGCCCCTTCCTAAGGCCTGACCCTTCCCTGCTCCTGGGGAGGCCCATCCCATCCTCTTTGCAAAAACAAACCCATCTCTTGCTTGTGCTTGCCCATCCTCTTACCTCCCACCTCAAAGGAGTTTTGGTTCCATAATCTTTTGATCCCAAACTCCACTGATATCTAATTTTCAATGCATTGGAGGCAAGACCTCTGAACCCAACAGCACTGCTTGCTATCTTTTGATATAACCTTAAATCACCTTATCCAGGAAACTGGAAGGTTACTTCCCTCTTTTTCTTTCCCCCAGAATAATTTCAATTAAAACGTGCAATACCTATCCTTGGACCCAGGTATAGCTTATACAGTTACTCCTAATAACCTTCAAAATATCATTATGTTCATTACTTAATAATATATAGTTGACAGTCATAAATTTTATTTACATTAGATAGTTTTCCAGGTATGTGGAAAGCAGCTCCATTCTGATAACCAAACAAATTCCTTAAAATTCAGGAAGTTGATTAGCACACCAATTTTTTTCATTTAGTGAAGTGATATTCCTGCCAGGTCTGGGATATTTCTCTGCACTTTGTTGACTTTCAAGGGCAGTGCACTTTGGCCCTTTGTTCCCTTCACGCTACAGTAAGCAAAGCCCTTCATGTTTTCTTTCCTCTTGCACCAAAAGGAGCCACCTGAGAGCTGACCATGGTTTCAGAGGGAGCCCTTGGGAGGCTGGGGGTGACTGAGTTCACGTCACATCAGCACTGGTTGTGCTGTCCCATGTGTGTTAGGACAAGTCCTGAAGTCACCCTCAGGTCACAGGTGACGTGCCAGGGGCTGTGCTGCAGGATCCTGCCCTTCAGCACCCAGGGACACCCAAAAGGGATCCTGTCCTTGTCCCAGCAGGGATCCTGAGCACCCCTGCACAGGGCAGAGCGTGGCCTGACACGGCTCATGGGTGTTGGGTCACCTCAGGTTGCTGATGTCACTTCTTCAGCTTTGGGTTGATAGGCAGGATTTGCAAATAAGGCAAACTTGCCTGGAAATCGGCACCAGGGTTCAGTTCTGAGCTCTGCCACGGACTTCCTGAGGTAGCGTGGGAAAGCCACTCCACCTCCTCGTGCTGGGATGGGGAGGGAGAGAGAATCTCTCATTTCTTCCTCCCTTTGTTCATCTCATCCTTTAAGACTTAATGGCTGCTTCTCAGCGTATGAGTATCCTGAGTTTGGCCACAGCCTGTAGGTTTTACTCTAAGATAGGTACTGAATGGTAATGAAAGTAGCCATGAAATTGCTATCACCAGGTAGGAATCAAAAAGAAATGAAATAAATGTCCTGCAGCTGAATTTTGTTCATTCTCTTGGTAATGTGGAGCTCTTATGGCAGGTGAGTGTGACAGGTTCTTGTCACAGCACTAAAATTCTCACCAATATTTGGGGGTTTTTCTGAAAACTTCATGTCCCAGAGTCAGGTGGTTATAGCTGAGTCTCAGTTTCCACTGAAAAGCAAGTTTTTCTACTTTTAATGGTCCAGGGAAAACCTTTATAATATTATTCCTGGAGGAAGAGAGAGGTGGAGAATGAGAGGGAAAGAGGAGGAAGGCAGAGCAAGAGAGAGGAATAGAGGAAGAAAGAGAGAGAGAGAGAAAGAAAGAAAAAGAGAGAGAGAAAGAAAGAAAGAAAGAGAGAGAAAGAAAGAGAGAGAAAGAAAGAGAGAGAGAAGAAGAAAGAGAAAGAGAGGAAGAGAGAAAGAAAGAGGAAGAGAGGAAGAGAGAAAAAGGGAGAAAGGAAGAAAGGGAGAAAGAGAGAAAGAGAGAAAGAGAGAAAGAGAGAAAGAGAGAGAAAGAGAGAAAGAGAGAAAAAGAAAGAAAGAAAGAAAGAAAGAAAGAAAGAAAGAAAGAAAGAAAGAAAGAAAGAAAGAAAGAAAGAAAGAAAGAAAGAGAAAAAGAAAGAAAGAAAGAAAGAAAGAAAGAAAGAAAAAGAAAGAAAGAAAGAAAGAGAAAAAGAAAGAAAGAAAGAAAGAAAGAAAGAAAGAAAGAAAGAAAGAAAGAAAGAAAGAAAGAAAGAAAGAAAGAAAGAAAGAAAGAATTGTTTTTTTTAAGATCTCATGATGTTTATGCCAGTCCTAAGAACTTCAGTGGGCTGATTCGTGGTTTCTGAATGGATATCTTTGGCAGCACAGGAATTTTACTAAAGACTCTAAACAATTATGTTCTCAGAGTCTCCAAATAAAATGCTTGTGCTTTAACAACAGTGGAAAAGTGAAAGGTTTGGCTTCTTTCCCTTCTGGATTAACAATGGCATGAATGGAAAACTGGTGCTGTGTGCTGCACTGATAAAAAGAGCAAACAGATTTGTTTCTCGCAGTGCTGGAGCACATCAGCCAGGAGGACCTGAGGCAGATTTCATCTGACCCTGCTGGCCTGGGGAAAGGTTGTGCTGTTCTTGCCAAAAAGTGTTTTTTCTCTAAGCTGAGGGATGCCACCCTCACTAGTTCTGTAAGTTTCCTCTTCTTTTTGAGTGTGTAGTAGTGGAAGATCACTCTCCTCCAGCTAGACTGGGACAAATCCCAGGCCAGGGTATAGTATAGGTATCACAAAGAAGCAAAAAGTCACAATAACTGTTAAATATCCAGGGTTTTGCTCCCCACAGTCAAACCCACTCAGTGGATCCTGTTCAGCATAAGAATTAGAAAACCATAAGCCTCACATAGACTGTTTTTAGGGCTTAATGCAAGGTCTTCTGGTCATCCCGTGGGAATCAATGGATGTTGAGGGGATACTCCATGTCCTCCTCTGCTTCCCATTGCCCCAAATCTGATGATAGCAGCTGTTTCACTAAGAACCCTCATCAGGCAACTCCGTGAGTTTTCCACCCCTCAATTATGACCATGAACTCTAGTCCCAGGTCAGCTTCGAGCCACAAACCAAATCTAAACTTAATCTGGATGCAGACCCAGCCCCTTCCCCCGCACAGAGCACGCAGGAATTCTAAAGGCGAATTTTGGAATTTTCCATGGTCTGTGATAGTCTCTGTGGAGCAGCAGTGTGGGCAAGGCAAGCACGGAACGGGGGCTGTGGAGGGCCAGAGGAGTGGAAGCAATTCTCTGCTTTGTGGGTAATACCTTGGAAGTCCACGAGGCTGCTCTCTAGGGAAAACATGGGAAATCAGTGGTGGAATCTGTGCCTGTAAGGGCAGGGTTCAGCAAATGAGGCAGAGCTAGGAGGGAGCACCAGCGAGGCTGCTGCTAAGACCCCTGAAGGTCTGTTTTCTCCACGTTTGAAAGCTTGGGGAGGAAAAAGAAAAGGGAATGTCAGCAATTTCTGCCTGATATTTCCATCCTTTGGATTGTCTGCCTCTGGGAGAGTTTGCCCTGTGAACATTTGAAGTGGAGCGAAGTATCCCCAGCGTGTCAAAACTCAGCTCTGCTCAGAGCTCACACGAAAGGCTGCACCTTTCGCTGTAGCTGAGCCCTTCCAGGTGGGCTGTGACCAGGAATGCCTCTTGCCCCACGTATTCTCAGCTGTTGGTAACCTAAATGCCCCTTGGAGTGTTTTTTTTTCCGAATATATTTTGCAAAGCTGTCAAACTTGACGTGCAAGCACATACAAAACCCAGTGGGGGGGTTGGTTTGGGAAGCCCTGGGTGACTTTGCCCAGACATATATTCCAATTAAACAGCACAAATGTTCAAATTCCTTGGCTGCTTTCTGGAGTCCCAGGTCTTTACCTTGGCTCCTTTACCTTGGCTTCTGGTCTGGATCAGACCAGAACTGCTTGGGAGTGATTTTCCTTTATCAGCTCCTTTACAGGTAATTTACCAGCAGTCCAAGCTGCATATTTACTCTGAAGAGCAGAAACTCCATCTTTCAGATAAGATTGCTCTCCTCTGAGTAAATATTGGGCAGAACACAAGGAAGGGATGAAAACTGCAGACAAAATGGAAAGGAAATGGCTGATCAGGCTGTCAGAGAGTTAGCTCAGGTTGAAGTACCTTCGGAATTGGTCAGAAAGGAGATTAGAGGGGAAAGCCGTTCATGGCTTTGTAAAACCAAGGGCAACGCTCTGCACTGGCCTGTGATCCTTTCAAAGTGTTCACCTGGCATGATCAGTAGATTCAGACACTGAAAGTTAATTTGGAAAGAGTCTGGAGAGTTGGTAAAAACACTCCTGAGCTAAATGTGCCTGCCCACCGTGGCATCTTGAACAGAAAAATCAAAGCTTTAAAATCCTTTACTCTGTGGAGGGGAGGCTGCTCTGCAAGGGAGGCAGACACCAGGCTTGCCCACTGCTCCCACAGGGGAACTTTTGGAGGAGCAAACGTTTGCAACAAGCTCTTTGTTGGAGGGAAGAATTCCAGGGTGCGGAACCTGGGAGAGAGACCAAGGGATGATGAGCTGCATCAGCTGCAAACCTGGGTGCTGCCTTTCCATGTGGTGCTTGGCTCCCCTGGTGACAGACACGTTATAAATACCTCAAGACAGACCCATTTCAGAGGGGTGTCTGCAGCTGTGGGGAAGCTGCAGATTGGAAATTCCAACTGACTTGTCACAGGCATGAAAAATATTTCCCCAAGCCTCTCTGTGCTCGGGGGGCTTTTCTTGAGCAGAGACTTCACTGGTCTCAACACACTGCTGTTAGAAAGGCTTGTGAGGGCTGCATTCAGCCCGAAAGCTGATTGCAGCTGGTGTCAAAGCCAGGGTGATGTGAGGCTTGCCCTTGGAGCAAAATAATCAGACTGGTGGAGAATTGATCGTGGTTGAAGAGGTGTTGGGAGCTATCACAGGGTTGCGAAATGGGGGGGGGTCAGCAGCAAGAGCCCTCATTGAATCACAGAATGTCCTGAGCTGGAAGGGATCCACAGGGACCATCCAAATCCACCTCCTGGCCCTGCCCAGACCCCCCAACAATCCCAGCCTGGGCATCCCTGGCAGCGCTGTCCAAACGCTCCTGGAGCTCTGGCAGCCTCGGGGCCGTGCCCATTCCCTGGGGAGCCTGGGCAGTGCCCAGCAGCCTCTGGGGGAAGAACCTTTCCCTGCTCTCAGCCTGAGCCTGCCCTGGCCCAGCTCCAGCCGCTCCCTGGGTGCTGTCCCTGTCACACAGAGAAGAGATCAGTGCCTGCCCCTCTTCTTCCCCTCACGAGGAAGTTGTGGACTGTGACGAGGTACACATGCACCTCATCCCCAGGTCACGCATCCCAAAATGTGCTTGTAGGGCTGAAATCACCCGTGTGACATCAGCCAGCAGATCAGTGCAGGTAGACACTCTCTGGAAGTGTCCAAGGCCAGCTTGGATGGGGTTCTGAGCAACTTGGCCTATTGGAAGTTGTGTCTACCCATGGCAGGGTGGGAACTAGATTGTCTTCAAGGTTCCTTCCAACCCCAAGCATTCTGGGATATGAAAATTATGTCAGTACTCCTTTCCCAGCCCATAATCGGGGGGACTTCTGCCTCCAGTAGCCTGATTTAAATTACACCCGGTGCCATGTCCAAACCATCCCCATACATTTGTTCCCATGCTTTGTGCCCCTGAAGGAGTGACCATCCCACCAAACCTATCTGAGGTTGTCCATGTAGGTCTCCACCTCATGGGTGACAGAAATTTGACAGCACATCTCACCACAGAGGTGAAATGTGAGACAGATTTTATCCTGAGCTGTGAATCTCCCCAGTCTAAAACCTTTCTGGGGTACCCTGACATTACCACAAATGCGATTGTGAAGGCTCTTGACAGCCTGAAAGCATTTTCATTTTGGAGAGAGAAGGATTTATCACCTTGATATTCCAGCAAGCTCAGTTCCAGGCAGTGCAATGCCCAGGACACCCTCAGAGCCCAGTTGCGCAAACAACGGGAAGAAGAGGAAATTATGCTGGAGTTTGTGCCTTCCCCTCCATGAAGACATGAATGAGAAACTGCAAGGCTGAATCATTTCTTTCTGATAAACCACTCTGTATTAATTAAACCTAATCACTCTAGCATGGCTTGTGATACAGCTGGTAAATTGTTACCAGCTCGCTGATGATGGTGCTTACGAAAAAGAAATCAGGCCACGTTTTTACTGGGGTTATCAGAGATTTCCACCCATCACTGACTTGTTCCTTCCTCCACCACAGATCACTCACACGTGCCAAGTGCCACATTAACTATTTATGGGGTGGCTGTTGCCTGAAGGGGAAGAATTCTCAAAAAAATTTGTATTTCTCGATATTCAACCTTAACACAAAATTAGAAGTGCTCTGCTTTAAAAATTACGTTAGAACTTTGGGGAAGATCTCTTTATTTACAGAAATTTCAAAGAACTTGTTTACAGAAGAAAGGAAGTTCAGTAAGTGTTTTTAACAGGGTTTTTCCTCCTTGTTGGGCACTGGTGGTGTTTATAAAAAACAACAATGAAGTGTTGCAATGTTCCTTTGCTTCCATTTTTCTGCACTACCACAGAATTCCTCCGGCCCAGACACACATTACCATAAGGTTCACAAGTGCTCTTGGGACTCTGATTGCATTCACTGCCTGCTCTTGCCAAAATGTAAAGTAAATTATTTTCATATATATTTTATGTGTTCATAAAAAGCTACACTCTACTTGACATCTGTTATCTGGATTAAAGCTTTTTGTTCAGCTGGCCAAAAAGAGATGGAAGTCTGTGGAGCATTTCATTCGCCACAATCCACAGATGATGGTCATTTGTCGGGATGCTAATATGAAAAATTCCAATAAAACAAGCAATCAGCCTTTGGACTTAAATAAAACAACAGAAAGGGGAAAGAAATACCAGGCCCTCCTCCATAATGCTCTCCCATTTATTATTTTTGCCTGTGTGGTCTTATGATCATAAATGTTGCCATTACAGTCTCCATGACTTTCTTGCATCTATCACCAAGACCTTCCTGTAAAGGGAAAGCAAAATGCAGTGCTTTGAAGGTCCCCTCTGAATTCAAATGCCTGAACTGAAAATGAGCATTGAGCCAGCTCAGAACTGCTGCTACATTTACTAGAACCAGTAATGTCCAGAGTTATTTCCACCCTGCTCTTTTACAAGTCACGTGGTTCCATTTCTCCTCCACCAACATGGATAAATGAAAACCAGACTCATAACCATACATTCAATTTTATTACCTTGCCACTGTGTCAACAGGAAGGCTTCAAAGATTAAATGGCATTTTAGATAAGGAGAGTGAGCAAACCATAACAGCATAACAACAGCAAGAAAGAGGGAGCATTTAAATAAATGATTGTGGGAGAGAACTATTTCACACAGTCAGAACATAATTGAGTCCATAACATGGCTGATACACTGATGGCCATGAAAATTTAATTACTCATGAGCCCCTGAATGAATTATGCAGTCTCTGATCGCTGCAGAATAAAGTTTATAGACCAGATTCACTGTTGGCACAAGCAAATGGAGCTGCGTTGGCTTCCATGGAGTTGCCATCATTTGTTCCAGCAGTGAGCTTGGCTCGCCATCACTCCAGCATGGATCCAGAGTCCCTTGAAGTCGATGGAAAGAGCCCTTGACTTTAAGGGACTTTGGATCCTGTCTGGGGTACGTTGTGTTTTGCCAACAGCTGACTTAGTCGTAGTACAGATCACCATGTGCGCACACATGCAGTGTGGCGACACGTAGTGACCCAGGAGTGGGACTGGAAATGTATCCCTAGCAGCAAACACTCTATTTCTGTAACCCAAACCCACATTTGGAGCTGCTCTCCTCACACTTAGAACATTTCCACT
The DNA here is from genome assembly GCF_965178545.1 of Coloeus monedula. Lineage (NCBI taxonomy): Eukaryota > Metazoa > Chordata > Aves > Passeriformes > Corvidae > Coloeus > Coloeus monedula. The sequence continues at coordinate 116,903,726 of NC_138783.1, forward strand.
CAGTGCCAGCCCTTCGGTTTGTTTGTAGTTTAAATCCTTTGAGAATGTTGTTCCATCACCCCCTCAAATCGCTCAGTAGCTGCCTGAAAATTGAAACTATTTTGGACAAAGCTTCATCAGAAAAGATATGGTTATAACCGAACATATTCTTGCCCTGCACCAGCTGTCTGTTCCCTAAGCCTAACTGTGAACACGACATTCCCAAGAAAGCTCTCTGGCACAAATTAGGTAGGAGAAAGATGATGGAGGACAAGATCACACATTTTAAATGGCTGGCTGGTAGCGGGAAGTTGCTGATCTTGCTCTTCTCATATTGGACAGATCCTCAAATACTCCATCTTCAAACACTGTCCAGCCTTAGAGAGGATCCATCTGAGCAATGCAGGGGCTCCAGTCACCTCTTAACTAAAAAAATGCAGAGGGTGTCCAACAAACTGCTGGTGATGTCCTGGCACAGGGTGCCCAGAGCAGCTGGGGCTGCCCCTGGATCCCTGGCAGTGTCCAAGGCCAGGCTGGACATTGGGGCTTGGAGCAGCCTGGCACAGTGGAAGGTGTCCCTGCCATGGCAGGGGTGGCACTGGATGATCTGTAAGGCCCCTGGAAGAGATAAAAAATCTCACACAAACCTCCTCTCAGGCAGCATGAAATGTATAAAAAATGCCTTATTTAACCTAACTGTGACCTCACTGAACAAAAACTCAGCTTTGACACCTGGTATGGACACCTCCAGCTTTGATCTGCTGGGACACCCTTGATGTTTTGCTCTTCTGTGCCACAGCTTCCCAGCTATGAAGAGGAATGGCAGTAAATCACCTTGACTGCCTTAATGAAGCACTAAAAACCTCCTGTTCTAATGAGCCAAAAAAGCAAAACCAGGCAGAGTTGCTGTTATTTAGCAGCTGCATTCAGGTATGAGATGACTCTTTGGAAATGGGATGGTGGTGTCACACTGCAGGTTTAAAAATAGACACTTTCAGAATATGAAAGTCCACAGACAAACTTGTGAAACACCAGTTCAATCACTGACCATGGATTAGCAGTGAAGTCTAAGTTCAAATTCCAGCTGAAAAGCCAAATTTAGGGCTGTAAAATAGAATGTTTAAACAAACCTCTATCTGACACCAACCGATCATCACCAAACAGAATTAGAGCTGGCTGAAATTCTTCTGGGTTAGCATGAAACTACTGGAAGTTTAAAGCTTTTTCAGGTTTTTTTTCTTTTTGTCACAATCATGATAATGGGCTTATTATGGGGGTTGTAAAATTTCATTGCAGCTCATTCGTGTCTTGAACAAAATGAAGCTCATTTTTCCAGTGGAAACAGCCTGGTCTTGATGATCCTTCCCTCTGTGCCAGAGAAAAGGTTCAGCTGGCTTTTTGGATCAGTTTTACGGCCTCTTTGCAACGCCAGGATGCTGCAGAAAAGGGGAGCCGTGGAGCCAAGAATTTGGCCTCTGGATTGCAGTGACATTAACACCCAGAAAGAATTCCTGGGAAGGACCACTTCCATGAGGGAAGCTGGAGCCATTCCTCGCAGTCTGGGGCTTGTCTGCACATGCAAATCAACGCATCTGGAATAAGAGGAGCTGTAAATTTAGAGTGTGAGAGTGGTAAAATGGAGCGAGTCATGTGGCAGTGTGATTATTTCTTTTTTATTTCTGCTGGAATTGCTCAGTGAAGCTGAGGCAGGGAAAGACAGCCACAATCCAGTCCCCCAGCATCCCTAGGCACTGTCACTGTGGACTGAGTTACTCAGAGTTGTTAAATGATTGTGCTGGAATAGCTCCATGTGAATACAAGCTCTCATTTTGCTGTAGAAGCGGGGAATGGAAGAAGCCTATCAGGGAATCAACTCAGCTTGGTTATTTCCTCTCACAGTGAAAGATTTGCCTGGGTTTGTGAGGTTTGTATAAATAAAATTGTCTGGGTAAAGCAATCAGTGTTTCATTAATGGACATTTCACAGCTGAGTAAACTTTTTTCCAATGTATCAGAAGGCTCAGCCATTTCTGGGTTTCGAAACATTCGTTTGGAGTGTCTGTTCTGGCTTTCAAGCACTCTGGTTGAAGGAAAAAAGATCAGCTGTCATATTCACACAGGAATAAGTAAAAAAACGGGTTTAGGGCAATTTTCTAGGAAGAAAACACAACTTTCCTTATACTTAGGTGCAGTTTATTTGAAGTGGAATGCAGGTCTCAGTTCTGAAGTGCTCCACGCTTGGGTAAGGTATTTATTTCTCCCTCTCTTCCTTGTCTGTGTTTTGGATAGCATTTCCTTTCTTTTTTTCAGCCATAAACTGCCCCATTATACACTCAAATCTGCAGTTTTAGAGGTGCTTCATGCTCATGCAGAGCTCATAGGGCTGTCACTTGTTGTTCACTGCTATTTCAGGGCACTTGGGGTACAAAACAACTCCGAATCCATGGAAGAGAGCAGAGGGGAGAGGGAGGAAGAAATTTGGAATCTCATCAGGAATTACACAACCTCCACTCTGACCTTCCCCAGACACCTGATGGTGCTGCACTGAAACTGGAGTGGTTCTGTCACACAAATATCAGCTGGACGCACTTTGGGGAGCCAACATTCCCTAAAACCTGTGTTCCTCACAGGAAAGCAGCTGTCTGCCTGCAGCTTTCCAATGGAAAACTCTCCTGACTTACAGCAAGCACCTTTCAGAGGCTGTTGTGGTGTACAGTGTTCTTCCTGAACTCTCTCTGCCATCGGGGTAGCATTTAGGATATTTTTTTTTCTGGAAATAACCATCTGGAGGTTTTTTTTTTGATAACTGGCAAGATCGGTCATTTAGCATGAATCACCTAATTCATCCCAGATTTTGGACTTTGATATTTATTTTGAGGTATTTCTTAATTTGGAGCACAGCAAAGAGTACATTTCTCAGACCATTTTACCCATTTCATCCCGTAAAGAATGAATAATAATTACCTAACTTGAAGATTGTTGCTTAACCACAGTTGTTAAGTGAAATCATACTCTGCTCATGGTTCAAGTATACATCTTTGCAGCAAAGGAAAGAAAAATAAATTATGATCCTAACCAACATTGGATAATTAGATGCTTTATACGGGCAGGAGAAGGGAAAAAACATTGAAATTGGTCTATAGGAGTGAACAATTTGTACTGCAAAAGCCAGTAATGAGTCCTGGAGCCATCTGACCTCTGTTAAGTCCTTTTTAATGTATAGAAACCCAACATTTTAGTCTGAGGTTGGTGTGTTCCCAAAAGAGAGTAGGTATCCAGGGAGGGTGGCCAAGGGACGTTTCTGCACCCATTGGACACTTTTTCTGCATGAAATCAGCAGAGCATTTCCACAGTGTGGGATCTCAGCACCAACAAACCTCCATGAGCTGGTTTTGGTTCCCTCAGAACCTGTCAGACACTTGAATTTCAGCTGCAGCTTTGGGAGTGCCAGGAACTGCTCCATTGTGCTGCTGGTCCTAAGGATGCAGATCTTGGGCAGGGCAGAGCAGATCGGTGCAGCAGGGATGGGTTTTGTCCACAGGGAATAACTGATGGCAAGAGTTCATATTTCATTAAACACTTTCCTCCTCTCAGCATAATTAGTGTCAGTCATCATGTCACGGTTTGTGTGGATAAATGTTTGCAGGGGATGGTAAGAAGGAATGAATTTATCAGCCCTGGGATCTGGTGAGGGGCACAGCCAGCACTGAGGAATTTATTGCTGGGAGGAGATGCAAAGAGCACCTGCAAGTTGTGCTGCTGGTGGAATTCCCTTCCCCGTGTGCCATGTGCTGACACAGGACAAAGCAGCCCCGGATGGGAATATGTGACACCCTGGAAATGCTCCTTTCAGGCCACAGAGGTACAGGATGTTCAAGCAGTACCTTTGGCATTGAAAGGGCTCTGTTCTGGTAATCTCATGTTTGCAGAGAGTTTCTGCTGGAGGCTGAGCAGGCAAGGCAGGGGAAGACTCCTTTATACACATAATCCCAGCAACAGGAGGGCAACCAGGACACAGCCAAGCAGTAGAATAACAATGGATAAGCAAGAGCTGGAGCACACACTGAGCTTTTTTAAACTTCTCTCCATGATGGATTTGTCAGACTCATCACAGGGTCTTACCTGTTCCCTTACAAGCTCAGGCTGTCATCAGGCTGACACTGAGCAAACACACTCACAAGGCATCAGGAACATTTGCTCAAACACAGGACTTGCATTCATTTTCCCAGAGCTTTGAGTCATCTCAGCAAATCTGGGAGCTATTTTTGGTTTTTTTTAACCTGGCATCCTATGGAAGTAGCAAATGTTCACTCCTATGGATGCGTATAAGTGTGTTTGGGGTATTTTTTCCCTGTTTTCCCATCCCCTCCCCTGGTATATTTTACACCTAATGGCTATTTTTGCTCCTATTTCTAGTCAGAAAATTAGAGAACCATCTTTTACTGGAGACCACTCTGTTGCCCTGTCAAATCCTTGGCTTTCCACAGACACTGTCATCCCTTTGGAAGATGACATGAAACGCTAGTGAGGGATGGTGGATTTGACTCTGGCACAGTCAGCTTCTTCAAGGAAGCAACAGAAGTGAAACTATGCTTATTCAATCACCTACCTACACAGAACAAATAAATACATTTTTAAAAAGAGAGGAAAAAAAAAGAGAACAATGAATTATTGAAGCCAAAGCCAAAGCAAATAGTTCAGAGACAGCCCAGGAGGTGAAATAAGTTCCCATTCATTTGTGGGCTGTAAAGTCCAAACAATAAAACTACTCTAAAAATATTCTGCTCACTGATAATTCATAAATAAAAGAAACATAAGTATGTCAGATTCCTCAGTAAATGTTTAAAAAGTAAATGACTGGATTTTTAAAAAGTCTGACTTTTAAAGAGTGGCTGGAATGGAAGATTTACTTTTTAGACATATTCATGCTCTTGTACACAGGGAAAGGGGATTCCACTGCTTTATTTAAACCTTGAAATTGTAAATTCCAATTCAACAGTGAGTGAGGCAGCTTTGCTTACCTAAGTTTTGCTTTTTGGCTCCCCATCCTCTTCCTTCTCAGCCAAGGTAAATCCCCAGAGCTGAGCTTGCCACAAGCAGCGAGAGGTGGTGGTTTGCTGCTGGTTCCCATCAGATCCACGTGTCCTGACATTTTCCCACTGCTGCTGAGCATCCTGCTCCACTGCTGCTGAGCATCCTGCTCCACTGCTGCTCTGCTGGGCTTGCAAAGAATAGTGGAAGTGACGCCTGCACAACACCAGCTGGGAAAACTTCAGCTTGTTCCACAGCAAGGCTGCTTTCTCCAGCTGAAGTGAATAAATATTATCCTAATGTATGTATATAACACTTCTGTGCAGTCTCTCACTGCCTAATGAAGATTTGTCTTGGTTTTGCAAAAGATATCCAGTGTTTTCACAGAATTATCAACCTTTAAATCATCCAGTCCCAGCATCACCCCGCAGCACCAGCATCACCCCAAACCCTGTCCCCAGCAGCCACATCCAGACCCCTCCTGAACATTTCCAGAGACAGTGACTCCACCACCTCCCTGGGAAAATTATCCCAATGTCTGACCACTCTTTTTCTGATATTTTTCTCAATATCCAATTTGCTGGAGCAGTTTAAGGCCATTTCCTCTCATCCTTTTGCTTGGGACACATCAGAAGAGCCCAGCCCCCCCTCACTGCACCCTCCTGTCAGGGAGTTGTAAAGAAACAATTTTATTCTTTCTTTTTGTAGAGAAACAACTCTTCTCTTCTCTTCTCTTCTCTTCTCTTCTCTTCTCTTCTCTTCTCTTCTCTCTTCTCTCTTCTCTCTTCTCTCTTCTCTCTTCTCTCTTCTCTCTTATCCTTGTAGGACCAAAAGGTCAGAGAAAAATATTTCTGTGATTTTTTTTTCTTTCTTTTCAAAGCTTTTGTTTTAAGATGCTTTAAGAAGATTTTTTTTTCTTCCAGGACAATCTAATGACTGGAATGGCCTAGAGAACACAGTGACTGAACTTTGGGATTGGTGTACAAAGGGATCAGGTGATCATCAGATGTTTCTAGAGAAGAGCCAGGTCTCTTGCTGTTGGTGAAGCTATTTTGTAGTCAATACACAGCCATGACAATTATTTTAGGAATGTTCTGAGTCCTTATCTGGATAAAAAAAAATAATAGGAGTGCTTGTTTGATTATCAAAACACAGATATTAGGGCTTGGCAGATGAAGAGTTAAGACAGCTGTGAACTTTCACCTCAGCACCCCAAAGCATCTTTGAGTTGTAGGACACAAACCTCAGATCTATGAAGTGACTGTAAAATTCTTGGAGCACACGCAATTTATGTGTGTGATGAAACAAGGGATCAGGAAAAGTGATGTAAAATTTGAAATAAACAATCCATAATTGAAACATTTACATCCTCTACATGGGATTGCAAATGAAAACCTGTGTTACCACACAGCATAAAACCACCTGGAAATTGTTTCCACGAGTTCCAGGCAGACCCTGCCTACAGTGGTTTGAGAGAACTTGTTCACTCTGGAGTGGGTAGAGAAACTCTGAGGATTAAGTAAAGTTTGTCTTTTCAAATAAGTACTTGCATGTTGCCCAGGCTGCCCAGAGCAGCTGTGGCTGCCCCTGGATCCCTGGAAGTGTTCAAGGCCAGGTTGGATGGGGCTTGGAGCAACCTGGAATAGTGGAAGGTGTCCCTGTCCATGGCAGGGGACAAGGTGATCACTTCCAATCCAAACCATTCCATGATTCTATGATTCTGTGTCTGATTTCCCCCACAGGAGACCTAAAAATTTACATAAATCAGCAGTTTTAAGCCTCTCATGCACCTCCTCACCACCACCACCCTGCCCCACTCACAGACACCCCACAGGCCCCTGCAGCGTGTGCTCCTTTCTTCCTGACATCCATTCCTGGTGCCACCTCTGTGCTCAGCTCGCTTGGGCTGCAAGCTGGATTTATTAACTTTATAGAATATTGTATGGCAGAGTGCAGCACTGCATTCCACCAGGCCCACACAGTGCCGGGAAGCTCAGCACAGTGCTGGTAAAACAAGTAAGTGCAATGATGCCAAAAGTCACAGAATCACAGAATGCTTGGGGTTGAAAAGGACCTTAAAGATCATCTGGTTCCAACCCCCCCCCATCCTCTCATCAGTGCCAGCCTTGGTGGCTCTCAGGCCAGACCCATTTAAAACAGGTTTTGCTTGCCAAAGCTTTAGAGGAGCAGAATCTCTAGAACTCAAGAGAGCTGCCAAAGTGATATGAGTCAGAAATAATTTCAAATTCCCATTAAAAAAGCCTCTATAACAGAGATGCTACGTGGACACCGCTGCTACCTGGTTTGCTCCCTGTCATCTGGCCACTGCAGTGACCTGCAGAATTCCCAGGGCTTGTGCCAGAGGCAAATGCTCCAAGCACTCAGCTCTTTCAACATCTGGGGTACTGCACCCTCTCCTCGTGGTACAAAGAGATCAGGGACTGCTCGAATTAAATTCCTTTATTAATGGAATGGTTTTAGTAGACCAAAATTGAAATGGATGAAAGGAATGCTTGTCCTTTATGGCTGCCAGAAAAAGTAAATATTGTCTACAGACATTACACAGCTTTCTTTTTAACCAAAATTAAATACGGTCCGGAGCAAAGCAAGCAATCTGTAGAATTGTATTGTTATGCTGCTGTTACAAACTATTTACAGTGGATAAAAAACAGGTGTCTCAAAGCCAGCTAGAACCTTAGTTGATTACTGTTGTGATCCTGTGTGTCTTGCCCTCATCTCCCCTTTTTGCTATCAGATATAAATCAGGCACTTGCAAGGTTTAAAAAAGTGAGTGATCATAAAACAATCACAAAACAAGCTCTGAGCAGCAGAGACAGAGAGCGAGTTCTCTTCCTCACCACCCAGCACTGCTCTGTCCCACTCCTTCGAGATTTAAGAAGGAGTTTAACCCCTCCCTGAAGTTCTTCCCACATCCAACCATCTGTCTCTCCAATCAACTTACTTTCAGTGCCAGGAATCCCCAGGCAGGCGATCCCTGGTACGAGAATATAGATTTTAAATATGCATTATTTCAAAGGAGGACGTTTCCTTCTAGCAGTGCTGTGTGCTGTCCCTGCATGTTCACAGTAAAACCACGTCAAATAAATATTTGAGGGAATCAGTACAGTGCGTCCAGTTTCACTTTCCAAACGGAAAGTGGCGTGTCTGCTTTCAGTGGTGGCATAAGGCAGAGGTTTAATACAAACCCAATTTTGCTAAGTCATGATCAGGAACAAAGAAATGCTGCCTAATTACAAGATACTTGATTAACAACTCGGCCACAGGGGTAGATTTACTGTACACCAAAGCTATTTGCTGAAATAGGACTGAAAAGGAAATAATCCTGAAAAGGACTTTACTTCTGGTTTCACAGCAGACATACAGCACAGAAAGTGTGGGTTTTTTCAGTTTGCAGAAAAAGGATTATTCAGAATAATTTGTCCATCCAATCAAACATTACTTTGCTGTAACAACATTGTTCTCAGTTCCCTCTCTCTTTGGTCCTCCTGCCTGTATTTCTCCTCCAGCTTTTGCTTTTCAGAGTCCACACTGTAAAAAGTAGAATCTGTGCTTCTCCTGATCTTCTCAAACTGGCTGAAATCCGCCACGTACTTTCCGTTTGGAGAGAGGGAAACCACAGGCACGAACTCGTAGCCCCAGTGGATCTCCTCAGGGATGTAGGAAGTCCTGCTCTGGCAGACAGCACTGGTGGACTCCACCGTGGCGTTCAGGAGCACCACAAGCTCAAAGTCCTTCTCCTTGAGGTTTTGAGGTGTGAGGTCTCTCAGAGGGCTGCTTTCATCCAAAATGTGGTAGAAGGTTAAAGGCAAAATGAGAAATGGACTCTCCGATGAGGAGTCAACATTGAATTTGACACTGGCTTGGTTCAGCAGAATCCTCTCCCCTTCTTTGGTTTCGTAGGTCTGAAGAAGCTTCCCAGAGAGCTGACACTGTATCAGGAGGCTCTTCCTCATGTTTGCCACTCTGATCACCAGGCAAAGCTCCCCGTTGTGTTTGGTGATGACGGCGCAGTGGCTGAATTTAATTGTCTCTGCCCTTTTCTTCGGCCTCGCAATCTTGGCCAGGAAGGTACCTGTGATGAAGATCTCAATCAGGGTGGTGATGACCAGCTGGGCCACAAGCAAGAAGATGGCGTGGGGACACTCTTCTGTGATGAAACGAAATCCATAGCCAATGGTTGTCTGGGACTCCAGGGAGAAGAGGAATGCCCCAGTCAGGGAGTCCACGTTCTTCACACACGGCTCCCGCTTTGGGGAGAACTTGTTCATTTCCAAGTCCCCGTGAAGGAAAGCGATGGCGTAGTAGATCACCCCAAAGAGGAACCAGGTCATGACAAAAGTAGCAGCAAACAGGGTGAGTTTGTACCTCCACTTCATGTCTATGACTGTAGTCCACAGATCCTGCAGGTAGAGCAGGTAAATGCCATCGACTTTGTCAATCCTCACGTTGCTGTGGCCGCTCTTGGACATCACGCGGGGTTTGTGTGCCTTGAGCATGGCGGTGTCGATGCCACCGTTGACCAGGGGCACACGGGACATGTTGATCTTCGTGGGTTCCATCCTCACTGCTTCAGTCCTGAGGAGAGAAGAAAAGAAGGCTGTTACTTAATGAGACCAGAGCTGACTCTGAGAAGCATTTGAAAATGTTGATGGAGAGAAGCACAAACATAATCTAAACACAGCAGCAGTGAATAAAAACAGCTGGAATATAAAGTTACCACTGTACAGTATCTGACATTACAAATAATTTGATATTCTTTTTTTGTTTCCAGGAAAAAAAAAAAAAATCATTCTTTGATTCTGGTGCCTGCCAAGTATGGAGAAGTAGGTCTCTTTTATGATAGCCTGCAAAAGAAATTTGTCAAAGCTGAAATTTTATATCAATACTTTATTTCTGTAAAAGGCATTAAATATTTTTTTTCCTTACGTTTCTCTAGAGAAGAGGCTCTTTTTGATTAGTGAGCAGGTTTTCTTTAATGCCCTGAAGAGAGACATCTGATCAGAATTAAAGTCGCTGGGTTCAGAACGCAGATCCAGCTCACCACCTCTGTCCCTTCCTGCGACGGAGGCAGAATGAGCCAGACCAGCTTTCACTGGGAACAATTAACTTCCACAAGTGATTTACTCAGTCGGATCTGGCTCTTTGTTACGGACCTACAACTAACCTAGAGGGAAACAAAGCAGACCTGAGCACATCAAAGGCGAGGTTTGGAATATTTACACCTGGATGCAACACTCTGAAGCTGTTTGCACTGGACAGCACTCCCACATTTTAAGCCGTCTGAAGGAAAAAAAACCAAAAAAAAAATTTTAAAAGGAAGTAATTCACAAAGTCAGCATTCTAAACGTGGGCCCTGACCTGCGCGACCCCAGCAATCATTAGAGCGCCCGACTCCTGCGTTTGTTTACTGGGCATCAGTCCGGATGGAGAGGGAGAGTGCGGGCACCCAGGGCTGGGCAGAGCCCCCGGGGTGAGGCAGAGCCCTGCCCGTGCCAGCTGGACGAGGCACGGACGGGACCCGGCTCGCAGGACCAGACAGCGATTACGTAGAGCAAGGACAGTGCATGTTATAGTCGTTCCCAACAACAAAACTTCCTGCTGACAAAAGCAACAAAGAAAAAAAACATCCCATGCATCCTTTGTGCTTTGGCAGGTCTCACAAAAAGGCATTGTTTTGTCCCATTGTTTTCCTCAAAAAGAGACTCCAAGTCAGTGATTAGTTTTCGCCAACCGCTGGAAAAAAATAAATGAGAAGAAAAAAAAAAAAAAAAAAGTCTTCCTTATAGCTACTTAAAAGAATTTTGCAGGAAGTACAAGATATATTTGTGGCACACACATGTGCCAGCCCAGGACATCAGCATAATTGCTCACTGAAGTACCTTTCCTGTTATGTCAATTAAGGAGAATTTTTGTTTGTGACTGTACTCATCACACTGTTGCAGATTTTCTGGGAAAGGGTGATTAAACTTATCCCCCATTAACAACTGTAGCTGGTTCCAGTTTTGGTTTAATCACCAGCATTTCTCTTCCATAGCTAAGAACCATTGCCACAGATATATATATATATGAAAAAAAGGAGTGCATCCATGATCGCAGTAGGAGATTCCTTATGTGACAGTCAAATCAACACACAGAGCGCAGCATGTCCGGATAATAAACAGGAAAAAACCTTCAAGTGATCTGAAAAAGAACAACTGGAGGAAATGTGGGGGCTGGGAGGGGTAGGGCTGGGAAGGACTGTACATGCAACTGCTCTTCAGGCCAACTCAAACCCCAGCATTGCTGTCAGGGGGAGGTAAATATGTGCAGCCTCTAATGGAAAACCTTTCAGGCAAGTGCATGTTCCTTAGGGAACACACCAAGACTCTCCCTGGATAGGACGTGGATATAAAACATGCCCAAAAGTCTGTCCTGAGATCAGTACACTTCTCCCTCTCAAGCACACTTCCCCTTAGCCAGTGCTTCCACAGCACCGGAACAAGTTTCCCTGACACCAATTGCTGTGCCAGGAGATAGCTGGGATCTCTGCTCTGGTGTTGGAGGCACATCCCCATCCCACCCCCTTGCTCAGCCTACCTGGATGCCTGCTCCTGGGAGCAATTCCCAGGGCTGACAGCTCCTCCTCCCCTGGAGGTCACAGGGATGGGGACAGCCAAGGCTCCACCTTCCCTCCTTGGAGATCCAGCTGGTGGGGTTGGGCTGGAGGGGCAGGGACAGGGCTCCCGGGGTGTCTGAAGGTCAGAGTTACCTGTCCAAGGTCAGGGATGGCCCAAGGCACGTGGACACTCAGCTCTCCACACTCACCATCCCCAGGAGACACTGGATCCTGCACCAGGGGTCGGTATGTGTGTGTGGGATGCAGTGGGAATAACAACAGTCATAGAATCATGGAATGGTTTGGGTTGGAAGGGACCTCAAAGCCCATCCAGTGCCACCCCTGCCATGGGCAGGGACACCTTCCACTGTGCCAGGCTGCTCCAAGCCCCAATGTCCAGCCTGGCCTTGGGCACTGCCAGGGATCCAGGGGCAGCCCCAGCTGCTCTGGGCACCCTGTGCCAGGGCCTGCCCACCCTCCCAGGGAAGGAAAAGGTTCAACCCTCACAAGAGCCTGGTAAGAGCTCCTGCCCCTGTCTCTGGCCTGCCCTGGAATAGGTTGTTCCCTGTCCAAGAGCCCCAAATGAAAAGAATCCTGACACAGCAGCCTCCCACATTTCCAGACCTGCTAAAGGATGGCACCACAGATATGACACCAAAATGCCACAGCAGAAGAGCTTCCCCCAAGAGATGGGAGGCAGGAAGGAAGTTTCAAAGCACAATGTCTTCCCTGGGCTGCACCAACAGAGAGAGGCACAGCTGCAAAATTTGCCATTTCACATTTTAAGCCGAGAAGTGAAGCTGTGGTGCAGCCCAGGACAAGGCTGGCACACTCCAGACTGGTCCAGCTCACAGCCAAGGCTGTTTCTCACTGTCCATCTCCCCTGTCCCCATGTGTAAGCTTGATCCCCACATGTGGCAGAGCAGGAAACTTTGGAGTCTGCCATAGGTGAAAGAGGCTTTTTCAGAGCTCCCCCATCATCTTCTGTGTTCTCCCCTGATTTGTGACAAAGTTACTCAGCTTTACAGCCACTTCCTGAAATGGATCCCAGCCAATTTCTGGTGCTTTTTTTGGTGTCAGGGTATTTTTTGTGTTGATTTGCTTCCTACTTTTTTTTTTTCTCTCTCACATCACTCTTTCCTGTGTGATCCTGAATTCCTCTAGTGCTCTTTTCCTCCCCAGAGAAATTCCTCTTGGTTTCCTTTCCCTGCAGAAATACTTCCCTCCTCTGCCACACTGCCACAGGAAGAGAGGATCTGTCACGCTGCCTCTGCTCCCCTCCCTTATCACTGGCAGCAGCCAGCAGCAATCACTTGGGGGAAGAAACTCTGATGAAACCATCAGTAGAAAAAAGAAATAAGGGCTTCAGAGGAGGATTCTCTCCTGCCCCCACTTCCCCAGTGCTTCCTGAGTGAAGTGACCACTATAATATCCCAAAATAAATGATTCATGGATGTCTGTATGTGTAAAAAACACATCATAACACCTGCATTGCTATTTCCCATCTTATAGAGGCACCTTACACTCTCTGCCCTGACAACCCAGCACCTCAGCCAAAATTCTTTGGTTTGTTTGCTTTATGCTCGCTCTAAATCACAAAGCACATCTACCACAGTAAGTTACTAGGAGCAAACAAGCTTAAGTAATAAGAGTAATACACATTTTTAAATTAAAAGAACTTCTTCTGTCTGTTCCCTAACTGATTTTACACTGATAAATTACTTTTTATTGCTGTTAATCAAAGTGGCACTGCAAATAAAATTGAGCTGAAGGAGAGTGAAGGAAACATACTTCAAGAGGGAAGAAAATGAAATTGTCTCAGGCTTGTCTAGCATTCTAATGTCCTCTGAAATACCTCCTTTCCTCACCAGCCCTTTGGAGCAACCAAAGGAGACTCCCCCACAGAGCACATGGAAGTTCAGTGCAGACAAAGCCAATAAAACGTAGAGCTACATACCAAACCACCAAGCATGAATACCTTGACATTAAGGTAATTCCAGCAGCCAGGGATCTAACCAGCACATTACCACTGCTTCCAGGGAGCACATTATCAGCGAGCCGAAGCCAGCTTGCATACACGCAAAAATGTTCCTCTTGCATGGAGCCAGCTTTGCTTGTGCAAGATCTCTCTTGGCAGACACAAGTGATTAAAAGCGTACAGGAGCATGACTTGTTCGAAGGGCCTCAGCTGTTTTCTTTTTTTCCCAATCAGATATGGCTTTGCCACTGGAGCAAATCCTCACGCATGCTTCGCTGCCACTCCGATACGGGGGCAGAGCTTGAGCTGTTTTTTCAAGCGGCAAAAAACCATTAGCAGGCTTGGCATCGGGAAAATGAAAAGCCAGGGGTGAGGAAAGAAAACACTGAGGAGGGCTGCATAATCTTCAGATCTTTCCTAGGTCTGATGTGGTTCAGTAGGTTACAAAAGTGCCTCCTGAATTCTCAGTGCTCTGCGTAGCATGAACATCCTCCTCCCTCTGGGCTGTGCACCAGGTTATGCTGTACAACTGTCAACCAGCAAAATCCTCCTCGGGGGCTGAGTTATGGAATTCAAAAGGAGCAGAAGAGGAGGGAGGGAGGGAAGGAGAAGCTGCAAAAGGGTGCTTTGCCTCTGGCATAGCCACATGGCTGGACACTGCGACCCTGGGCTGCAAAAAGAGCCCTTCAGTGCTAGGAGCCACCAGGGAGTGGTGACAGGCAGGCTTGAAAAGCTAAACTTACACATTTTGGGGTTTTATCACAGAAAGACTGAGACAAGAGAACCATAAATACACCCCAAGTCAAAATCAGCTCCCAAAGCTGTGCCTTCAGCTGCCACCTTGGAGCCACCCATCAGCACAGGGCAGCCCTGGGAATGGTCACTCTCTCCAGTTTGGGCACCAGGAGCAGGTGAAAGCAGGGGCACGTCCCAGGGCAGGACAGGGAGGGCTAAGGGGTGCAGTGGTCAAGCCAGAGATGGGTTTTACATCACTCACAGCAAGGCCAGGGCAACAACCATTCACAGAGCAGTGGTAAGGAAGTGAAAACCCAAATCCATCTGTCTCTCCTGGGCTGCTGACTGCTGGGCATGGAAGATGAATTAAAGGTGGGCAAGTCTCAGGTGTGTTGTCTCTGAGGGAGATTTGCCCAGGAATGTTGTTGTTTTCCAGGGCAGGGTGTAAGGCTTTGCAGTAACTATGGATTTACACAGAGGAGCCTCCTTCGGAACTACACCGATGCAAAGAAATAGAAAAACAACCAAGAAGGCAGAGAGGAGGCAAAAGATGACTCAAAGCTTGTTAAAATTAGTGGACAAGCTCCCAGTGATTCCCAAGGCCTCCAAGAGGAGAAAAAGCATATCCTGCAAGGGTGTGAGCAGCTAACACACTGCAAGTGAGCATCCACCCTTCCAAAATCCTGCCCTCCAGCCTCTGGCCTGGGCTCTGGGAATGAGCAGGGGACTTGGCCGTGCACATCCTTCAAGTACACCAAAGTGTTCTTCCAGGAAGAAGCAAACAAACTCCTCACTTCACGAAACTCTCCTTTTTGTGCTCAGCATTATGGTTTATGCACAGCTGGGAAAGAAAGAAAGGTTCCCTAGAAACCTGTCCCGCTTCTTTTATTTTTTACAAATGGCTTTTCTTCAGCATGGCAGCGTAACATACTTTAGAATGCCTCCCTTGCTGGCACACTGTGGCTCCAAAGTCTTTTCAAGCACTGGGAGAGCACAGTTAAGCATTTAAAACCTGCCCATGCCGTGATGCTCTTCCCACCCACAAACCCTTTCCTCATTCTTGCTGTGCAAACCATCCCTGGCTCTTTCTATGCAGACAAGTCTGAACAGACTCCCGGGATCCTGCCCTCTCTGTTTCTGGGAAGTTGGGTGCCAGAGCTGTTCTGCAAGGCTGAAAGGGACATTTATTGTTGCATTTTGCTTATGGAGCTCATACCCTGCGCTTCCACTTTCAGTTACATCTTGGGCTGCTGTGGGAACATTAAACCGCTCAGCACAGAGAAGGAGCTAAGATGGGACTAAACAGGAGTGATGTCCTACCCCAGTCGAGCTTAGCAGCCAATATAAAGCCAGGGCTAAACTTTCAGAGAGCTTAATGCCAACTGTTGTCCTGTTCTGCAGTCACTGCCACTGTTTCTCCACTCTCCCCTTCCAGAACGCACATGGGGACTTCCAACAGCCAAATCTTGTCATTCTTTCTCCCTGAGGTATTTCTCCTTACCACAAGGGTGTCACTCATTATCCTGCTTTCTCTCATTTTGCTCTGTACCCCGTTCCTCTCCCCTTCCCACTCTCTGTGAATCAAAAGATCCAAACCAAGAGTGCTTACCACACCACCAGGAAAGTGTGTAGCTCACTGCAGAATGCTTTATGTTCAGCAAAAATCTCCCTGCAGGCTCACATCACCCATTCCTGACCTCTCCATCACATCAGAGAATCATGGAACCACAGAAAGGTTTGGGTTGCAAGGGACCTTAAAGGTCATCTCGTTCCAACCTCCTGCCATGGGCAGCAACAACTCTGTTTTCAGTGATTTCAAACTTTGCAAAGCTTCAATTAGTGCAAGGTCTCCCCTCCCCATCCTCTCAGCTCCTTATCAGTCAGCAATGTGGGAACAAAGCCTCAGACTCAGGGAGGAGTCTCACCTTCACCTCCAAGGATCAGATTTGGGAACACAAGTGGCAGCAGCCACACAGTTTGGGGAGCTTTGCAGTGCAGGAGGGAGGTGGAGGAGCAGGGCAGGGGAGAATATTGGGAGAAGATTGAAGACAAGCCAAGGAATGCCTCATTTTTTGGCTCTTCCTGCTTAGACATGAGATAAATTAATCCATGTGGTGTTTTGTGGCATGCCTGAATGCAGAGCTCCTGGGCACCCAGCAGGGTGAGGGTCGGGGATGAAGACACCTGTACGCATTCCAGCACCAAACAGAAGCTGGGCAGGGATTTTCTGCAAAATAGTTTTTCACTTACTCAACTCAGGCCTACCTAAGTCCTTCCTAAGTACTTAATTCCTTTTTTGGGAACGGGCCCTTGACCAGCCAGCTGCTCTGGCTGCTGGGAGAGTGTTTTCACACAGCTCCTGCTGCCTTCCCCATCCCAGAGTGGGGACAGGCCACCTCTCCAGAGCACAGCTCCCAGGGAAAAGGCACCCAGAGAGGTTGGTGCTACCTTTTTTGTCTGATTTCAGGGCTGAGGCTCAAGGTGGGTGAGTTGTTTGCCCCAAAGGCATGTTTTCCCTTGATTTTAGCCTCTTTGGATGCTGCTGGGTATAAATCACCTGGCAATAATCCTCCTGCATGAGCTCATGTGCCAAGAGTTTCATGTTTCTGTACCCAAATGAGGGGTGTCTGTGTTTCCTTCCAGTATTTGAATCACAGGGTGGCAGCTTTAGGCAACAAGATAGAAAATAATGAGTCTGAAGCCATTAACTGATCAGGTTAAGTTGGAAAAAGTTCACAGGGAAGGGAATCTCCTCCCAGGTCAGCACGAGAACAAAGGGACTGGACTGGACTGCTTCGAGAGAAACCCAATAGGAGCCTTCCAGTGCCTGAAGGGGGCTGGAGAGGGGCCTTTCACAAGGACAGGGTGTGACAGGACAAGGGGGAATGGCTTTAAGCTAAAGGAGGGAAGCTTTAGATACTGGGAAGGAATTGCTCCCTGGGAGGGAGGGGAGGCCCCTGGGGCTGTGGCTGCCCCTGGATCCCTGGCAGTGCCCAAGGCCAGGCTGGACATTGGGGCTTGGAGCAGCCTGGGATAGGGGAAGGTGTCCCTGGCCATGGCAGGGGGTTGGAATGAGATGGTTTTAAGGTCCCTTCCAACCCAAACCTTTCCATGATTCCATGATAAGCTTTCTGGGACTGTCATTCCCTGCTCACCACAGGTTGGCTGTGTCCTTGCTTTACCTTCTTTCACAGCAGATAAAGGACAGCACCTTGTTTTTAATCTTCTCAGTACTCACCCATCACTTTGAATCACTTCATCACTTTGAATAGTAGTAATAATTATAGTAAAGTCAATCTCAGAGCAACTGATTTGCCAGTCTGCAGCTGGTTTGAAATCTCCTGCATCTGTTTCAGAGCTGAAGAGGGGTTAGTGGAACAGAAAACTGTTCTGCTTTCTTTTCTTGTTTGCTCTTTTCCTCCAAATTCATTTCTAGGCCTAATAAAAATCTGGTTTTGTTTAAAAACAAGCAAGCAAACAAACCCAAACCCAGACATTTCCTTGGATTTTTAATTTCAATTGTCAGCAGGTGGTTGGAAATGAAGAGGAGCGTGCCAAGTCATGGCAGGGAGAAAAGTTAGCGCTTTGCTGGTCGTTCAAAAATTTGGATAAAACAGCTGCAAGGCTGCCTTCTCCAGGGCTGCTGCTTCTCCCTGACTCTCAGCTGGGACAGGAAAGACATCAGGCAGCAATGGGGCATTTCAGACCAGTTAGAGCAGACAATTTACAGGTTTTTGTGCCCCTCTTTATTTTTTTCATGACAGATCCCCTGATGCCCCAAACCCAACATCAGACACCAGGCTTCAGCGCCTCACAAGCATCATCTCCTACCTGTGTCCCAACCCTACAAGGAAGGAACATATCCAGGGGCTCAGCAGCTCTTTTTAATTACACTTTGTGGTGCCAGTTCATTGCACCGTGTCCCAGTCAAGTTGGGGTTTGTTTTTAATTAGTCACTGCACACCAGGGCTCTCTCAGAGCTGGGTGGAGGTGTGGTTGGGGGTGAGGCTCCCTGCAGGGTGTCAGGCTGCTGCTGGGGCAGAGTTTTTGCTCTGCTTTCTCCCCATAAATCACATTTCCAGTAAATCACGGCTCTCCTTCAGCCCATGCCACGAGCTCATTAAGAGTTGCTTTAATACCCCATGAGTACCCCACAAATACTATGTACACATACTCTGCAGAAATAAACCTGCCCATAATTTTCCACCTCTGTGCAGCCACTAAATGTCAACACTGAAATATCAGGCTCTGAAAAGAGTTTTCCACCAAAAAAGTATTAAAATTCACGTGCCTTTTAAATTTCGAAAAACCTCAATAGTATTGAAAGTAATGGTAGGGGTGCAAAAGGCCAGGAAGCTGGTAAGGGACAAAAAAAAATTATTTAAAGGTCTGTGTATTGTTAGCCTTTTATTCATCTATTCCTAATGTGGACAAAATAAAATCCAACTGGGGAAACAGCACACCTTGACCCAGCAGGAAGGTGGATGCTGTTACTGGAGTAAAGTTTTTCCTATAAAAGAGTTCCTGGATCTCTTTTACCTGTTTGTTGTGGCTGATTTGTGCTGCTTCATGTAGGCAGAGCAATGATAAATAGAGAGTAACCTGCTAAATAATCCAAATTCTTGTCACCTCTGCACAGCCAGGACACACCAGTGAATTAGGAGTGGTGATGGTTTCAATCCTACAAAGCACATTTCCAAGAAAGAAGGATGGATGGGTTTGTCTTGTTGCAAGCTGATTTTCTCAGGAAGTTATTTGGTTATGAAGAATTGCCCTGCCTGTGTGAACAAGTCCACACTGTGGAAAATGTTTTCAAGCAGAGACTCTTCTCTCATGCTGGCAAAATGCAGCCTGTGAGACAAAGTACCCACTTCTCTCACCCAAACCTAAATTATTTTTAAATTGGATGTCTTTCTCTCTTAGGCAAAGCACAGATGATGATGCTACTGGCACAGCAGGGGCAAATATAACTGACTTATTTTTTGATTATTAATTTCTTTACTGTGAATTAGAGTAAGCGTGGACAATATTCTCTTTGAGGGGCACAGCAGCTTCAAAAATGTTCATTCCTACCCTGTTTTCTCTGCACTACAAAGATTTCAAATTGCATGAAGCACCCATTTCCCTTGATTTTCCAGGTCTGATAAATGGAGAGCAAACTCTGCTTCCTCTCAAACAAATGTTTGGAAGCTACTTCACCAAAACAAAACTTCAAAATTTTTAAATGCTGGAAAGAAAATTCAAGAGCATCCAATAAATTCAGGATGTGATATTTCACAGGCACACATTTATGTGCACTTACATAGAAGTCAGAGGTTTATTTCTACTATTTAAAATATCATTCCATGGTGTGTGAGCTCAGCTGGTTGGAGCCTGGTGCTAAAAACACCAAGGCTGGGAATTCAACCCCTGTATGGGTCTTTCCCTTAAAAGTTGGGCTTGATGGTCCTTGTGGGACCCTTCCAACTGAGAAGATTCTGTGATTCTGTGCTTCCCAGGTCTATAAAGCACAAGCAGTTGCAAATCTAGAATATTGATGTGGGAGATTTTGCTGTATTTAAAATCAGGTGTGGATGCATCATCTTTTACACACGTCCCCCTTTGGGCCATTATTGCCCTTAATGAAGTCTCTACATCTTGAAACAAAATAATCTCCTCAAATGTCCAGTCTTGGACACATCCACAAGGGCCAGGAACCACCCCCTGGGGCTGTGGTCTGAGAGCAAAGTCCTTTGCTAAAACACCTCCCAAAGGTGTGCTGGGGTCACCCTGGGGCTCATACACGCTGCCCCCATCCCTGTCCCCATCCCTGTCCCAATCCTGCTGCTGCCCCTCACCAGCTCCCAGAGAGGACAGAAATGGTCCTGGGGGTCCTCTAAACCTCTAAAATTCTGGACTGATGTACAAACCAGGGCCTTTCACCTGCTTCTCTGAGGTGGTCAGGCAAGAATTAAAGATATCAGGGACACTTCCTTGTTGGAGTAGGGTTGCTTATCCTCAGCACTGCCCAAGAGTTTTGTTTCAGGGCAGCTTTCTCTTGTTTTTTTTTTTCCTTTTTCTTGTTCCTGACCAATCCATGGATGTGGTTAATTTAAGGTTTAAAAGGCTTTTGCTCACACATACACACACACCCATATATGTTTTCCACTGAAGTCTGTGCTTTTTCCTAGACCCACCCAAATTCCAGTACATAGCTCACTCGTGTGCCAAGCTTCCCTACTCTCCTTGCAATGAGTGGAAAAATGCCCTTTTTTCCACTCCTGCGCATTTTAGGGGGAGAAGCATGTAGGGGAGAAGGAAGAATTTAGTTATACCTGTGATTTCAGAGCAGAAAAAGGAAAGAACCTCAGTGTTGTCCATGGGAATGCTCTTTTCCTGAGGTTTATGGGATTCTGAGCCCCAGTGCTTGCTTGGGACTTCGAGCTGGAATTGTGGAGTGCTGAGGAGATTTAAAAATTAGTAAGTGTGAAGCAAAAATAGCTGGTTGTTGGTAAAATTCCATTCTGTTCATATGAAGTACTTAATGCTCCTGAGTGCTCTGGTATTTTTGTAGGGGGATGACAGAAAATCAAAGATTAATGGTGAGAAGCTTTGGGGGGGTTTCAGGTGGAAATGGCTTCAGCTGTGTCATTCTCTGCTCCCTTTAACAGGGCTACCAGCAAATTCATGGAATCCCAGAATGGTTTGGGTTGGAAGGGACCTTAAACCCCATCCCATTCCACCCCTACCATAGGCAGGGACACCTTCCACTATCCTAGGTTGCTCCAAATCCCATCCAACCTGGATTTGAACCTGGGGAAAGGTGGTGGGCCAAGGGCTGTAACAACACACAAGCTCTGTTCAAAGCCTTTTCCATTTCTCTGGCCTCCATGGGGACTCTCTGATGCCTGGTTAAGGCTGGTCCCCCTTGATTTCCTCTTCTCAGGGAAGGCATTAATAAAGCCTCTCTGGCTTCCAGAGCTCCCTGGTTTCATGGAGCTTGTTGGAACATAATTTCTGAAGCCTCTGTTCACCTGCCAAGCCAAGCTGAAATTAGCCCATGGCTTTAAAGACGTGGGCTGGTTTGTACCCCTTCACTCTTAGGTGATGGAAATTAAAATAGGCCAGGTTAATTATTTATCCTTTCCATCAGCAACATGCTAACATTGTGCAGGAGCTTATTGTCACTCACAGATCTGCAAAAACTGGAATAAAAATGGATATATTTTTAAGAAGAAGCTGTTTCCTGAGTTTCTTGACTGGGAAGTTACACAGCCCAGCTCTGTGTGTCTTCCAGATAAACTCCCAAGGAATCGGAGGGAAAAGAATCTTTGTTTTCCTCGTTGCTTTCCCAAATTGTTTGATCCCTGCCAATTTCCATGACACAGACCCCTCAGTCTGCTGCAGAGGCTGTGGCTTCGGAAAGGGAGGAAATAGCATGAAAGTACTGGTGCACATCAGTGTTTTTGGATTTTCTCGCCAAACCAGAAATAGCAAAACAAAATTTAAAAAAAAAGCAAAAATAGTTTCAACTTTTCTGGCAAAATAAAATAAAAAAAACCCAAATCAAAAGAAAAAAAGGTCATTCTGGCTGTTTGTTCAAACCAAAAACTAAACCTTTTTTTTTGAGGTTTGCACAGATATGTGTGTGTGTGTCTTATTTAAGTCAGGTGAGGAACAAAACACTCCTCGGAGTGACAGATTGTGACATCTCGCTTCCACAAAGACAAAATACAATTTTTTTACTTTTCAAAATAGTTTGGTTTTTTTTTTTTCCATCTAAACCTGGTTGAAAAGTCTCAGCCAACTGTAAGGACCAGGTGGGTTGGTTTGGTGACAAGTGACACTTGGAGGGACACAGCCTGTCCTGGTTGTTGGGATCTGGCAACACAATTACAGTTCCCTCCTCATTTTTCTTTTTCTCACAGTTCCTTAGGAACCTCCATAAAAGCAGTGATAATGTGCCCAAACAAGACAAAAATCTCACGCTGCTTTTCAAAGCCCCTGTGTTTCCTTACACTCAAAGGAGCCTGTTTTGCTGGTTTATTTACACATCCCTTATCTTTATGGCTGCTCCTTTATGATCCCATGTCATCTCCAAAGCTCCTGCAATCTTTTACAGTTGGGAAGGTCCAGCTTTGATCACTGGGGTAATCAGGCTGAATAGAACATTGTTCCTGCTCTGCCGAGAATTTTTTCCGACTGCGCTCAGGACACCGCAAACTTATTTTTAAAACCCTACAACGCTCAGCAGCTCCTCTACCTTGTTTTTTTGTGAGTTTTTTACAGATGCCGTGGACTTCAGGAGGCACTTTGATGTTTTCCAAGCTGCCTGATTTATGAGAACAAAAAATACCACCGTTCCCCAATTATTTTCTGTCGCCTTGTAATAAGGCTTGATGCATCAATGGAAATTCAGTCTAGGCACAAAGAATAACTGGGGAATGAGGAAATCAGCTGCATCTCCCACAAGAGATCATTCTTCCAGTGGAAAAATCAACCTTTTTTGATCTCTAACCCTCTGTACTTTTCCTGTAATATTTAATAAACCCTCCATTTTCACTGGAAAACACGCTTGATGGGAAATGTGTAATTGGTAAACCTTTATGTGTTATTTTAGTGCTGTTTATATTCTATTTTAGAGCTGTTTGAAGAGAAGTCATATTTTGCAGGTAAGTCCTGAAGATAAGTAGTGACAAAAAGCAGCTGAGCAGGGCTGTGAATATCTCAAATTGCAGCAGATTTCAGATGGGGTTAAGATAATGGCACTGCTGAAAGTCCAGGGACTGTCACTCCACCAGCCAGGTGGCAGCTTAGAGGCAAAGCAGAAAACTCCTCCATGCGTTGTCCTGGTGACACCCTGTCAAATCCAGCCTTTCCCAAAGGAAAAACTCTTCCTGAAAAGTTCTTCCCCTGTTCCACTTGCTGCACGGCTCAGACTTCTGGTGCAGGCAGCTTGGTGCCACAGCATCTCCAAAATCCAACTTTTCTTTCAGTCCAGAGTTTCAGTTTATTAATTAACATCTCCCAGTGCTCCTCCTGCTCACAGTCATTCTCATCTGTCCCACTCAAAACTTCTGGGATAAAAATCTTATTTCTCTTCTGCTCTTTTGACCATTTTAATTTTTTCCTTCCTTAATTCAAACACTTCTTTCACTTCTTTATACCCCTAAAGGTCACAGTCTAACCTTTCCACAGCTGCTGCCCTGGTCCCCATAGCTCTGCTTTCTTCTGCTCTTTGTTGGCATCTCATTCCTCTTTGTCATCAAATCAATCCCTGGGGGTTTTTTGCTCTGTTCCTAGTTTAGATTTCTCTTCTCCAATTCCACAATAGCTTCCCATGTGACATAAATGAAATTCCCCTCTTCCCCATGTCCTGAAAATTCACCTGTTTTGAGATACATCACAACAAACTTCTCCCCATCGTTGTGTTCACCTACAAAGTTCCTCCTGTCTGTCACTCACTGTTAGATCTGAAATAATTTAGAGCATGTTCAAAGTTTTCCTTTTTGTTCACCTGACTGCAAAGTGTGTTGAGGACCTGCTGTGCTGTGAGAAATAATTTGTTCTGACTGTAAGTTATGTTCAGCATCAGCACAGATAACGAGTGATTGGTTTTCTTGGAAGCATGCATTTTTCCAGGATGGAAACCTGGGATACTTTGAGGGATGGATGTGCCCATGTCCCTGCAGTGCCTGATGACCTGAGACCAGATCCTGAACTTTTAGAAAGCTAAAATTGTCTTTTCCTTGCACCTCTATAGCAAGGCTGGAGCTTTTGAAAGCTGCCAAGTTTATTTATTCCGTGAAAATCAACTGTTCCAGTGTATGTGAAGGTACCCTTCTTCTCCTGAAAAGATGAGAATTATACATGTTAATTACCTGGCACAGGTGTGCATTTTAAGTCAGATTATCCTAAATAAATACAGGTCAGCGTGACTTGTACTGCTGAAGCCTTTCGGGTGAAATCCCATGGGAAATGCTGTGCTGTGTGGGATCCCAGGTAAGGTTACACACCATGATGTGCCCTTTCCATCACACACAGTTTAGTTGTTGTAAAAAATGCAGATTAGGCACTGAAGTTTATGAACATGTTTCTTATATAAAAACAACCTATCTAGGAATCTAAAATAAGGTGTAGGATACATCTGCTCTGTTTTAAAGGCTCTGGCCTGTGACATTCCCTGCCACGGGACAGCTTGGTTGTCCATGTGTATTGGTTTGGTATGGCCTGGTTTTGGGTAGTGTGGGGGCCACAGAGGTGGCTGCTGTGAGAAGCTGCCAGAAGCTTCTACCATGTCCAGCAGAGCCAATCCCTGATGGCTCTGAAGATGGACACGCTTCTGGCCAAAGCTGGGCCAATGAGAGAGGTTGGTAAGGCCTCTGTGATGAGAGATTTAAGAAGGAAATCAAAACAAAGTGGGCACGCACAGTTTTTCCCCTGGCCAGAGAAGAGGGGAAGGTGAGAACATGTGAGGGAAACAACACGGACACACCAGGGTCAGTGGAGAAGGAGGAGGGGCAGGAGGTGCTCCAGCTGCTGGAGCTGAGATTCCTCTGCAGGCCGTGGTGAAGGCCATGGTGAAGCAGCTTTGCCCCTGCAGCCTGTGGGGATCCATGGGGGATTTAGAGATTCATCCACAGCCCCCAGGGGAGGTGCCCACGCCGGAGCAGGTGGATGCCTGCAGGAGGCTGTGCTCCAGTGGGAGACCCGGTGCAGAGAGGGGCCCTGCTCCCAGGCTGGAGCAGCCTGGCCTTGCAGAACTGCACCCTGTGGAAGAGTGACCCACGCTGCAGCAGTTTTGGCAGGACTGCTGCTGCTCGTGAGAGTGGAGCCACGCTGGAGAAGTTCACAAAGAGGTGTCTCCCATGGGGGGGACCCCAGGGTGCAGCAGGGGAAGGGCTCCTCTCCCTGAGCAGCTGAACAAAACCTTGGGTGACAAACTGAGCAAAGCCCCACGGCCTTTCCCCTGCACTGTCAGCGGGAAGGAGCGAGGGGTTGGGGGGTGGAAGATGTTCTAAGGGCTTCTTTTATTTCTCATTATCCTCCTCTGATTCTGTTAGTAATAAATTCACTTTGCAGCTTAAGTTGAGCCTGTTTTGCCCTTGATGTGTTTCTCCCGGTCTTTATCTCGCTCATGAAGTGTTTGTTAATTTTTTTTCCTTTTCCCTCCTCTGCCCAGCTGTGACAGGGGAGGGTGAGCGAGCGGCTCTCATGGGTGCCTGGCGCTGGGCCAGTGTCAAACCATGGCACCATGTCAACATGGAAACTGCCACCACGTCCCTCACCAAAATATGGATTCATCAAGCTTGAAGGTTTAAGAGGCTCCCTCATCCATGATCACAGAATCATCGAGGTAGGAAGAGATCTTCAAGCTCATCCAGCCCCACCCCAGCAGCACCAGCAGCACCCCAAAGCCTGTCCCCAAGGGCCACATCCAGACTCCTCCTGAGCACTCCCAGAGACAGTGACTCCAGCACTCCCTGGGCACCTCATCCCAAGGCCTCACCACTCTGGCAGGGAAAAATTGTTTCCAATCTCCAACCTGAACCTCCCTTGGAGCAGTTTAAGGCCTTTTCCTCTCATTCTTGGGACACGGCAGCAGAGCCCGACCCCCCCGGCTGCCCCCTCCTGTCAGGGACTTGTGCAGAGCCACAAGGTCCCCCCTGAGCCTCCTTTGCTCCAGCCTGAGCCCCTTTCCCAGCTCCCTCAGCCGCTCCTGGGGCTCCAGCCCCTTCCCAGCTCCCTTCCCTGCCCTGGACACGCTCCAGCCCCTCCAGGGCTCTCCTGCAGGAGCCAGAACTGGGCACAGCCCTCGAGGGGCCTCTCAGTGCCCAGCACAGAGGGACAATCCCTGCCCTGCTCCTGCTGGACACACAATTCCTGACCCAGCCCAGGGGCCAGTGGCCTCCTTGCCCACCTGGGCACCCCTGGGCTCGTGTCCAGCCGCTGGCACCAGCACCCCCAATGTTTTTATCTGTGCAATTCCAAAATATGAACAACCTGCATCCTACACCTCCATCACTGCTGCTTGTTTCAAAGGTTCCCCTTCTCATGGAGTGGTTCAAATCCTCCTCTGCTTTTCACCACGGATCACCTGCCATCTATTCAGCAAGATGGGAGCCAGTGATCAGTTGATAAAGAGCAAAAAGCTAAACCAGAATTATTTGGTGGTGTGTACTGCCTTAAGCTGAGCAAAGCTGAAGATCAGGAGCAATTTCTGTTAATAGCACCTGGAGTTTTAAGAACTCAGCAAATTCTTGACCACTGTTTCATTCTGAGGCTGGGGAATGAGGATCTGGTCGTTCTCCCAGCTTTTTTTGTATATTTCACTCTGAATATTTCAGTTTATGTAGAAAAATGCTTAAATCAGAGTTTCTTGTGAGAACAGAAAGGTTATTTATTTATGAGATATTTTCAGTCTTTATATGACATCTTGGTGGTTAACAAACTTCTTGTATTTCTTTGTATTTCTTGGGACTGTAAAGCAATCACAGACAAAAGCTTTTCCTTGATGCTATAATCATTATTTATAAGCTCTAAACAAGCACTGGAACATTTAAAGGCAAGGTGTCCCCACATGCAATTTCACTGTTTATCAACCAAAAATACATCTGCAAAGGCAGAACCCCACACCAAGGTGCAGTAGGAGGATAAATCACTGGGGTTGCCCCACTGAAATGTGTCTTTTTTTGGATTTCTGCTCAAAAAACCAAAGAAATTTTCTTAAAATAAGTTTTATATTTTCAGTCTGAGACCTTACAAAGGGCAGGGAGATTTATTACCAATAAATACTATTTTGGGTCATGATCAAGTCACAAATTTGGACATTTTATTCTGACAAGAGAGTAAGTTAATGCTAAATTTTATATATTTTTGTTCAAAAATATAGTTAAATTTTATCAAATTTTAATTTAAGTTCCAGAGCTTTTTGGTTGGTTGGTTGGTTGAGGTTTTTTTGATGGTTTGGAGTTTCTTTGGGTAATTTTTCAGGATTTTTTTAGACTGCAAACACAGAACAGAGCAGGAAAATACTTCTAGGACCATGCACTCCAACGGAGTCCCTTATAACAATTAATTTTCTGCCTAATCTTAGGGAAAAGGGAGTTTTAATCTAAAAACACTAAGATGGGAACAGTCCAGAGATTAACTGCCATGTGCCACCAATTGTGCCAGTCAACCAAACTCAATATGGGGCTAAAATAAAATGTAGGCTTGAAAGGTTTTCTTTTTTTATCCTATCTTTGTGAGAAAGTTTTGCCATTTGCATAAGAAAATGAATCAGAATTGCAACTCCAACACCTCCTCCCAGATGCTGATACACCTTTGGTCTTACTCTGAAAATGAAGCCTTGGGTGAGAGGCTGGAGGGGTTCAGGAAAGGCTGGCATGGAAGTTTCCAGAAGGAAGGGTGGGCAGCTTGGAGTGGATCACTGCTGAGCAGAAAACAAGGGGAAACTTTGGGGAAATTTCATAGACAAGGTCAGAAAATCACAAAAACGTTTGTCTGGTTGCCATTTTCCTTGGAAAATAAAAAATGAAATTACAATCATTTAACCAGGAAAAATTATTTACTGGTCAAAATATTGTGAACATCTATTTTATCCTATTTATTCTGGGTATTTTCTTTTTTTTTTGGTATCTATATTATTATATGTTTTTGTTAGGCTGTGTAATTCTAGTGAGGAAAAGGGGAAATTTTGATCATGATATATTTTACCCTTTTCTCTTTGTCAGTGTATGCTAAGAATACACATTTTAAGCCATCTAAGTAGGTGCACTGTTACATATATATTCCTTCCCTACAGATTATAGTAATATATTAAACAGATAACCATTTTTATCATATATCCTCAATGCAAAAGTGCTAATTTTAGATAAGGAAAAGTTCATGATGTGAAACCAGATTGAACCAACAGTGAAACGCCTCTGTTAAAACAATGGAGATTAAATTAATCTGATCAGGTTGTACTATTGTCAAAATTTATTTTACTTTATGACTTTTGGGTTGCAAAGAGAAAGTGGCTCTCTAAGCATAGAAAAATCCAGCTGAGGATCTCCAAGAGACAAACAAACCAGAAAGGAGCCAAATGTGGATTTAAATGGGGCCAACCTTGTCCCAGCACCTCACTTTCACCAGAGGCAGCAGAAGGTTTGCAAAAGGCTCTGCTGGAAAATGAAATTTGCCAAACACCTTTCTTCCCACTGGGTGTAAATAACTGCAGAGCTGTTATCCCAAAAATGTGCCTCCCCTCTTCATGTCCAAGCAATAATTTTCCAGTGAAGGATGACAATACCCGAAGGCACTCCTGTTACTGCTTGTTCCCTTTCTGCCTGACCACGACCTCTGCCTTGCTGTGAAGCTCAGGCTGTGCTGGCCATACAAAGACAATCTCCTACACTGCTCATACAGGACAATTTCCTACTCCTAGGAGGAGGCAGAGATGCTCTGGTTAGTGATGGATCCACTGCTTTTGGCTGCTCTCCACGTGCATTTCACACCACTCAGCACAGCCAGGCAGAGAGTGAGCAGCAGTTTCAATTCATGCACAGCCAGTCCTTGGAGCTGTTTTTCCCTGTTTACTCCAGGAACATGCACATGATTTTTGCCAAATTCTTTACCATATTAACACCAAGCCCTTTGCCATTTTAACACCAAACTCTTTACCATATTAACACCAAGCCCTTTGCCATGTTAACACCAAACTCTTTACCATATTAACACCAAGCCCTTTGCCATTTTAACACCAAACTCTTTACCATATTAACTCCAAGCCCTTTGCCATTTTAACACCAAACTCTTTACCATATTAACTCCAAGCCCTTTGCCATATTAACACCAAGCCCTTTGCCATGTTAACACCAAACTCTTTACCATATTAACTTCAAGCCCTTTGCCATTTTAACACCAAACTCTTTACCATATTAACTCCAAGCCCTTTGCCATATTAACTCCAAGCCCTTTGCCATATTAACACCAAGCCCTTTGCCATATTAACAAACACATCCAGACACTCTGAAGGCTGAAATGATGCTCAAGCCTGTAAATAAGTAACTCATGACTTCTCTCATCCCAAGGGGTTAAGGACAGCTCAGCTTTCAGATATTTAGCATTTAATAAATTCCTTCCTAGTAAATTGACAAGGTTGATTTTAACTGTTTCATACAATAATCAATCATTTTTATAATTTTCATACACGTATAAGTTGCCTCTAAGGTATTTTCCCTCCATCAAGCAAACAAACCAAAAAGGCATCACCCCAAAACCTGCTTTGTTTTTCCTTGAAGAAAAGTGAATCAAAATTTATTTCAAAATGCTCTGAGGCTCAGCATGTAAAACAGTAACATTTCTGTTTTTCTTGGTCCTTCCCAGCTTTGGCCTCCACCTGTTCCCAAAGAACACAGCCCATCTCTGTGGACTGTGTGTCTGAGGAGAGGGAAACAGGACAGGAGGCAGGAGCAATATTCCAGACTGATTTAATGAAATCTGGATAAATCAATAAAAAATTCAGCTGCAATCAGGGCTGTGGGCTAATGGCTTGTTTGCTTCATTGCATGAGGAACCAGGATAAAAAGGAACTATTTGTTTTCATTTGAAATTCTATAAAAAGTAACAGACTGAATTATTGTATGTATGTTGGAAGACTGAAGCCCAAGTCATCTGCTGCTGTTTTTGTCTCTAGGCCATGCCTCATTTACTGGGATGAAATTCCTGGGGAAGTTTTTGGTCTGGTCTACAACTCTGCTTTATAAAAGTGATGCCAGTTTGTACTGTACAACCAGCACCGTGTTACACTCCAGGCTTGCTTCCTCCCTCCTGTTTAGCTGGTTATTAGGGAGTGCAGAGAGCACAGTGACATTTTATAACTGGGAAATAAAGAAGACATTTCTTTAGCAGCAAATCTTCTTTCCCCCTCAACTTAAAAAAAAATCACAAGAAAGCACAGACTTGGTAGATAAATACACAAGCACTGTGATCAGAAAGGGCCTGGAAATGCCTCTAAATACAATGTGAGAGGGAAGAAGGTTAGTTAAAAAGTGCTGTGGGTACTCCTGGTTCTCAAAGGAAAGCCAGCTTTGTTCCTCTTTACAACCAGCACCTCATGGAGAAAAAGAGATTGCATCTGTAACTCTCACTGCAGCGTGATCCCAGTGTGAAAATAAAAAGGGAGGCAGTAGAAAAGCAGAGGGGAATTTGCACCACAGGCTTAGATTGTGATTATGAGGAAAAGCCAGACCTGTCGTAAACAAGTTATGTGAAGACACAGGCAAAAGTTGGAAGAAAATGCCTAAAGTTCTCCAACTCAGACATGTTTACATTCTTTTACACCTACCACAGAAAACTGCCATTCTCTTATACACAAAGGTAACAGGGACAGGATAAAGTTCCAGGCAAGTTTTCCCACTATGCCAGTGAAAACTGATTTCTGCATTGAAAAAAAGAGCAAGAGCTGGCTGAAAGGTATGATTCCAACACTCCAAACAGCACTCTGGATTTCTACAGGAAAAAATCCCTGGCAGGCAAACAGTGACAAAGACAGGTTCAGCGTCTGTCCCCTTCCCCAACATACAAAAATCTCAGCCCCATGCATTACAAACCCCACATTCAGTGCTTCACATCAGTGGAAAGACCAAACAGTGACAGCTTTTGCTTCATTGCTAAAATGCCTCTATGTCAAAACCCAGGAAAAGGCACAATTTTATAAACATTTTTTTCTTTTACACACAGTTTCTAAATCCTTAAACTACCAAAATACAGAAAAAAATAGGAAAAGCACCTACTCCTTAACTTCCAGTTCCACACAGCTCCCAAAGCCCTGCTAAGCATGTATGGATTTTTGACAAATACCTCTTACCTGTAAAAGAGCAATGTTCAGATTCCTTACTAGATGTTATCGTCATGACAAGTCAAACAGTCTTTTTTATAGAAGGTTGGGTGGCTTTTCAATAAAGCATGTGTGCATTTAAAAAAAAAAAAAAACCAGAAAAAAAACCAACACAAACCAAACCCCTCAGAGAGTCTCCCTTCCCTCGCTGTCAGTCAAAAACAAGTTGAAATAAGCCTGAGTTGGAATTACCTGAATAAAGAAACTGGAGAGAGGGAGGGAGGAGAGGGAGGGAGGGAGAAAGAGAGGGAAAAAAAAAAAAGAAAAAGAGTCTGAGAGGAGACTCAGTGATGTCAGCAGTGTGTGTTAAGGAAATCTACAGCTGAGCCCAGCAAACTTTATAACTGCACAGCTCTCGACACCCAGTTACGTGGTAAGCAAATACCTGCTTCAGAGGAAACTGATTTACTTCTAAAGAAGTCAGTTAATCTTTGAAGAAACTTCAGCCAGGCTGATCAAAGTCCCTGAAAGGCCTTATTTCCTAAATAAATAAGGTTATGAGTGGTTGTATAATGCTAAGAAAAGAGGAAAAAGGATAAAAAAGTCGAAGTTATTGATTACCCCTTTCCTGTTGGCAAAAGGGAGATTGAGACTCATCTGAAATAAATTCAGGTTGTGGTTGTCACCCACTGAGCTGCAGCAGCTGAAATACCTGACCACCAAATTTTCCAATGTATTTATCCACACTTTTTCCTTTGATGGCTTTTCCTGGGTTTGCCTGGGTGCCTTTCTACCTTTGTTTCCCATTTGCAGAGAGCACAGGCAGGGATGATCTGAGCAGGGGGAAGTCAGGTACCCCAAACACAGGGTGTGGATGTAAAGCCTGCGCACTGCCATTGGTACCACGCTGGAATTGGATGGGATTCCCTGGGAATGCAAACAGCAGCAGGGAAAGGGAAGTTGCTGCAGCACCAGCCAGGCTCATGTGATGCCCTGGGATATCATTATTCTGAGTCCACATTACTGTAATTCCTGGGAATTCCATATCCCAGCAAGCTACTCCAGGACAGGATAGCTCAGCATCACCTGCAGGCACATCCCACAGTGCCGGGATAACTTCCTTCCCTTTCACTTGGGACAAGGAGCACATCGAACACTGGGATGAGTCCTTCACCAACCAAACTCTTCCCACCTCAAATTCCCACGGAACACACCAGCCAGAGCAAAATCCCTGCTAAACGGGGATCTAAATGCCATTAACAGATATTAATAATGCCCTGATATGCGACCAGAGGAAAGCAGGAGCTGGAATTCTGCTGTCAAGTGCAGCATTCAGGCAGTGCCAGGAGGCAGCAGCTGTTTTGCATTTAAAAGGGCAACACTTAGAGGTGATTTTTTTTTTTTTTTTTTTTTTCACTTTGCCAGAGACCGAAGAATTTCACACGGCTTGGGTTGTTCCCCGAATCCATGAACCTGTTGCACTGGTGTCTCTTTCTCTATATTTACTATGAGGGAGATGGCAACAGCTATAAATATATTTATATTTATATATAAAAATGCTTGTGAAGGTCTTTTTCTGCTTTCAGATGAGCTGTTCTGTTTGCAGAGATTCATGATGGGATGAAGCACCTACACCAGGAATTCTCTTTCACTGTCCAATTAAATTATGTTTATCTGTGATTATTCATTATTAAAAATCCCCAGTGAAAGCTTTCCCCTTCTTTCTTCTGAGTAAAATTCCACAAACTGCCCAAATCATAACAAAATATGAATATTCTAATGTGCTAGTCCCACAGATCCCTCAAATCAGGACTTGTGGCAACACGATGACCATGAAATCCACTGTAGTGTGAGGGGTCTTTGGAAGATCATAATATGAGGATATGCTCTCAAAGATGCACAACAGTTCAGTTTTTAATCTTTTTACTAATGTTCTGTGGATTCTTACTCCATTCTGAAAAACAGAGCAGCAGAGCAGAGAGTAGAATTTGAGTTGCATGGGCATTTCCCAGCTTTGCGTGCATGATTTGGAAATGTAAATACCTTTCTTTGCACAGTTTTCCACCTTAAACAAGTGTCACTTCCTTGTGGGTCACCACAAGCTCTGGGCCTGTTCCCACACTGCTGCTGAGGTGGGCCAGAAGGAAAAGTTAATTTGTTATTTCATACCCTCCAAAATGCATAAATTCACTTTTTTCCCATTCAGATTTACCTAGTACCAGGGCTTATAAATCTCTTCCCTTGCAGCAACAACAGGTGAGTTCAAAAGTATGGGCTAGAGATGTTGAAATACTGACCCAAACTTCTCCAATCAATAAAGCTGAGCAGGAAACCCCATGGTGATGAGAGGCTTGCTCAGGGCATTTTCATATTTTATGTTGGCTGTGCTAAAGTTAAGTAAGGAAAAGAGACAATAAAACTGGATCCCTGGCAGAAAAGTTATCAAATCTACACCTGCAATTTATCCTTGATCCAAAAATCAGTTACTTTAGTGAAAAAGTACTTTGGGCTTCTCATGTGAAGCATGATCCAGCTCAGAAGGATGACTGCAGTGTGAGTGGGGAAAAGCCACAGCCATCTTTAAACTTTGTCTCTTCTTCCTTGTTCCTGGGAATCCAAAGTTCAGAGTTTAAAATCAGACCCAGGGTATAAAGAAATTGGCATCGTTATAGAAACCAGACACAGAAATGGTTCTTGCACAAAACAAGTTCAGGATGTCCTGAGCAGGCAGAGTTTTCACCAGGGAACTGCTAAACATCTGTTTGTGCTTTTACACAACTAAATCTGTGTGTAAAGCTGAGCCTTGTCTTGTTGAACACAGATATTTGTGCTTTATGTACTCCATGGTTTTTTAGTTGTTTGAAGACAGTCCTTTCTTTTTTGTATTTTTCCCACATGCTTTAGAGTATTCATCTATTCATCAAACCATTCACCTGATTCTTATTGATGAAGTTCTTGATAAAAAATAATTGAAAGGGTTAGAATTAATTACAGAGATTCTCATAACTTAGGTAAAACATTGGCACTGAAGGAAATGCAATTAATGGAATCACAGAAGGGCTTGGACTGGAAGGGAACTTAAGAATCATCCATCTCTACCCCCTGCCATGGGCAGGGACACCTCCCACTGTCCCAGGCTGCTCCAAGCCCCAATGTCCAGCCTGGCCTTGGGCACTGCCAGGGATCCAGGGGCAGCCCCAGCTGCTCTGGGCACCCTGTGCCAGGGCCTGCCCACCCTGCCAGGGAACAATTCCTGCCCAATCTCCCATCCAGCCCTGCCCTCTGGCACTGGGAAGCCATTCCCTGGCTCCTGGCCCTCCATGCCTTGGGAATTGTCTCTCTCCAGCTTTCCTGCAGCTCCTTCAGGCCCTGCAAGGCCACCCTGAGCTCAGCCCAAAGCTTCTCCTCTCCAGGCTGAACAATCCCAGCTCTCGCAGCCTTTCCTCCCAGCAGAGCTGCTCCATCCCTCTGCTCATCCTGCTGCCTCCTCTGGCCTCTCTCCAGCAGCTCCACGTCCTCCCTGTGCTGGGCCAGGACTGTGGATGCTAATGGGGATGGGAATCTTGACACACCAAAAAACCAGACACCACACTCTCCCCACTTACATGTGCTCTTAGCACGCTCAACACACATTTTTCCATCTTTTTTCTTTTGTCACATCTTTGTTGACATTGCAGCAGTGGCCACAGTAAGGAATTTACAGCCCATTTTCCCAGCCTGCTCCGGGTTAACGCCGTGGTTTGAGTACAAGCCCTCCACAGTGGGCTCTTTGCATTATGAGAGGTTGTGGCTGACACTGCTGCTCCTGGGGGAGATTTGTGCACATGGAAAGCACATAATTGGAACAGGATTTTACTCTGCTTGACGAGCTTCACACAGAAGGATCTGGCTGAGGAGAGCCCAGCTCTGTTCTCAATGAAGCGAGCAGTGACCTCTGTGGAAACCTCGTTACCGCAGCTTTCCAAAACTTCATCCCAAGGAGTTTGGATGTGAGACGGCTGCAGTTGCTGAAATGTGTCTTATCTGCTCACATTAGGGAAGGTGGTTGGTTCTTCATCCAGCTAGCTCAGGGTTTCAGACCCCCAGCTCCACTGCTGTCCTGAGAGGGATGGAAGGACTTCGACAGCTTACAAGTTTAAGATGCTGCCCAGAAGTTTTGCTTCTCAATGACAGAAATACTGACATGTTGCCACCCAAGAGAGCAAAAGGATTTCCAGGTAGCAGAAAGCTCTGGTGGAAAACAGCCTCCTGAGAAAAGTCACTCATTCCCAGGCACATTTGGCTGCCTTCTCCCTGGCTGTGGAAATGAGCATCTTCTGGGTTTAGTTCTTACCCAGAGATGGAGCAGATTCACAAGCAGGAATTCAAATCCAAGCTGACTTTCCACACCAGAGTGAGAGTGACAATGCGCTTCAGATCCAAGAGGGATTTTAATTTCCCCTCCCCTGCCAATCTGGTCAAAATGTCCAAAGCAGCAAAAATTCACCGCAGATTCCTGGAACTGGTCCTCATATCTTTGTTTTGTGATACTCTGTGGTGGGTGCATGCTCGGTTTGCCACATCATGAGCCAGCAGGATGCATGAATGTCCCCATGGGGATGTTCTGCTCACATTGCTGGGAGCTTCCCAGCAGGCAAGGCTGCTTCCTGCACACTCTCCAGGTGTGAGCAGAGAACTCTCCAGGTCCCTCAGGTTGTAGCTGTAACATGACGTTGGATTTGTTGCCATAGGATCAGATCCACGCTCATGGAAAACTGTGCTCTGCAAGACACAACTCTGAAAATTGTTCCCAGCTACTAGCAGGATGTCTGGCCCAAGCAATGACCCCGGGTTATGGTCTAGAAGAGCTGCTCCAGGGGATGCTGGAGAGACAGGGCTGGAAGCATCCAGCTGAGAGAGCCACTGACCACAAGAAACAGAGGCAGCTTTGCCTGGTCTGTCATTTCCCTCCCCTTGACCCATGGTGGTCTCTCTCTCTGCTGTTCCGTGGTTTCTGCTCAAGTGTGAATTTCCCTAGTTAAGAGCTGCCCTGATGGCCAGAAATCCTTCTGGGAACTGCTGGGAAACCCCAGCTCCTCAACCACTGGATCCCTCCTGTTGATGTGGCACAAAGAGCATTCCTCAGTCAAAGAGAAACTTTCATCTTCAAGTCCAGGTATCGTCAGTGGCACACTTTGGAGGACAACAGTGGGAATGGGAATCTCTCCTAATCAGATTTCAGTTTGTTTGGATGACAAAATCTGCGAATCCACTCTGAATTCTCCAACCATGGGGCCACAATCTCGAATTCTCAAGCACATTTCTCAGTACTGTCCAGCAGGTAGGTTAGGTTTTTTTCCTTACCTTTAAAACTCAGGGATATTTTAATGGAGCTTTGCTTTAGAATAATTTGTATAATAATGGTTTCTTTTACTTGGAAACTTCTTTTCATGAGCAGCAATAAGAGCCCTGTGAAAATACCTGTTTGGAACTTTCTTTACTGAATTTCTTTGAGCTGTAGCTATTTGGGACAAAAATGTGGCTTTACTGCTACCAGTTTCAGATACCCAGACTAGATGGCCTCTCAGGAAGCAGCAGTAAAAAGGCAGAGCAAATTAAATGGGTACCTTTGTGCATTTTAAACGTGTCTTTCTGGAAAAATAACTTCTGGCTTGAATGAAAGGAACTGAAGTGTGTACTTTTGCCAAACTTTATCCAAGAGGATTAAGAAGTGAGCCTACAGACAACTCCTGAGGTTGACAGAGCACGGAACACTACTGAAAGTGCACAAAAAGAGGGTAATAAAGGGAAGGGCACAGGGTGTGTGTAAAAAGACTGTCCTATCACCAACAGAGATCATGGCACAACAAAGTGAGCTTCCAAACACCAAGTGCAAACATTTGTCCAGAGAGCACTGAAAAGGCTCAACTTCAAGATCAAATTTTTGTAGAAAGCAGAGTTGTCATCATTTATCTACAGAACTCAACTTTGAGAGGAAGTAAAATGCAATCCATGATATGACAGGTGACGTTTCTGTGACAGGAAGATGGACAGGGGTGCCGGCTGCACCCGTTGTCACCAGGATTGCACCACAGTTTCCATCACAACCTCCTATTTTCATATGCCATGAGCATTGCAAAATGCTGACCTTTGGGGCTGCATTTTTCCATGCTTGCTCCCTGCCCCAAAGGTGAATTCTTTCAGAAAGTCTGAGCAGAATTTTTTCAGGGACCATGGCTATTATTTTTGGCTGTTGCCAGGGCGGCTTCCCTGGGGCAGATTGAATAACAACTGGTTTGTTCCTCTGAGCTACAATAAATCCCACCATCCATCATGTGAAGGAGAAAATTAAAAGCATGAAAAACAAATCAGAGCTCTCCCAATCTGAGTGTTTGCAAGGACTGTTTAGGCTTGCAAATGGCAGCAGGTGAAGAAAAGAGAGATTTAACAGGGGGATACCGCCCTGACCAAGAGTCTCCTTTAATGACAATTAACTCCACCATATTTATATCAGGAGTTGGTCTCAGGGACAACTGTTGAAAAGTGGTGTTAAAATTCAATTTTCAAGGTATCAGGAGAGGAGGCTGGGTCTGTTTTGTCCCTCTGAGTGTGATGCCATGATGATTTTTTGCCTTTTCTTTTATACCTCTGTTATACCTTTTTACAACTTCTGTACTCCTAGTGCTTTTTGCCTACATTCTTGGACTTGTTTGTCAAGCTGAGAGACTCAACATTTTAGAAGCTTGGTAGCCAGGGATCAGGGTGCCCCAGAGCCCAAGGTCCTCTCCAGAACACATTCTGTAAACCAAGAGAGAACCATCCAGGGGAAGGTTCCTTGGGGAGGGGGGCTCACTTGAGCCTCTCATTGGGGAATCTTTGATAGATCTGCTAATTAGTAAAACCTATAATGTTATGCTGGATCTTTTGGGGGGCATTGTTGTGTGCATTTTCCCTGTGTGCATTCGACCTGGATGTAGTGCACCTAAGGATCCTTAAAATAAATCCCAAGGTAAAATCCCTTTTCCCCTTCTAACCGTGTTTGAGTCTTGATTTTAAGACCAGGAAAAGGCATCAAGTGTCTCTAACATGGGACACTTGCTCTTCTCAAGCGGTTAATTAAGAATTGAAGGGTTGCACATTCCCATCCATTGCCACAGGCTGGGTCAGTCAGTGTCAAGGGCATTAAATATTCTGCATTTCTCAAAAGCAGGACACTTGAAGAAACCTTAAAACATGGATATAGATGCTGAACTACATGGCTGAAAATGCTCTCTAGGGGCTTTAAAGACCACAGACAATGCATTAGGATAGAGATGCTGAGCAGCACTCAAAGCCACAAACAACCCCAGAACAAACCCCCACGTCTGCTATTAGGAAATAGCACCCAGGTGGCCTCATATACCCCCACACATTCTCCTGATTTTATCATCCACGGAAAATATGTCTGAAAGTTACTGTACAGACAGGAAAAGCCAGTCTCCCTATGGGCCCCAATAAAGAGTAGAGCTGTCCAAAGGTCTCCGAGAGTGCAAATGTATTTGTTCCAGTAGGTCTGGTCTGTGAGGCTGCACACCCTCCAGACTACAACTTCATCTGGGGACAAGTTGCTGGAGCAGGGTCATCCCAGAGCACAGGGCACAGGGCTGTGTCCAGACAGCCCTGGAATATCCCCAGGGAGGAGAGCCCAGAGCCTCTGTGGCCAATCTGCTCAGGGCTGGCCCTGCCCAGGGCAGCAGTTCTGCCTCCTGTGCAGGGCAATTGCCGGGCTCAGGCCCTGCCCGTGGCTCTGGTGCCGCTGCTGGGCCCCGGAGCAGAGCCCGGGCCCTGCCCTGAGCCCTCCCTGCAGCCAGGGACAGCCAGGGCTGAGGGCCCCTCTCAGCTGGGGCTCCTCTCGAGGCTGAGCAGCCCCGGCTCCCTCAGCCTGTGCTGGGCACGGAGCTGCTCCAGGCCCTTCCTCAGCTGCGCAGCCTCCGCCGGCCCCGCTCCAGGAGCTCCCTGGCCCTGCTGGGCTGAGGAGCCAGAGCTGGGCACGGCACCCCAGAGGTGCCCCCAGGGCTGGGCACAGGGGCAGGATAACCCTGACCTGCTGGGAATGCTCTTCCCAGTGCACCTCAGAGCACCATTGGCCTTCTGTACTCTGCTGGCTCAAGGACAGCTTGTTGTCCACCAAGACCCGCAGATCCATCTCCTCAGAGCTCCTTTCCAGCAGTTTTGTTTTCAAATGATTGTGTTTTACACTCAATATTTTTCCAACTTCAACATTTGAGTCTGTCATTCAGTCCACAAAAACACCCTGTTCATGCTCTGCCCTGATACATTCATAATTGACATTAAATATAACGCTTTAATGCCACACTTTAATGCCACACTTTTAACCTCAAGAACAACAAAATGCCTGGCTAAGATGAAGCTTACAGGGTTCACATAACAATATGCTTGTTTCATAACTTCCTTTTTCTAGCTGCAACTAATGCATCCACCTACCAGTTATTGCTAAATCATTCCTCCAGGTTTCCTTGCTACCTAAGAATGTCTGGCAGATCTGCAATTGCACCTGCACATGGACCTTAACATCAGACTTGCAGTGACTTTGTTCTCTAATACATCCTGCTTTTATAATGCCGGAGAAAAACCCAAAAGGGTGATGGTGAAATCAGACTGGTTTGTCATTCACTAAATTTAGGGATTTTTGAATATATGAAGCAATTGCTTAACCCCATAAATCCTCACGGCTGGGTGGTATAAGAGTTCAAGAGGATCTTTCATCAGTGCATTAAATGGCTTCAAACTGACAGAGAATGGGTATAGATTGGATATTAGGAAGAAATTCTTCCCTGTGATGTGGGCAGGCCCTGGCACAGGGTGCCCAGAGCAGCTGGGGCTGCCCCTGGATCCCTGGCAGTGCCCAAGGCCAGGTTGGAGCAGCCTGGGACAGTGGAAGGTGTCCCTGCCCATGGCAGGGAGTGGGACTGGATGATTTTTAAGGTTCCTTCCAACCCAAACCATTCTACACTTCCATGTTTTTCCCTGTGTTTCTTCTGCTTCCCACAGCATATCTCAGGTGAATCAGTGACAATGGACTCACAGAAGTGCCTGCACTCTCCATACTTTTCCATGTATTCCTGGACTACTGAAACCTTGACCACTGCAGCATTCCCAGATTTGAAGTCCTGCTGTCTCTTCCCCCGTTCTGTGGCTTGAGTGCAGCCTGTTGACAATTGATTTCATCAGGACAATGAATTATACCTCTGGATTGCTTGGAATGAAAGGAACTCTTTTCCTCAGGGTTCATTCCACTATTTTCTTTACTCAGCTACCTCGAAGCCCCACTTGCTCCAAGCTACCTTTTCAGATTTTTGTGTCACTCAAAGGCCAGCTGTGCTATTTATCCCTTCTTGGAGGACCTCTGCTTTTAACTCCTTCTTGGAGCAGAGTTTTCTGCTGGAGGAACTGAGCCCTTTCAAACCTGTCCACAGTGTTTGCATTGCAGAGAAGAACTGCAATCTCCTAAAGCTGGCTAAGGCAGGCTTCAAAATATTTCTTCCATATTTACTTCACCTTTGGGCTATGTGGTTTACCACTTTTTTTTCCCCCTCTAATTGTTGGTATTATTGGCCCAACTGCATTTCCAGAGAAGTTAACCCTTAGGACACTGCTCTGCACGTTGCTTTCCTGATCTTCCCTCAGATCTCTCCCTGCTTGCCCAGTCTCAGAGCGATTTTCTCAGTGCTCTGCAAGATACTTTTACTTCTTTTGTTTCCCTTCAGCCCTGGCGTGTTTACATTTTCCCCATACTGCCTTGTTTTATTGCTCATCTAGACCGTCATTAACTGTGTGTACTTTTCAATAACTTCCTTCACTTGGTTTTTTATCACTTCCTTGAATATATCCCAGCAGATCTGCAGGGAGATTTCTTCATCCTTGCAAATCAGTGGCCTGAAAATCACCCAAACCCACCTTAGAGGGCTGGCAAGAGCTATCCCTTAACACAGCCGTGCACTGGGGCACAGGAGGTTTGAGGTGCTTTCCACAGGTGAATCAAAGCAGGAAAAAGCTCTGCTGTGACCAGATCCATAAGATTTCCAGTGAATATCGTGGATAAGATTCTACTGAGCCAGTTGAGGCGGGGGATGACAACTCAGAGAGCCACACAGGTGAGTCTGTCTCAGAAAACACCCAAAATTCCCACCTGGAAGGTGGAGATAGGCTGGTTTTGGACAGCAAGAGGGCAACAGCTGATCCTGGCCACACTGTGGGCCCCGATGTGACTTTTCCTCCCTGCTGCCCAAAAAGGCACCCCCTCTGTCCAGAAGAACTCACTGAACCACACTGATTTTTTTCTGGAGCTTGGCCATCGGGCCTAGGCCATGGAAAGGGCTCTGGATTTCCAATAAGTTGAACCTCCAGGAATCTGGAGCTATCAAAACTGAGTGAGACAATTTCATTCCAGCATTGGCAAGACAGTGTTTGGACGCAGCACATTACAAGATGTCCTGCCAGTTCTGGGTCTGGGAGCACACTCCAAAGCAGGTGAATCCTTCCTTATGTGGAGTTCCACAGCGAGGAAAACGTTTCACAGAACTCGAGCAAAGATGAAACCAGCTGGCTGATGGAGAGGGCTAAGACAAGTGGTCCTCTCTGAAGAGCTGCCAGCAGTTTCTGAAATGAAGGTCAATTAAATTAAAATAATTGCAATCTGTATCTGCAATGAGACAGGTACCTGTGTGTAAATATAAGCTGGATTTGTACCCACACTCTGGTACTCGATGGCAAACACATGCACACAGAACAGAGGTACTTTCTAGAAGGCAGCTTTTCACACATTCCTTGGCAGACTGGATCACTTTCACCTCCTGTGATCCCAGACATTGTGGTGTTGCAGAAGGAAGGGGTCCCTTGTTTCTCTTGGGTTTCTGGAACAGCCTCACACAGATTCCCATTTTTGTATCTCTGTTCCTGACACATTTGCCAATCAAAGTACCTCTCTATCTCCCTCACTCTTCTTATCTCAAGAGCTTTGTTATAAAGTAAAGGAAGTTGGGCTGGATGGTGCTGCCAAACTTTGAAAAGCTTCTGTAAAACACTACATTTTCCTGTAGTGCTGCAAAGCCCATATTAACCTAATAGACTGTCCGGAGTCCAAAGGAGCTTCTACAGAATTTCTGGTAAAGAGTATTTGTTTTAAGAATTGATATGCATGCCAAAAACAATGTACTGCATTTATCAGCCTGGAACTGTTACAATCTTTTCAGCAAATAATATCCCAGTTTCTGAAAAAGCCTAAAATGTGTATCTAATCCAATTGTGTCACCTCTCATTTCCTTCAAAGAGGGGGAAAAAGGCAAAGCTAAGCCTGAAATTCTGGTTTGAATTAACTGCCACTTTATCTCTAAGTGACCTTTTTGTGCAAAGCTATTACTGCAAACACAGTCTCTGAATCATTCAGTCATCTGCAACGCCTGAAACACAGAGCTACAAGGTAGTTAATGCTATCAGCACTATCATCTTGAATTTTATGTAGGGCTTCTCATCCAAAATGCTCCAGCTCCTGGCAGGGTGATGCCTTCCCTGGGTGGGCTCCTAATGTGGGTGCTGCAGTGAGCATTGTAAAGGGGTAAGGGCAAATGGGAGGGGGCAGGAGGGGGATTTTACACTTTAATTCCAGTACCACTGTTAAAGAAAATAATCTTCCCTAAGGTGCAAACCAGCAACCAGTGAGTGCTCTGCGGTGCCACACAGCCGTGGAGAGAAGGAAATGAAGAATATTCCAGGTATTATTCTCAAATCCACTCGGTTCTCTCTGGCAGTATGAAGGGATCTAAGTGTTAGAAAGGTTCAGAACCTCTGACAGAAAATGAAGAGCTAGAAAAGGTATTCAAACAGATAGCCTTGGTTATTCAAGCTGTGATGGAGCCCTGCTTCTAACCAGGGCAATCTGGTGTGGTAAAAGCTTTAATTGGCATGACTAAAAAGCCAATTAATTTTCTTCATTGGAATAAAATCAATTTAAACTCATACCATTATTCCTTGTGGCCAGCCATGCCAGCCCCTCACTGTCTGCCCACTCTGCCATGCACCCACAAATACCTTTTTCTCCATTTATTCCTGGTCTTTCCTCAGCAGCCAGGGGCTCCTCT
Organism: Coloeus monedula; assembly: GCF_965178545.1. Taxonomy (NCBI): domain Eukaryota; kingdom Metazoa; phylum Chordata; class Aves; order Passeriformes; family Corvidae; genus Coloeus; species Coloeus monedula. The sequence continues at coordinate 116,946,984 of NC_138783.1, forward strand.
TCCCAAAGGCATCTCCTGAGGGTGTTGGCAGTCAGCTCCCGAGGGTTGGGAAGCTCATCTCACCCCTGTCCTGTCCCAGTGGTTCCTGAGGCTCTGTAGCTCCTTCCAGCCCTGACTGCTCCTGAAGCTCCCTCACTCCCAGCTGCTGGAGCAGGTTGAGGTGATGAGCCCGAGGGCTGGAGAGCAAAGAAGAAAGAAGAGAATTTATACTTTGGTATTTTGGAAGCTGGAATCCAGGGAGAAGTTTAAGAACGTGACTTGAGGCCAAAATGTTTGGCTCTCCAGTTACAGAGCAGAGAGAGGCAGGTTTATTCCTATTGCAACACTGTGGCCCGTGTCCTGTAGGAATTTTCCAACATCATGGATGTGTGGTGGGTTCAGAAGAACCTCTCCTTCGCTCGCCTGCTTCCTGCAGTGCTGCTGGAGGAAAGTGATAACAGAGGAATCAGCAGCGCTGCAAGAAACTTGTCTGAGCTAGAGCTGTCTATGGAGGGGCCTGGGAGTTATTCCTGGGATATCCCGAGGTTACAACTCCTCCTGCCACTGTCCTCCTCAGTTGTCCTTCCGTGCCCTCATTCCAGCAGAATCGTGGCCCTCGAACTGTTAATTTGGTCTTTGGCTGCTCTTTCATTTATTCCAGCTGCTGAGTTCGAGAAAGAAAATTAAAAAAGCAGCATCTCACTGAAAACAGATGCTGCCTCTGTACTAAGCAGATAAATTAAATACATAAAGCATGGCTTGTTTATAGTGTTGATTCTTTGTAAAGTTTTGCTGGTTTTATCCTTGATATTAGAATTCCAAGTATATTATATCACTTTATTTTTGATGCATCTGGATTAGGGAAATAGCCCACTGGCATTTCTCAGGAATACTGTAAATGAAATGGACTAACAATTTACCACAGAATTGACAGCACAGAGAAAAAAACCCTGAGTTCAGCTTTTACTCCTGTAGAACAGACACAGCTTTTCTGGCCTTCGTTTCTCCACAGTCACTTACAATACTGTGCAATTTTTCTCTACATCCAAAATTCACAAATTTAATACATTGGAGTAAAACACACACTTCCAGCATGGATCTGTGTGCACACACAGGGATACAACTACAAGTAGAGATCACAGAATCATCAGGGTGGGAAGAGCCCTTCAGGATCACCCAGTGCCACCCCAGCAGCACCAGCAGCACCCCAAAGCCTGTCCCCAAGGGCCACATCCAGACTCCTCCTGAGCACTCCCAGAGACAGTGACTCCAGCACTCCCTGGGCACCTCATTCCAGTGACTGACTACTCTTGCAGAGAATTTTCTTTCTCATATCTAATCTGCCCTTCCCCTGGTGCCATTTGAGGCCATTTCCTCTCCTCCTTTCCCTTGGCACACGGCAGCAGAGCCCGACCCCCCCTCACTGCCCCTCCTGGCAGGGACTTGTGGGGAGCAGTGAGGTCCCCCCTGAGCCTCCTCTGCTCCAGGCTGAGCCCCTTTCCCAGCTCCCTCAGCCGCTCCTCGTCAGACTTCTGTTCCAGCCCCTTCCCAGCTCCCTTCCCTGCCCTGGACACGCTCCAGCCCCTCCAGGGCTCTTCTGCAGGAGCCAAAACTGGACACAGCCCTCGAGGGGCCTCTCAGTGCCCAGCACAGAGGGACAATCCCTGCCCTGCTCCTGCTGGACACACAATTCCTGACCCAGGCCAGGTGCCAGTGGCCTCCTTGGCCACATGGACTAAAGCTGAGCCAGCTCTCTGTCTGTCTCAGAGCTCACTGGCTCCCCACCAAACAGTGATGGTTTTGCTCTTTGGTTTGAAAGACTAAGACAAATACATTTGTTTTAGTAAAGTGCAACAGGCAAACTTGAGCCCACATCCTCTGAGGTGAAAACCGATCTTTTGTTTGAATCACCTTATCAGTGTTTACAGTTCTATGAAAATACAACAATGCACATAGTCCGATAACCTTGAAAATTTAAATGAGAAGTGCCTGTGGTTTTCAGGTGTCAAAGCTAACCCAAAGGTCTTTCCAACTTCTTAGATCTTTTGAAACAGTCTTGTCTCAGGAAAGACAGGCAGAGAGTTTGTGGTCTGCCAGTGCCGGAAGGATTTGGAATTTCTTAAGAGTTTCAGGATTTTGTGCCTCAAGTTATATTAAACAAAACGTGTGTATGAAAGAGTATCAGTGTCTGCATTGATGCATGCTGATTTTCAGCTCAGGAATATGAAAACAAAATAAATTACAACAAAAATGCTTTGGCAGCAAACGCATCTTCAAACATCATTAGGGAGATGTGATGAAGAAAGAGCTACAGTCAAAGTCAGAGCATGACAAGTGCAGAATTTCATGGACTATGTGTTTATATAGATTTTCATCTCCTTCTCCAGATATCCTGGCAATCACTCCATCTGGGGGTCCAGTTTGGGGTGGCGGTGGGGTTTGGGGAGGGGATGGTGGTGGATCCTCACAGCACAGGGCAGCCCCAGTGCTGATCCTCATGGGCTGTTCTGTTCCTCTGCACAGGGCTGAGATGGCTCAGTCATTTTGCCTGATTTCTGTAAAAACTGAGAAGTGAAAAGGAAAGCCTCTCACTTTTCTCACCACACAAGATGGGGTAAGATTTACCTTTGCACTGTCCTCCTTGGAAAACTTGCAAAAATGCTCCCCAAGCAGGACATTTGGCAGGTTTCAATTTAAATGTAGGATCCTGTTTTCCCATGTGCTGCTCAGCTCCGAGATCACTTTTTACTGATGTTAAAGAACTCAGGATGCCCCCACAAGCACACTCTTGCATGCTCTCTGGCAATCCAGGGGTAAAGAAACAGGGAAAAGTAGGAAGCCCTGATCTTTTGGGCTCCTCTTAGGCAAATCAGCAAAAATCTTGAAGTAGATCTTTTACTGAAGCCTCAGAAGCCTGGTTGGACATGTCAGGGCTTCCTGCTCTGTCCTGTTGCTTCACCCGTGGTTTATGGACAACTTGCAAGGATGTGCTTCTGGGGGCATCCAAAATTTAACCCTTGGAAACAGAGGCACTCAGGAGAACCCTTCAGCAGACTCTTTTCACCACACACTCCTTTTGTGGGAACTAGGCCAGGCTTTTTTGCAGTGGTTGGAGATGGTACCCATGATTTATATCAGCCCTCAGCTGATTTATATCCTCCCCAAGGAAATGGGATGCCTGAAAGGTTTTCCTCTGCCACAAAAGGCTCTCCTCAGGAGTAATCCCAGATCAGGCAGAGGCAGAGCCGTGAGACTGAGTTGTGCCAAAGTGATTGGAATTACAAGCCCAGCTGAGATTTTGGATCACCAAACCAGTGCTTGCATCACTTCAAAACTACTTCTCTGCTTGATTCACACTGAGGAAGGGAAATGGATTGCCAGGAAAATGATTTCCTGAAGTTACTTTCAATGGTCTGAATTGTGAGTGGTTAATGAGGCTCAGGTGATCAATACGGATTTTCCTTGTGGAGAAATTTCTTTCCCAATTGTATTTGAACAACTGGCATTGCATTTCCCATAGATCACTTGGATATAAAATCAATTATTTAGTTCACTCCTGTAGGAAATAAAACCTTTTATTTGGTTGTGTTCTCCTTGTCCTTGTCACTGGGCAATTGTTTTCAGCTAAAAGTGCACTTCATGAGGCTGTAGCTGCAGCGCAAAGACTCTGACAGATCCATTAACTGCAGGGGTTGTTATAAAGTCCCTTTTTCTGCCTCTTGTGAAAGCCAAAACTCAGTCCCAGTGCGGGACCCCAGGAGGCAAACTCAAGAATCCAAAGAAGACTTCAGCAAAAAAATGAAATGTTGTATTTTTACTCATCAAACCACACCATGCTTTCCAAAGAGAAAAAATACTACTCTCATTTGCTATAAAACATTGTGCCAATGGTAAACCTTGTGACTGAAAGCACATGACAAATCACTGCTGATACCACAAGGGTCAAGATTCAGCACTTATTTGTCAGAAAACCTTCAATCTTCAAGCAAAAAAGTTGTCTGTCATGTGAAGGGAACCCCTGTGGTATTAAATCCTTGGTTCAAGTACATCATCTTCCACAATGTTTAACACCTCATTAAGACTGATTATGTATGAACCCTATCCTGGCTACTTTTTAACCATTCCTGGTGAGAAAAATCTTGAAAATGAACACAGGGTCAGTTGTTTTGTAATCACAGGGTGAATTCCTACCCTTGAGTAATTGCCCCCAGAGTTCCCACATCCTCCTGCAGCAGCTGGAGGTCCAGAGGTTACCTGAGGATCCAGGCAGCTCCTTAGAGGTGCATGGGGACAATTCCTGCTTGGTGGCCCTGTCCATGGCACAAGGTGCTGCTTCAGGCCTTTATCTCAGGATAAGGGAGCACCAGGCAAGGGAGCTGGAGAATTCCACCATCAGTTTAAAATCATAGAATCATTGAATTATTTGGGTTGGAAGGGACCTTAAAGCTCATCCAGTGCCACCCCTGCCATGGCAGGGACACCTCCCACTGTGCCAGGCTGCTCCAAGCCCCAATGTCCAGCCTGGCCTTGGGCACTGCCAGGGATCCAGGGGCAGCCCCAGCTGCTCTGGGCACCCTGTGCCAGGGCCTGCCCACCCTGCCAGGGAACAATTCCTGCCCAATCTCCCATCCAGCCCTGCCCTCTGGCACTGGGAAGCCATTCCCTGGCTCCTGGCCCTCCATCTCTTGTCCCAAGTCCCTCTCCAGCTCTCCTGGAGCCCCTTCAAGCACTGGAAGAGGCCCTAAGCTCTCCCTGGAGTTTTCTGCAGGCTTAACAATCCCAATTCTCCCAGCCTGGCTCCAGAGCAGAGGTGTTCCAGCCCTCTGATCCTATTAGTGGCCCTCCTGTAACTGCAGTGGACTGATTATTTAATTTGACAGCTTTCAAACTGTACATCCTGTAACCTTTAGCAAAAAAACCAAGACCTGACTTTCACGCTGAGGTCCTGGAAAAGTCTCTCAAATAACATCAGAAATAATTAGAAAGTGCAGAATTATAGTTTGCACATAGAAAAAGTAAATTAGGGGATAGTGATCAGATTTTCTCAGTGTCAACATGAAGATCAAGGTCAGAAAACCAAGCCAAACATCCTCAGCTATCTTTTAACACAAGGGCCTTTTTTTCTTGTAGTGCTGCCACAGCAAAACAGATGCTAGAAATTCTCACTCCAAAACTCTTTGCTTTTCATCCAGTTTTAAAGCTGTGGTGACGTTCCAAGTTAAACTCACAAAGGAGAAAGAAATATGCTGGTGTTTGCATTGTAATATGAATTTTCCATTGAAGATGTGGTTGAATTAGCAGTTCATTTTTTAACTATTGCTTTAATTTGCTCCTTGTGGTCGAACTCTTTTTTCTTTTTCTCTCTGTAAAAGTCATGCCTCAGTCCTGTGCCTTTTGAGACTACTCAACGTAAAAAATTTTTAAAGGGAAGGGAACTGTCTAATTAAATGTCTGGAAAGAGGCTGTCGAGCTTCGTTTGTGTGGAGCAAAAAAAAAATAAGAGCAAATGTGGAGGAATGTGCTGCTGATTGAAAGTGGACATACCCACCTTGTTCCCACCCATGGGCAGGAATATCAAGGTGTTGGAAGTGACTCCGAGTCTAGACATCCATTATAGGTTTTGTATTTTCAGCCCCTCTTTTAACTTGTGCCTGGAGTGACTAGTGTGTTCACACACTGGGACATTTAAAGCAAAGCAGAAGGAAACATTTTTTTCCCCTTTTTTCCTCCTTAGCACATGGAAAATAAAGAGAATTGTGTGTTTTTTCGTTATAAACTTGCCCAGGTTTTTGTTCCCTTCCAGGGGTTGTGTTTTAGAGCTTCTGCTGTGGGCTTTCAAATCCTGGGAAGCACAAACCCGTTTGGACATTTTGAATTGGGGATCTTTTTCCAGGAGCTAATTCATAAGGAATTCAAGGCTGGTGGGTCCTCTTTAGCTGGACAATCACTGCTGAATTTTAATCTCAATGCCAGCCTTAGCCCCTTGGAATATGTGAGAGGGACAAATGCAACTCATGATCCCTTTTTTTAATGGAAGGTAGTGGAAAACAGGAGAAGTTTAAGCATCCTGGAAAGAGGGAAAGCTGGCAGGAGGAAAGACAGAGAGGAGGCAGCAGGCTGAGACTTCCCTCTTGAAGCTGAGCAGAGAAGATGGAGCAAAACTCCAGAGCAAGGCTGTGGGTTTGGAAGAACTGGGAGCAAAGCTGGCTTTTCCCTCTGTTTGCAGAACTGAGACTGTCTCTACAGAACAGGAGACAAACTTCCAGCCTGCCCTATCCCAGGAAAAGCTGCCACGGACATCCTGAGTGCCAAGGCAATGTGGGGAAACCTCGGGTGCTCTGTGCAGACCCTGGGGAAACGAAACTTTCAGCTGCTTTTAGTGAGGATGATGCTCTTTAGAAACAGCAGCGGTTATTGGAGACTCGGAGTGAAAGCACAGGCCAGCAAAGCTTAAAAAAATCCCAAAACATCCAGAGGGTGCTCTCCCAGGCTGTGGGAATGATGCTAGACAGGAACTCACCAAACAAGACTCTTCAGTGATGCCTGGATAAAGTTGCCTGGGGGTTCTGTTTTTCTTGCCTAAGGCAGCACCAAAGGGAGCCCAGATAAAGTTGTCTGGGTGGTTTTGCCTGGGTGTTTTCACAGGTTTGGGTTCTTTTCAGCTCCACTTACAGTCTACATTTCGCAGATGTTTAAAAGTTTCCTGCAATCTGCAATCCTGCTTGGGGAGCCTTCTTCCCAAAGAAATAGCTGTGCACACTCAGAGAGCTTTCCTTAACTTGATTGCACTGGAGATTTTAAAGTGTTCTTGAGTTCAGATTGTGCTTGAAAGTTATTTCCCCTTTCTCGGTGTGCAATCGCCAAAGAACAGTGTGAAGGAAGGGACAGACTGCCCTTATGCCATGAGCACAGACGTTAACAGACTTTTAACACTATTTAACAACTTTTTAAACTGTTTTTAGCAACACTTTTCCAGCCATTCCTGCCACAGACATTTAACCTGGGAAGAAGCAAGACAGTGCTTTAAAAATGTGTGAAAACACCACACGGTGCAACAACTTGTGAAGTGAAAAATATCATTGCTGGGTTAAAAGTAAGTTTTTCAAAAGAAACATCAGCTACCTTTTCTGTCATCCGTTCTAAGGGATGAAAGTTTCTGCATTTATAACTGCATAAATAGGTGCACATGGCCCTAATAAAATACAGCCTCTTAAGCTTTCAAAACTTACCCCATCTTTCTGATACATTTGACTATTACCCAAATCCATTACATCTTAATCTAAATTAGGTCAATTATACTTCCCTAAAACAAAATATAAACTGGTATCAAAAATGTCAAATAACCTTGAATCCTGAATGCCACTCAGAACCACTTCAGTACTCAGAAGCCTCAGATTCTGCATCCCCCTTTTAAGTCTGTCCATTCCTTCTTGACATTTAGAAAGCAGATTTTCAGGAGCTTTTTCTGAGGGGTATCTCTGATTTCTGGGACTAGAGAAGTGTTGAAGGCTGGCCACTCTCCTGGCAGTGCCTCTTCAGCTGTATTTCCTACCCAGGAATCCTCCTCTGGCCCTTGTAGTTCATAAGTTCAGCTCCCAGCCCTCTCATATTTTATTTTTTTTCCCTTAAAAAAGCTGAACTTGATTATGTTTTGGTTTAGTGCACCTCTGAACACGAATGATCATTTACAACTGTTCCTAGTTTCACCAGGAGCAAACTGTGCCCCCATGCCTGGTGATTTTTTACATTATTTGACTGCAATAAGCAGCTCTGCTCTCAGGGAGCTGCGGCTCATCTCACTCCAGTCAAAGTGGAGAGAAAAGCTCAAGGCAGAGCTGTAGATTTTCAACCAATTAAGCTCCTGATTCAGCATCAAATTTGAGCAGGTATTTCATGTGCAATTTATGCATCTCCTTGTTGAAAGAGGCAGAAGCTTGTGACCCTCTCCACTGAGAGAAATTCCATAGAAATACAGGCCTAAATGCTTTGCTCAGCACGTGGACTTGGAACATCTTTATGTATTTATCAATATCTAGGCATATCAAGCTGTGGAAAACAAACCAGTTTGAATATGTCAGAGGTGCATGTGGGAATTTTAGAAAATCATGGAATATCCTGAGTTGGGGGGGGGGGGACCCACAAGGATCATGGAGTCCAACTCCTGGCCCTGCACGGACACCCCAATAATCCCACCCTGTGCCTGAGAGTGTCGTCCAGGATAAAGGAGGACAGGAATGAGATGACCAGGAATGGGATGCAGGCTTTGTCCTGGCCAGGTGTCCTGGTCACCAATGGTCAGTGAAAATGACAGATCCAGAGCCGGACAAAGTCATTTTAGGAGAGACAAATGGCATCTAACTTATGTGAAAGGCCCTGAGTATGGGACACTCAGATTTAACAGGGCGCTGCAGCCCAATAAAGACAGAGCAAAGGTGGAATAATAGCATTTTAGCAAAAGTAAAAGTGATCCCAAGTGGATCTTGGCATGAGGAGAAGCATGAATTCCTCATGGAGAGGGACTCAGCCCGCCCACAGCTCTCTAACCCCGCTGCTACAGCCCTGGAACTGCTGCCTTTAGCACCCAACACCAGGAAAATGGGCAGAAACTACAAATTACATGGATTCTGATTTGAATTCAAGCATTATTTTTCCCGTACCTATTAGATCTGGACTAATCATGATTATATTCTTAAGATTGTAATGAATTCATGGCTTTATTGCTACGAGGTGCACTCTCCCTTTGCCATAAACAGGATTTTAAGAGCAACTTTGTCATCTCTGCAGATCTGAGTCTTTTACAGCCAGCACTTAAATCAAGAGAAATGAGAGCTACGAATTTAAATGTGTATTTCAAGTTTAATGGAAACCAAATGGACATAAATATATATATCTAAAAATATATAAAAATACATGTTTGGGGATAAATGTTTCCCTAGCAACATCAGGTTAGAGATCCAATGGTGCATGAGGTGGAGCAGGGTTCATCTCCTGAATGGTTCTCTGTGCACTGAACCCACTCACAGGGACTTGTTTTCATCAAATTTTCCTCCCCACATCTTTCATATAATTGAAAACTTGCTCTGTCTAAACTCAGGCTTCTCTTCCGTGACACAAACACCTAATTCACTTCGAATTCTCTCTTATTTTTATCTCCCTGATAATTTTAAGCAGTCTCTGACTGGTCCTATCCTTCACGAAGGTGCAGTGCCCCACGTAGAAAGGAATAGATTGGTTATTCCTGGTGGTCCTGCAGGAATTTTCCAGGTTATGACAAAAAAAAAGGACAGAATCAGAGTAGGTATTAGGGTTTTATATATATATATATATAAATATATTAGAAGAAAATGGTAGAATTAGAGAGAGGAGGGTTTTTTTTTCTGTGAAAAACAGCTTTTTTTTTAAAACATATGTGACCTATTAAATAAATAAATAAATAAAATATCCCAATTATTAATGGGAAAAGAATGACATGCAATCTCTGACCATGCAGTCAGTGAGTTTTACTCCAAACCATCCCAGGGTAGTTGCTTTGCTGTTCCAGCCCTTCCAGCTGAAAAAAGCTGAATTTTGGTGACTCGTCCTCCGTTTAGAAATGGAGAGTCAGCAGTTTGATGTATAACAATAAATGACTTTGAAGGGTGAGCAGCATTCCACCTGCTATGGAGTATCTGCATCACACAGCAGTAAATACACAATTCTTACATTTTGCCAAAGTTTAAAACACATCAAGAATTAAGTGATTGGAAAGATTATTGTGTTTTAAAACTCTGTGACAAGTTACTGTTTTAAACTTAAAGGCTGCTTGAGGAGGAGGTTGTGTTTAAATACCAGGCAGGTTAAAATTCAGAGCCTATGTTTGAGGAGAAATCAGCATTAAAATTTTTGTATGGGCTGCTCACTGGTTAAATCTGGGAAGAAATGGGAAATTTAAAACATGAGCCAAAAGAAGAGACTTCTGAGACAAGGGACTTCTCGAAGTGTCATTTCAGATAGAACAGGCAAGTCTCCAGAAAGGCAGAAAGCCAAAACTAAGAACATTGTTAATGTTAATAAAACAATCAGTCTGATTTGTGATTAACTAACTGAGCACTGAGGCCTCTGCGTTCAGCAAAAAGAGATGTGGTTACGAAACAGTTATCTTTTGGCACAGTTCTTTTTGATTTCACAAAGCTGACGGAGAGGTGGGATAATTATTTGCGGCACAAAGTGCTGGCTAAGCTTCTGCAAGTTCACCCTGACAGCTCCAAGGACCAGCATGGGAACAGGCAACTGATGCCTGGAAAACTAAACCTGCTGAGACCCTTGTTAATGCCACATCCCCTCCCACAGGGACACCTCAGAGGGACGTGGGACTGGGCTCAGCAGCTCTCAGCTCTCTGGTTACACCAAACTGAACTGGCACAGGGTGCCCAGAGCAGCTGGGGCTGCCCCTGGATCCCTGGAAGTGTCCAAGACCAGGTTGGACACTGGGGCTTGGAGCAGCCTGGGACAGTGGGAGGTGTCCCTGCCCATGGAACTGGATGATCTCTAAGGTCCCTTCCAACCCAAACCATTCCGTGATTCCATGAGAGAGAACTGCTGCCCTCCCAATCAAACTCTGCACACCAAAAGTGAGCACAGAGCACTTGCTCTAAGCCAGGATGTGCCAGGGAATGTTATCAATAAGCCTGAGGTGTTTATGAGGCTGGCTACATTTACATGGAAGAAAATGTATGATTTTTCTGGAACATGGCCATTCATTAAGCTTATTTCATAATTATATCTTTAAACGAACTCATTGGCATTTCTTTTTCTGCTAGCTCCAAGATAATAGATAGAAGATTCTTTTATACATAAGAATTCTGGACAAAGCAAGAATTTCAATGTAATCTCAGAATTAGAAGGATTTTTTTCCATAACTCATGGTTGAATATCTCCAGAACTGCCAACTCTATACCTGTTGGACAAAGAAGTTGAAATGTATTTCCTCTTCCATAAAACAAACACAGCATTTTGGCCTCCTGAATACAAAAAAAGGTTTTGCAGCCCTAATTAGCAACAAATTTTTATCCTCACAATCTATAACATGTTCAGTAACAAAAAGTAGACAGATTCCATTCTGAAAGTTTCCATATCCATGGTGGATGACGACAGATGGATTTTTGGAAGGGAAGTCTGATATCTTACCCTGAAAATGGAACTGTGCTTTGTGGAAGAGACTCCCATTGTCATTCTTTAAGATGATATAGAAGCTACCAAGCAGGAAATCATATTGTAGAGCAATAGGTTTGCTACTAAAACAGGAGAAGACACGGTCTGCTTTCTTCTTTTTTTCTTAATTCTTCACAGAAATTGTGGTTTCCACCTCAAACTAGACTGCCTCCTCTTGCACCAAGGAGTATTTTTAGTTATTTACCAGAGAAAGTGCCACAGGGCAATCAGAGATTGGGGCCTAAGTGTCTTTGACACCATGGACCAGGAGAGCGGGTTGGTAATTGTCTACTGACATGAGATTTTGTGGGGAAAGCGTAATTTGCCCAATGTTTTCTGATTTCCCAGCTGACTATCCCAAATGGAATATTTCATTGTGGTTGACCTTGAGCTATTGGCCACAATAATTTTTAAATGAGTGTTTTAATTATTATATTTATATTATTAATAATTATATATTATTTTAGTTTATGTATTATTTATATTCATGCCGTTGAAATTACTATGTTGATGTTATGTCATTATTAAAATAGTATTTTAATTATTTTTGGACTAATAGAGACTACAAACACTAAGATAATACTTGTTCTACCTCCCTGTCAATCCAAAGCAGATAATAGTAGCATACTTATTATTAATATCAACCTAATTTAATAATACCCATTATTAACACTTAATAAAAACACTATGACAATAATCCACATTCATAACATCTCAATAACATCCCAAGAAGTGGCATTCCCTTTCCAAGTCCCTCAGGAGCTATTGACAAGCCTCTCCCACCGTGTTTTCCTTACAGATATCCTAAATTTTGGTTCTGCCCCTCCACTCTTGCAGCCTCTCCCAGCCACCTCGCCGTCCCTCGTTTTTTATAGTTTCAGCATTTCCAGGAGGCTCCATCCCCTCTCTGTCACTTCCCACAGCTCTGCAAGTCCAGCTCCTCACACTTTTCCTCAAAAATCAGTTGCTCCATCCTTTCTGCCCATGCATTGATATTTCCTGGAGCAGCCCAGTGAAGATTTGTGAAGTTTTTTCCTTCCTTTATTTTTTTTCCCCTCCTTCCCCACACCAGGCTTGCTGCATCTATGCCATCTTCTGGATGTTCCGTGAATCTTTCTTGTCCCAGAGCGTGTTCTGAGTAATGTGCAAATCTCTTTAGCAAACGTGCCCACATCCTGATTGCTGACATCGGGAGAGGGACGAGGTTTTAGGGACAGGGTCACAGCTTCAGATGTGCTTCCTTTGTTTACTGCCCGCACACCAGGAAAAGGGGTTGCTCTCTTGTTCAGTGAACTGCCCATTTCTGCTAAGAATAGTTATGGAATGTGGCAAAAAATTCCCTTTCAAGAGGGAAGTGATTTTCACTCAGTTAAGAATTTATTAAATGCACTTATTTTTATGCACTGAAGTCCTGTTTACAAATTTTTTTCCTTCTTTTTTTTTTTTTTTCCTAGCTGCAAAAAGTAGAAGTGATAATTTCCAATACCTTCTCACTTTTTTGCCTGGGTTTCATGCCACAGTTTCATCGAGATCTACAAATAACTATTTTTCAGCTTTTGCACAACGTTTGTCCCTGAATGATGTACAATCTATGATTTCTCTGGACGATGAAGAGACATCCTCATTTTTAACCACTTTTCTGCTACTATTTACATATAAAATCGAATTAAAATAGAATTTTAGGGTTTTTTTGAGGACAGCTAGAGGTCTTCAGTAGTCCCTCTTATATGGACCCCCAAATTATTGAGGACTTTCATCAGAAAACGAATGCTTTCCTGCATGTTTAAACATTAGCAACGTGCTTAAATGACTTGTGAAATCTCAGCCTGGATAGCAAAGACTCAGGGAGATAATTTCAGCTTTAATCAGAGAGACAATGGATAATACTCATTACTTAAAGTTTCCAGTTAAGCTCCTCCACTGTCTAAAGAAGTTCAAATAATTCATTGGAAAAGCAGAGAAACAGTAGGATGATTCATTATTTTAAATGCTGCTTTAACCAGGCAATTCTGGACTAATCCGTGAGGCTGGGCTGCTGGGTAATAATTGCTTGATTTTCAAGGCAAACACTGAAGAATTTTTCTTAGAAATCAGTATCCCAGTTACCACAGGGCAAGATTTCTTATGAAAGTCAGATACCTCAGATATTCAAGAATAAACAGATTAAGAATTTAAGCTTTCATTGCCAGAAAGCAATTACAGTAATTTACTGTTCAATGGTACTTCCACAGACTGGTAATTCTTACAGTCAGTTGAAAAGTAATAATTTTTGCTCCATCATTGCTTCAGACTATGGCCAGGAACAAAAATCTTGAAATTCCTTGCTGAGAGTTGTGCTTTTCCACAGATTGGGGAAAGTGGGAAGCACTGACATGTTAAATTTCCATCCCTCTTTTGTAGGTGAAGGATTTCAATCCTCAGAGCCCATAAACTTCTGAACAGCCAGAACAAACTTTCCCTGCAAGGAGCAGCCCAGAACCAGGCTGACCTCTCACACATTGAGTTAATTCCTTGTCATGAGGACCTTGGCCAGGCTGAGAAATCAGGAGGGGAAAATTCAGATATTCTGGCTGCTTTTCACAATGTGCACAGCTCCAACCATGCTAAATCCCTCCCTGAGAAATTCCTGATTTCAACTCATGGTACTAGGAGTAGAAAAATGGATTTTGCATGAGGTGCATCACCTGTAAATGAGAGAGATTGCTAAATGTGTTCCATGGCCTCACCACCCTTTCCAGGAAGAAATTTTCCCTAATATCCAATCTAAACCTGCCCTGGCCCAGCCTGAGGCCGTTCCCTCTCCTCCTGTCCCTGTTCCCTGGCAGCAGAGCCCGACCCCCCCGGCTGCCCCCTCCTGTCAGGGACTTGTGCAGAGCCACAAGGTCCCCCCTGAGCCTCCTTTGCTCCAGCCTGAGCCCCTTTCCCAGCTCCCTCAGCCGCTCCTGGGGCTCCAGCCCCTTCCCAGCTCCCTTCCCTGCCCTGGACACGCTCCAGCCCCTCCAGGGCTCTCCTGCAGGAGCCAGAACTGGGCACAGCCCTCGAGGGGCCTCTCAGTGCCCAGCACAGAGGGACAATCCCTGCCCTGCTCCTGCTGGACACAGTGAGGAGCTTCCTCATCCAAGCCAGCTCCAAAGAGATGAGAGAATGAAGATGAAACTTCCTGGCTGTAGCACACATGTTAAGGATTTCAAAATCCCTGAAAAACTCCAATTTAACTCTGAAAACTGTAGATGGAGAGAACAGATTGAGGTTAAGGCCAACATTTCTCCTTCTTTTTATGGTCTCATAACCCTCAGAGCTGATATTTGGGGTCACATGCAAGGGATGTAGAGAGAAAAGTAGAATTCAGTAGTTTTGAAAAAGGCTGAACCTCCAGCCTTCATTTACAGATCCCTGTTTCTGGCTCTGGGGATCAGGCAGCTCCGTGGATAATTTGGAAAGGTGAAGCATGAGCCATCCTAGCAAAGTGCAAGGAAGGTAAGCTGGCAATTTCCCCTCACAGGCCATACCAGGGTGGGATTTATCTTACCTAAAATATCCAATTAACTGCATAAATGAGTGATCTTTGCTTTCTGCAAAGGCAACATGGACGGGGAACTCCAAGGGGCAATCAACTCCACCTAATTAAGACATGGACTCCAGCTGGAGTTTACCAGCCTGATCTAGAAGCTTATTTGGTGCTTGGTGGAATTAGGTGGAATGGGGCCTACCTTGTGCAAATTTCACCTAGAGATTTTAGTGGTTTGCAAAGATCAAATTGAGAAAATAAAAGGATAAATGTCGGTGCAGAGCAGGAAATTTGTTGTACTTACAGGTAAGTCTGGAGAGCTCAAAGAGAGTGAACTCCCATCTTTTTCCCTGTGAGACAGAAGTGGGGAAGGGGGCAGAAGACTCATAAAAACAAGCTCAGTGTAACTCTTAAAAAATGCTAATCCCTCTGCTCTTATAAATCTAATTGTAGATTATCTTTACCTAAAGTGAAACAGTCCCAATTAGAAATCCCCTTTTAAGATTTATGTTGCTCTAAGAGTAAGAACAATCCACCTCACTCAAAAATGAGTCATAAACCTGCAGAGGGAGGGCTGTAAACAGGACCCTTCAATATCCCCCCCCCTGCCCTGTTCTGTAAAGAACCATCTCTAATCTAATGATCTGGACCAGGATATTTATGGTGCTGCCCCCAAATCCACTTTGTGTTGCTAACAGATTATTTCTGTCTAAGTAATGGGGCTGTCTCTTGTTTGCTGCTCACTCATTATTCTCAAGTAATTAATATTAAACCACAGGCTTCTGAACTATAGATTTGCTCCAGGTTTTCAGACAAGTGTTATCATCCCCTGAATGCCCTATTATTTTCAGTATCCATTAAAAATCTGTGCAACTATCTTGAGCATGATCCATGTTTTTAATATTCCTGCAGCAGGAATCGGTTTGATCACAGCTGGCTAAGAAAATTTGGGTGTCTTGCCCAAGTTCCCACACTGAGGGCTGGATCCTGTGAGGATTTAGGGCAGGTCCTCACAGGCACTGCAGTCACATAAAGCAGAAGCTATGCTGAGGTAAAGGCTCAACCCAATTTAATCTTTCTCTCAGCCTAAAATGCCCAGAGCACTGGCAGAGAGAAAAAGTGAAATATCTATGAGGGAGGAGCAAAGATTCCCCTCATAGGAAGGTCTGGATTTGTCTCTGGACAACCGAAGAGATCAAAGTCCCATTAAGCAGAGGCTGCTCTCTAAAAAAAGAAATGCACAAAGAGGTTTCTTGTACTGGTGGGAAGGGAAGGTTTGGGTATTGTGCAGGAAGCCAGCTCCTGACTTGGGTTCCTCATTGCTCTGCTCCTCAGGGAGCCATTTCTATCCAAGCATTCACTTTGTTTTATACCGAAATGGGCTGGATTACACAAGTTCCCAAGCCAGAAAAGCTGACACAACATTACATTCAAACCACTTTGATTAACAAACCAATTCTCACCTTCATATGTGGATCCAAATGCAAGAGCAGCTCTACACAGGGCAAGTTTGGTGAAAAATTGCCAATTTCTGGGAGCAAAGATGGGATTTAAAGTTTACATTCATTCTGCCCTTTTTCCAGAGGACATGTGTGTGTAAAACACTTGGTACATCTGTGCTGATCAATTCCAAGTGCCCAGGGCTACTTTTTGTCATCAGGGACCAGTCACATTCACCCTAAAGAACTCTCAGGCTCTCAATAAATACACAATTTTTCAGGAACGAAGAGATTTTGGAGAGTCCTGTCTGAGGACAGGACCATATTAAAGACTGCTCTAAAAGTTATACCGAACAGGAAACAAATTTATGGCAGCTGAGAACGTTTCCTGACACCCTTTATTTTACTGGTAGAGATGTGGCTTCTACAGAGAGACATGCTCAGCAATCTGACCATGTCTCTCTATAAAATATACCCCATAAATTTAATGTCACAGAAGGGTTTGCAAGAAGAGATAAATATATAGAAGGAATAACAAGTTATGTTCAAAGGGATTGTTCTATGCCTCTTTTTTAGGGTGTAATTTCCTTCCAGTGATGTTTTCTTCTCATGGAAGATGGGATTCTGGCTGGATTTTACATGCTGCAGCATATTGAAACTCCCTGACTTTTCAGCACTGATAAAAAGAGAGAAAACTCACCTCATTTTGGCATTTTCCAGTGTATTGTCCTCCAAGATTTGCAAACCTGGCCAGACATTATGGAATAACTAGATTGTGTTTAAAATGGCTGTCCCTCTTCATTAGCCAGCATGGACAGAGTAATTAATTACCTGGGACTGCTGTGCTCCCAGGTGAATTGCTCCCAGCTTGAAGTTCCACTGGTTTACTGGGATTTGGAGTGAAAAACCAGGAATCTGCTGCTCCCCATAGCAGGGGCAGAGTCAAATCACAGCAAAACTCTGGCATATTTGATGGTGAAAAACTTAAAATGCAGGATGCAGGAACAGACACACAGGTGAGGTTTTATTAACACCTTCAACCACTGGGTAAGATCCAGAGAAATTCCTGTTTAGCAGCTACAGGGCTAAGGCTACTGAGGACTTTTTGGCAAGGAATGCCTCTTAAAACACTGTTATTCCATTTCTTGTGGGATAAACAAAGCCAGAAATTCCCTAGTCTATGCAGAACAGGGAAAAGAAAGCAGCACCTGCACCTCCCAGTGTCTTCTTGCTTAGTTCTGTTGGTTCAGCAGAGCTTGGAGGAAGTCAGGTGAATGAATTATTCCTATTATTTTTATTCTGAAAGCTACCTCCTGATTCATCTCTCTACAGCAAGTGTGAATGTCTGTGAAATCCTGTGGAGAGCAGAAAGAGCAGTATTTTAGTAAAAGTGGTTTTTTGCCTCACTTTTTTAGTCAAATCATCTGGAGGCTGAAGAACCTGTTATTCTATAAACCCTCCCTCCTTCTGCACTGACTTGTAGCTGGAGGATAAGATTACTTCCTACATGCATTCTCAAAAATTGATGGAAAAATCACACAGGCATAATACCCACCTTTCCTGCACAAATACACCCTGCAGTGCTGGGAAAGGGCTCAAAAGCACCAACAGGATCATTTGCAAGGCTCAGAACATTTATTTTTCACTGCAGCTTGGCTGAGGTCAGGATATGACCCTGCAGTGACCCCTGCACGAGGTATGAAAAGTTGTCATACTCCAAATGAGGGACTCCCACGGATTCTTTCTGCCTGGAATTCCACCTGTGCAGCTTCACTGAGCTGAGAAAGGATGGCAAGGGCTCACCAGGGGCAGATATTGAAAAGCCAGCAGCCTCCATCAGCCACACATCCATAATCAGGCAACAGTGGCCAGTTTAAAAGATGATTAGATTTCTCATTTGTAGGAAACAACACATGGTTTTGAAGCCAGTGGCATTTGGTGACAGCGCTCTGACAGTGCTGATAACAAACCTGAAGCAGGCAAAGCAAAACTCGCACTTGTTCTCAATAAAAAAAGCCTCCCATTCCTCTCACCCCTCATTATAAATTGTTTTTCTACCTGACAAAAAAAATCAATTTACCATGTTTTCTTCCCAGCTTATCTGTGTCCATGGAACAGGCTGAGGGGGAAAACACAAAGCACACCAGGCAGCTGCTGGTTTGTTTGCTGCTTCAGGATGTGAACTGCTGTGGTAATCATGGGCAGAGCTCTCATCAGAGAGGAAAGGTTCCTTCTACCAAAGCCAAATCCATAAGGAAGACAATCTACCAGAGTGCTGGGATAGCACTGCTCACCTCGAGGAGAAAGTTGTGAGCACAAAGTTGTGAGACTGAGAAAAAGAATTTGTGTGTATTGGAGGTTTCTATGAGCCCAGTGACTGGAAAATAACTTTGGATAATCAGCAGTGGGTGTGGAAAGGGATGGGGCAGCAGCTGGTGAGGGGTGTTAATCCATGCTGGCATTATCAGGGAGTGCAGTGCCATAGGAGCAGAGCAGCTGTAGCTGGAAACTCAGATCCATGAAAATTTCAGCATCCATGTGCAGCTTCTCTTTCAAAGCCGCCTGCTCTGACAAATAACTTGCTGGTGAGTTACAGGGATTGCTTTATTGCTGCTTCTTTGCTCCTGGGGTCTTTTCCTATGGATTCAGCATGGTCCTTGTCCCAGCTGGACAGACTGGGCACAATCAGATGTGTGACTTTGGCTGCAGGGACTTTTGGCTTTAAAGTCATTTTGCAAACTGGGGTATTGTTTTCTTTTCATTCCCATCAGCACCAGCTCAGGCTTGACTGCTGCTATACTTTTGGAGCAATATAGCAACAACAATAATAATAATGATGAAAATTACTCCCTTATATTTATGCCCAAAAGTTTTCAGAGAAACAAAAAAGATATTTTGCCTCGTTATTTTTCTCCTTGCACAAAGTGCTAACGATCAATTTGTAAATAAATTACCTGAAAAACATGTTGGTGAGTTTATGACCAGGCCAAGCATTGATCTGCTTTCAGCAGGGAAGGAGGAAGAAAGACCTGAAGAAATAACCACAGAAGGAGCGAGGCAGAGCTGTATTATTGCAGAAGTAAATAAAGGAAGCTGAGGGAAGCAGTGCCTGCTGTCCAGGCAAAGAGTGAAGGGTAACACCTCTCCCACAGAAGGAGCCCCTGCAGGGTGAACTGCAGCAGGCACTGAGCAAAACAGAACTCTTACCTGAGAACTGGAAAAACAACATCCAGGTCCGTCTGCTCTTGGCAAACAACCTGCTACAGACAGGGATATCAGCATCAGAAATCCTTTCCCCCACTTCCGAGTATTTCCCAAGCATTTTCTTTTCAGCTGGTGTTGACACTGACTTGGTTGCTGATGGAAAGGGATGGGAATCGTTTTCACCTCTCTTGCAGGAGACTCTCCAAGCTGAACAGCACTTAAAGCCCTTAATACTCTTCAATCTCTCGTAGTAACAGTCCAGCATTCCTGCTGTGCCAGCTCTGGGGAGCCAGGGGATGAATCTGCACCAGTGGATCAGTTCTGCACTCCAAGTAGTTGAACTCCTTGAACTTGGAGATGATGCAGCTCCTGCATCATCAAAATATATCCAACTGCAGAGATAATTAGGGACCCAATCAACCTGAGAACACAAGGGCCAACTTCCACAAGGAATTCCACCCTCATGAAGACACAAAAATAGTTTAATTGCTGATTCTCACAGGTGGGATCTCTAACCCTGGGTTTGGGATCAAGGTGCACCTCGGCAGGGAGGCAGAGTCCTGCTGAACTGGGCATTCCTGTGAAATGGCCTCACAGAAGAATCCACACGGGACCCCCAGTGGCAGCACAAGGAGCCTGGAGATCTCTCCTGGGTAAAAAGGCAGAGCCAGGCCATTTCCCCCACATCCAGGTCTTTCTGCAGCTCAAGTCAGCACATTTAAGCTCTTGGCAGACAAAATGATCAGGCTTTGCTGATAATAAGAAGAGCTGCTCCAGCACTGCTTTGGGACCAGGCACTCGAGTAGCTATTTATAGACGAAGAGAAGAGCAGCAACAAGGAAAAGGAAGCAAAAAAGGGAACGGGCTGAATGTGTGAGCAAAAATTTTCATTTTTAAATTATACATCTGCAAAGTGATCTCAGGAGCTGGAGACTCACATTCTGTTCTCCGAGCATCAAGAGGTTTTAAGGACATTATAATCCCTTCATTCACAAATGTGGATCGAGATAAAGGCTAAATGTGTGGAAAATGCTCCAGACCTTCAAAGCCCTCAGTGAGTGCTGGTGCAGTGACCCTTGCTGAAGTCTTTTGATGTTGGAAATGTTGGTCCTGTTTAATGGTCAGGAATCCCATGGAAAGGGTACAGTCCACACGACTCTCTCACCTTGCGTCCCCAGGAAGTGGCAAGGTGAAAATTCAGAGCAAAGCCTCTGCTGCTCTAAATTGAAGATGGAGCAGAGACTGATCTGGAGAGAGGAATGGTGAGAGAAGAGATGAACTCCATGGTGCTTTGTCCCAGCTCTGGAGCCATCCTGCTGTCCCTCACCCCTCCCACATCCCTGCTGCCCATTGGGGGCCTGTGACAATTTCCCCCCTGAGCAGTGCAGCACAAGAAGGAGCTGCATTCCCAGCACTGGTTCTCTTATAAATAGGTGAGACAGCTGGGCATGTTCAGCCTGGAGAAGATAAGGTTGTGTGGAGACCTCACAGCACCTTCCAATATCTGAAGGGGCTACAGAGAAACTGGAAAGGGACTGGAGAGATGGGACAAGGGGGAATGGGTTCAAACTGAAAGAGGGGAAATTTATGTTAGATATGTGAAGGAATTGTTCCCTGGGAGGGTGGGCAGGCCCTGGCACAGGGTGCCCAGAGCAGCTGGGGCTGCCCCTGGATCCCTGGCAGTGCCCAAGGCCAGGCTGGACACTGGGGCTTGGAGCAGCCTGGGACAGTGGGAGGTGTCCCTGCCCATCTTTACCAAAAATAAAAGATGAAATCTCAGCCATACTGAGATACTGATGTGAGGCTGAACTCAGCCCCCCATACTCCTTCAGTTTCACAAGGTGGCTCCTTCCCAGAGAGCTCGAGGATCTCCACACTTCAATGCATTTCATGAAATACACATTCACTGCCCATCACCTCGTCTGAGAAGATGAGATAGCTGAGGTGGACACACCTGAGGAACCTGTTTCACTTGTCACCAGCCCAGAGGGACAAAGCAGGAGAGGGAGGGAGAGAACGAACGGAGAAGGGTCTGGAGGGGAAGCCAGAGGAGGAGCAGTTGAGGTCACTTGGTCTGTCCAGCTGGAGCAGAGGAGACAGAGGTCAGAGCTCCCCGGGGGCTGCAGCTCCTCCCGAGGGACAGCTCTGATCTCTGCCCCCTGTGACAGGGACAGCACCCAGGGAGCGGCTGGAGCTGGGCCAGGGCAGGCTCAGGCTGAGAGCAGGGAAAGGTTCTTCCCCCAGAGGCTGCTGGGCACTGCCCAGGCTCCCCAGGGAATGGGCACGGCCCCGAGGCTGCCAGAGCTCCAGGAGCGTTTGGACAGCGCTGCCAGGGATGCCCAGGCTGGGATTGCTGGGGGGTCTGGGCAGGGCCAGGGGTGGGACTGGCTGATCCCTGTGGGTGCCTTCCAAATCAGGGTATTCCGTGGCTCCTTGATGCTGTGCCTCCCTCTGTCTGAGGCTGGACTTGCCCAAACTTTCCACTCAGGATTCCCCTCTCAGCCCCTGGTTTCAAGCACTCTGGCTGAGACTGGTTTCCAGCACAACTTTCAGTTCAAGAATCGAGGAAAGCACAAATCTATTTTTTTGTCTATTATTTGGGTTTGTTTGGTTTTGGTTTTTTTGGTTTTTTTTTTTTTGTCCCCGCGCTAGTGAAGGCTTTGTCACTGGTGAACCCAGTCCGGTGCCACCGCATGTCCCCATCCAGGGCTGTGTGTGGCACTGGGGTTCAGCTGTACGGGGGGGAAGGGGAGGGGTGCGGTGCCAGGACCGTCCTCTCCTGCTCGCTCCCAAGCCGCTGTTCCCACTAGATGGCATCTCCGTCCCGCAAACATCCCCAGCTCCCGCCGTGTTACCTAACCCTCCCGGAGTCACACGGCCCATGAAACAGCGGGTTAGCCCTTAGCAATTAAAGACAGGCAAGTATTTCATTAGTCCACATCAATTTCTGCTCCAGGATCCCACAAAAAAGCCACAGATCAGCAGCATTGGAGCATCTTCCTCTCAAACACCCCTCACCAAAGGCTGTTTCTGCTGTAAATGCTGTCCCAGGGAGAGAGTGTGTTCTCTCACAGGATTTGAGGGGTCTCTCAGTGCCCAGCACAGAGGGACAATCCCTGCCCTGCTCCTGCTGGACACACAATTCCTGACCCAGCCCAGGGGCCAGTGGCCTCTTGCCCACCTGGGCACCCCGGGCTCGTGTCCAGCCGCTGGCACCAGCACCCCCAGGGCCTTTTCCAGTCACTTTCCAGCCACATCTCCCCACAGAAAGAGGAATTGTGTTAAAGCAAATGTTCTCTGAGGAACTATGTTAATGATATCCTGGCACACAGCGTGGATTGGCCAGGATTTCATCCTCAGAGAGCCCCCTTAGGGTTATAAACTCAATGGATGTATTTTTCTCTTCATGCCTAATCGATTGGATCCCTGCTGGAGGCAGCAGAAGTGCTGAAAGATTTTAGCACTGAGGTGGCAGAATAGTCTTCCTCCCTCCCAGGGCTGTGAGCCTGTGGGAAGGAACAGCAACATTCTCCATCTGTGTTGTGGCCTGGAGATTCCATCAGAAAGGGACTTGTTGCAGGGTGAGCTTTGTGAAAAAGTGGGTGCCTCGTGTCTGGAGAAATTTCAGGAGGACGTTCTCACTTGTGTGAGAGGTCCCCAGGAGGTCACAGTCAAATGTAGGGCCTGGGGTGTGCTGGACATCTCAGATGCTCATGGAAACCACAGCACAGGAGGTGCACAAGGAGATGCCTGAGGAGACAGGATCTGCCAGAGGCACATGAAAAACTTAGACAAAAGCCCTGAGGCTTCCAGCCCCACGTTTCAGCAACTCACCTGTGGTGTTCCATTAGGCTGCCACCTCACAGCTGCAGTTTGGAAAGCATTTGTCCCTTCCCACAGGATTTTTGTTATCACTCTCATTATGATTTGCAACAAGGAGGATGGAGGTAGCAGGGTTCTTGCACAGGACACAATCAGAGAATATTCTGAGTTGGGAGGGACCCACAAGGATCATCCAAGCCCTTAAATCAATGGAAACACCACAATATCTAATGCCACTACCCAGTATTTCAGTTCAACAATTTCTAAACATCACCACGGTGATTTTTGTGTCTGTATTGCCCTTCTCACTCACGAGGAAAGTTACAGGTTAAGCTCTTGTTTGATTAACAGCATTATGGCATCTGTGTTATCCCTGGCACTCATTTTATTGGGGGAAATTGGCCTGTCTGAGTCTAAATTACTCAAATCCTGTAAAAATAATGTGTATCTCCATGGGGATGACATATCAGCTTGTTATCACCATATCCACCTTAGCTGTGTCTTCCAGTGGAAACCAACCTAATCTAATTTCTGACACATTTTCCCAATCACAGCAGCTGCACATACTCCAGAGAAGCACTGCAGAAGCAGATGAATTCCCTAGGCACAAATCTGCCTTCCTTTCACCGGCTGTTGGGATGGTGCCTGGTGTTTCTTCTGGTGCATCTGCCTCAAATAAAGTTCACAAATTCTTCACACTTGCGAAGTGTCTAGGGAGGGAATCAGGGTGAGTAATTTAGGGCCTGCACCCAGAGCCATAGGATAGGGTGGGATTTGTGTGTGTTCCTATTTCACTTTAACATCAGAACCCCTTGACTCTCCCAGGAAGGACGGCTAAGGAAGTGGCAGTGCTGGGGATTATTAGGAATACAGATATTAGGAAAAATTCCTTCACAGAAAGGGTTGTCAAGCATTGGAACAGGCTGCCCTGGGTGGTGGAAGAGTCATCAGCCTTGGAGATGTTTAAAAGAGCTGTAGATGTGGCTTTAGGGGACACGGTTTAGTGCTGGGATTGGCAGTGTTCATATAAGGGTTGCACTTGATGGTCTTAAAGACCTTTTCCAGCCCAAATGACTCTGTGATCTCTATTGTGATGGTAATACTGGTTTGATACAGTTAAAAGCACGAGCACTTCTGCCTTCATATGCAAATTTCTCCCAAATAAACAATAAGTCAGGAGATTTCAGGTACTATTTTGTGAGGAAAAAAACTGTGCCCCAAGCCCACTGTAATTGGTTTGACTTTTTTATTTGGTTAGTCAATTCCTTAGGAAAATTAGGAGTATAATGAAGGGAAATGTCACCATCTGCCTGAAACTGGTGCACAGAGGAAAAAGCTTTAAAAATCTCATGTTATTCCCAAAAGTAATCAATTACTTTGACCCAAAGATAAAGAACTGCTGTGAAACCAGTACTGTGTTGCTCACAAAATCTGTGTGCTCAGAGGCTTTGAACCTCTCTGGGTTCTTCTAGACCCGTGCCAGCACCTGCTGATGTCGGTGCCAGCAGGAAAGTGCTGCAGGTGGAGCAAGAAACAGATAAATCAGGGATGGCAAAACAGAACATGGGGAGCCTGAAACGTCTAACTCATGGCACAACCCTGACACTGCCCCTGGAGCACAGGCAGGGTCTGTATGACCCCGCTGAGGAGGGATCTGTGCAGCCCAAACAGGCTGCAAACCTGAGGAGGTGCTTCTGCAATGAGCGGGGTCAGGGAACAAAAGTTCTGATCAAACATAAGAAGTCAGAGCACTTCATAATCCCAGCACAGGGAGGACGTGGAGCTGCTGGAGAGAGGCCAGAGGAGGCAGCAGGATGAGCAGAGGGATGGAGCAGCTCTGCTGGGAGGAAAGGCTGCGAGAGCTGGGATTGTTCAGCCTGGAGAGGAGAAGCTTTGGGCTGAGCTCAGGGTGGCCTTGCAGGGCCTGAAGGAGCTGCAGGAAAGCTGGAGAGAGACAATTCCCAAGGCATGGAGGGCCAGGAGCCAGGGAATGGCTTCCCAGTGCCAGAGGGCAGGGCTGGATGGGAGATTGGGCAGGAATTGTTCCCTGGCAGGGTGGGCAGGCCCTGGCACAGGGTGCCCAGAGCAGCTGGGGCTGCCCCTGGATCCCTGGCAGTGCCCAAGGCCAGGCTGGACATTGGGGCTTGGAGCAGCCTGGCACAGTGGGAGGTGTCCCTGCCCATGGCAGGGGGTAGAATGGGATGATTTTTAAAATTCTTTCCAACTCAAACTGTTCTATGATTCCATGATTCTATAACTCTCCTGCCTTTGCTTCCCTTTTTTGCAGGAAGTTTTGTGTTTTCCCTTTTTCTTCCTTCTCCTTTTGATTACCTTCCAGTGAACCAATAAACCTTTGTAAGGGAAAGCCTTAGTAACATTTTCATTTCGTTCCCTCATGGCACAACACATTGCCAAAGTCATAAAACACCATGAGGGCACTTTTGGATTCAGTGAAGTCCATGATCATTTTCCTGTGGATTCTAAGGATCATCCTTGATATCTGCAATATGCCAGCACTCCACATCTCCCATTTCTGAGGCCATTTCTGAGGACAATGCCATAGGAAACTGCTTCATTTCAAGATGTGGCTTCCTTAGGAGGGACAGTCACATTCCTGGTGTGAGACGTGGAATAATTGTACCATGAGAGGCAGCTTTGCCACTGTGGACTCTGGATGGATGTGAGGTGCCCAACAAACTGGGGTGAGAAAATATAATTAAAGATGGGTTGAGATAAAGGCAAGGGGAGATCACTCACCAACCACCATCACAGGCAGAACAAACTTGATCTGTGAAAATCAGTTTAGGGGCTTGGGGAAATTAGTTTAGGGCTGTTTCAGGGCTGTCTGGAAACTCTTGATTCCACAGGGCCTTTTCCTGAATTTCTTCTCTCTGTTTACTTCCACATTCTGAATTTGGAGCTGAATCAGCATACAGAAAAGGAGGAAAAAGAAGAAAAGAAGAAAAATCAAAGAGAGATTAATATTTTCTCACTCAAATTCCTGCCCACCTACAAATCCCACACTGAGCTAGAGACAATACTGGGGTTCTCAAGAGTTGTACCAATTATATCTGGCTTTTGATATCCACCAAATCTCACTCAGCTTTACAAAGGAGGTAAATTCAATCCTCAGTGTTTTATACATGAAGAAAGAACAGAAGGAAAGTACAGAAAGTACCCAGGAACACAGGGCAGGAAAGCAGCAGGACCAGGACAAGGACACACACACTCTGTGGCATTTCCCACCAAGTCAGGTGTCCTGGCATTTCTTTCACAGAGATCCCACTGAGCTCCAACCACTTTCAGAGCCAAAGATGATTCAGGGTGGTTGTTATGGGTTATCACTGCATGAACACTTTCATTCTCACAACAAGTCTTCCATCACTCATTCATTTCTTCATCCTTTGTGCTCAGTCCTTCCAAGCTCTATTTCTGATTCCTGTCACAGGGATCAGGTTATGTAGCAATGTACACCTGTCATCCATCAGGAATTTTGCCATGGATTATGTATTTCACCACTCACAAGTCTGTGGACTTTTCCTAGGAGCGAGGAAGGTGAGAAAGGTGGTTTGGCACTCAAGGTGACTGCAACCCGCCCCAATCTGCCCTGACAACACCCCAACAGATGGGCTGAGGGGCCCATGGTGACCCCGAGGTGTCACTGGGGGCCTGGTGGTCTGGCCCATGTGGCAGACAATGAACAGTGACAAGAGATGATCACAAGTGTTTTTGATGCTGTAGCCTGTCTAAATCTGCAGGAAACAGGTTTTTGCTAAGTCCTGATGTGAGAGAGAACTGTGCCTTTATGATCAACTGCTTGCCTTGCACTCTTGGATTGCTGCTCTGCAGCCAAGATGCTGAATTGCTTTAATCAGATGTGTAACAGAGACTGGGGATGTCCTCCCAGAGCACTCTGGCCTTGTCCTGCCCTCGAGAATCACCTGCAATCACAGCAGTGAGGAATTTTAGAAGAATTGAGAGCACATGTTTTTTTTCCTGGCAGTTTGATAAGGGAATAAGGGAGCACGGAGGGAGGCGAGAGCAGGATGCACAGGAAGGAAGCAGCACCAGCTTTCATCAAGGAATGTGTGAAGAAAGATGGGTCAGGCAGATCATTGCAATCCTTCATCACTCACAACATCATTCTCTCCCTCAATTGTTCCTCTGCTCCCAAAATCTCTCTCTTCTGTCTGCTTTTCACATCACTTCTTTCAGAATCTCCTCTTCTCTGCAACAGGTTTAATACTACTCAGGAGAGATCTATAGATCTGCAGACAAGGCTGATGTTTCCCTCAGCTTTCACATTTGATCTAAAATCAGAGATGCTGTGGAAGGTGACCCTGAGCTAAACAGAGAACTGTGCTGACAACCAGGGAACTGAAATGTCCATCCAGCTGGGAACAACATGGGATTCACCATCGCCTTTTCACTGCCCAGCAAAGATTTTTCACAGCTCACGTTCCTGCCTTAAAATCTCCCCTCAGTAAATAGTAACCAAAAATTACAAAATTAATTATCAATTCTATCTTTCAGGTTTACTCCTGAGATGGTGGGATTATTTCTACATTATTTTATTTCCAAAAAAAAGGATTGAGAGCAGCTAAGTATGAAATGAAAAAAAACCCCAAACAACTCAAGAGCAGTTTACAGAAAGGAATCGTCTTGTCTCCCACACATGATTTTGTTATGAGCACAAAGGATTTGCTCTGTTAAAAGTCAGATTTGATCCCCAGATTAATGCAGAAAAAACCCATCTTTGCATGCACCACTTCAGAGGGATGTGACGGGATACAGGCTCTGAGAAAGGGAGCTGTAGGTGATTAAGTTTCCTCATTTTTGGCAGATGGAGATAGGTTTGGCAAGAGGAATGAATCTTACAGACCTTGCACAACTTCTGGGGCTGAAAGAGAGGAAATCAGAACAAATGGGAGGGAGGTCAAGTGCAAAACCTCAGTTACACAAGAACCTTGGAAGTGCAATTCCCACCAGGACAATCACCTGCTGTGGTGCTGACCTCAGCCGGCTGCCAGCCACTCCCCCAGCTGCTCTGCCACTGCCTCTCTTGCTGCTCTGCCCTGGTGCTGCTGCATGGCTCCTCACACCTTTTTAACTCCTCTCTCACACCTGCGTTTTAACCCTTTCCTAAATATGTTTTCACAGAGGCTCCACCAGCTTGGCTAATGGGCTGAGCTTTGGCCAGTGGTGGATCCGGTTTGGAGACACCTGGGACTGGCTGTGTCCAGCACAGGGACCACCCCTGTGGCCTCTTCCTACCAAGATCTTGTCAAATAAAGCCAAAACCACCTGTAAACTCTGCAAATGTGGGAGGCAGCAAAAGCTCCAGAAAAGGTCTCCAATATTGGCTGTGATGGATCTACCTCTCTACATGTGGACAAAGGGGAATGGCTTCAAACCGGCAGAGAGTAGGGTTAGACGGGATATTAGGAGGAAATCTTTCCCTGGGAGGGTGGGCAGGCCCTGGCACAGGGTGCCCAGAGCAGCTGGGGCTGCCCCTGGATCCCTGGCAGTGCCCAAGGCCAGGCTGGACACTGGGGCTTGGAGCAGCCTGGGACAGTGGAAGGTGTCCCTGCCCATGGCAGGGGATGGAACGGGATGGTCTTTAATGTCCCATCCAACCCAAACCATTCTATAATTCTCTGTTTTGTAACATATCTCTCAAAGTCCCCTTTCAGAGAAGCCTTTCTCTCTGGCTGCTCTGCCAACTGATGAATAGTTGGATTTTTGGGTTTTTCAGAGCCTGTGTTTGTGTGCTTGTGCACATCCACACGCTGCCTTTGAGAAATCCTGGAGTTCCCACACCCTGGGGGAGGCAGTACCTACAGCTGGGAGTTTCTCTGTGCTCTGGAACAGAACAGATTGCTGGGGATGGCAGCAGCTCTCCAGGTCCAGCCATGGCAGAGAGGCTGCAGTGAAATTCTGCTCACATTGCTGATTACCAATCTGGTCCCACATTCCCATGAAACTAATCCAGGGTTCATTCCAAGGCCAAAGATCCTCATCAAGCAAGCAAAGCACAATAAAGCAAAGAGAAGAAGGACAATCAAAAGTCATTTTCTCCTCATGTTCAGCAATCTTTTCCTGATCTCCTGAAATGTTTTGACTCAACTTGTACATGAGCACAGACAACTCCCAGGGGAAAAGTTCCCCTCCACATCCTGCTCTAGGCAGATCATTGATCAGACAATCAGGGGTGATTAGCCAGATTTCTTAGGAGCACGTCACTCTTAGCTCAGATGTCCAAATCAAAACCATGGAACATGAAACAGAAGGCTGCAGTCGTGTCTGGGTTTTGGCACAAGTACAGTCAGAGGGCCGTGCTTGGATGAGGGAAGCTGTCTGTGAAACACATGGGATTTCAGGCTCTCCCTGGTGTTTAAAAGCCTTTCCCAGTGCAGCAGAGTTCAACAACGGAAAGGGAAAGTGGGACTGGAAGGTTGAGAGGACAAAGATGTGATTTACCCAAAGGCCACCCAGCTTCTTGGCTGTGTTGGGCCAAACCTGCAGCCTCTGACAGTGGTTCTGTCCCTCCAGTGCCTGCCATGCTCTGAGTCCTGTGCTCAGAGAGGGGAAAGGTGGAGGGGTTAAATTATTGTTGAGCTCCCATCTCACTCAAGTGTGACTTTCTGTTAACATCATATAAATTACCAGGATCTCAGCCAGAGAGCTCTGAAATAACTCCTGAACTAAACCCTCACTCTGGACCAGAAGGCTTGGATGTAATGCAAAGGATTTTAGGAGGAAATGAGGTGATTCCCTAGACAACAGATGTGGATTTGAACAGCTTAAGGAAGTTTAGGGTAACATTGGTTTTCTTTTTTTTTTTTCCTTGCAAGTTCCAAGAAAGAGAAGAGACTAATTTGGGGTAGAAGGAGAATTTTGCAGAACTGTTTCAAGAAATATGCATAATCATCTGAAAATTAACACAATTTAATTGTATTGCAGTCTTCCACGGCTGTTATCTTTCACTGGCCCCATTTCAAATTTCTCCAGTTTTCCCACAGGAGAGTTTGGTTTTTTTCTCCTCTCATTCTCTAGATGAAAAAAAAAACCAACCTAAGCCAACAAATCCAAACAATGCTTGAGAAAAAGAAAACTCCAAAGTCAAGCTGGGATTGTTTTGCCCTTCCAAAAGCCCCAGATTAAAACTTCTGCAATTGTTATTGTGAGAAATGAAAGAGCTTTCTCTAACATAGTCTGTTTTCTAGAAAAAACTGGGCCCAGTGTCTCCTGTTAGCCTGGAAAATTTACTATTCCTGTTAAACTAAAGATATGGCCACAAATGTCTGTCAGCATTTTAAAACAGGATTTCAAGCAGCAGCTGAGCAAGGAGGTGTTACAATAAACATTGTCCAGAAACTCAATGTGTCTTCTACCCCCGACCCACACAGAGAGAAAGGCCAAATCTACTTGGAATGAAAACAGAGTCCTTCCAATCTGTGTCTGGCAGAGCTCCCAGGATAATGCCCCAGTGCTCACGGCTTGGACTGAGCTCTGGGATGCTCCTTGGGGGCACAAAGGGGACCAGAGCTCTTGGGCCAATGAGCAATTTGTCCCAAAAGAGCTCCAGTGTCACCTCCAGTCTCAGGGCTTGGAAATACACCTGTAAAAATCACAGCAGAGCATGAACACGTCCCAAAAAATGATCTGTCCTATCCATACATCCTTTAGTATCCTACCCAGCTGTGTGCAAAATCATCTGGATTCCTTCTCTGCTCATTAGGAAGGTAGAAACACCTTTACAATATGATTCATTTAATGGTTTTTTTTTCATTTAAAGATGGAAGGAAGTCCCCCCTGGAAGTAACACAGCATTTGGTGCCCAAAGCACGAGCTCTGGCGTGCCCCAGGTCAGAGGGAGTCCAGCTGCGTTACCTCCACGCGTCGCAGAAGCGACTTCGGGATCAGGAAAAGAGCTGCTGGCTGGGCTGGCTAGCTGGCTTCTCTGCAGAGGGAACACGGCAGGAGCCGATGGGATCGGCTCTTGTAGCTCGGAGACAAAGGAAGAGAGAGGCTGTTCAGGTCTGCCTTCTAACAGGTTTATTGTTACAAGTTTCGCAACCCGAACAAGCTCGGAAGGCTGGGATCCGATGGGATGGGAATGATGGGATTGTGATGGGATGGCTCCTCGGAGCCTTGTCCTCAGTTTTATAGGGAATTTGAAAACCCCGGTGAAAGGGGAAAACAACCAATGAGTTACAAGCCAGGGGGAGGATACAATTCAACAAGAACCACTGGGGTAAACCGAGAGGCGGGAGCTATAACAAAGAACCAATGAACGACTGAGTAACCGAGAATTTTCCCGAACCGGGGGAGGTGGCTTGTACCCGGGCACCGCCCAGGGGGTGCGGCTTAGGCTTCTGAGCCGCCCCTCGACCCACCCTCTGAGTCTGCCTCTTGGGGAACTCGATCCAGGGCATGGGCTGGGACTGATTGGCATCACGCTGCCCCAGCCCCGCAGTGGGATGGGTCACGCCAACATGGCAGTGCCAGTTTCTCTCTCGTGGAAGAAACTCTGGTAATTGCCTTCCATGAGACATCAGCCTGGCAGTCAGGCAAGACAAATCCCGTCAACAATTATGATATTAAGAAGTCTCACAGAAAATCTCCTCCTCTCTTGTGGGATTCCCAGGTGTAAATAAAACCATTCCCTGTGGTTGTGGGAACAACATCTTTGTCCTGAATAGGAAAGGCACTCAAGACATGCAGTTTATTGATGGTTGTAAACCACTCACGTGGCCAAATCAGCCAAGTCCACAAGGCCTTGCACTGACAGCACAGATTTTTATTAGGATATATTTAAAATATCCTTAATGATGGCTCTGTTCCTGCTGATTTGAGGGCAGCTGGACTGAGGGATTTTCCCACCAGTTTCAGAGTTACCCACCAACCTACAAGTCCCTTTGGTGAAGGGGATTTTTAACTGTGTGGCTGTTTTGTGTCACCAAAGTGGTATAAAGCAGCAAGAGAAAATCATAGTTCTGGCTCATATCATCTGTGGAAGGTGGGTGCAGAAGGTTTTGACTCCCCTAACTCCACACAGTCTTCTGGGAACTGGAAAAAAAAACATGGCACAGGCTCAGATTTATCCAGGACACAGGAAAATGTGTAGAATTGCACAAGATATTCTAGGACAGGCAGGCCTTAAACCTGCATGCTACAAACCCAGGAAATCTTTATTTTGTCTTGAGTGGACAGCTCAAATACCAATTTATTTCTTTCACTTCTCAAGCTGAAAGACCATGGTAGGACTGAGTAATTTGCTTAAAAGCAGCCTGGATCACCCAGAGAAATGTGGTATCGTGGAAAACCAGCACAGCAAGGAGAAAACCTGCAGAAACACAGCTTTTATTGAAAAAACAAAAGTCCCTGCAAGGCAGCCAGGAGGAGGGAGAGGGTGTTCTCTGCCATGGCTCATGAGGAAAGCTGTGCACAGAGGGCTGATTTTTTCCCTGAGAAAGGCTGAGAACCTGCAGGAACAGCCTCCCAAAATCCTGCAGTGGGTGGAGTAGATTGACCTCAGGGATGTGCACTGGTGCCACTGACAGAAAGAAATCTGACTTATTTACCCCCAAAATAAAGTTGTTATAGCAGACAGAGAGCCTGGCCAAGAGGGGCTGTGAAATTCAGTGAATGGGGCAGATTTTATGGGAACTCTCTTTATTCCATTGGAAGTTTTGCTGCCTTTTCTTAGCCAAGGAAAGCTGGACGTAGCTTGATTTTATATATCAGATAGATAGATAAGCTTTTGGATAAAAATATGCATTGGGTGAGGAATGTCATACATGAAATCCCTAATTGTGCTTGGTCTTTGCATATTAAGTGTTTTACTCAATTAATTCTGAGTTAAATATTTTTAAATTGAATGTTAAAATCAACCCATCAGCCCAGGTACAAAAATCAAGTTCCATTATCAGTGTTTTCAATTGCTCAAAGTAGTTTATTAAGAGTTGCACCATTCCCAGTTAGAAATCCCCAGTTTTAAAAAAAAATCCCCAAGTTATGTCCCCTTCTCAAACTTTAAACCACCTGTACCCCCTAAGAGTTATCTTTCCTATGTTTATTGTCTACTTTTACAAGTGTTTTAAGATGTGTTAGATGTACTTTAATATTTTTTAAGTGTTTTTACTTTGCACCTTAATCCCAAAGGCTAACTCCAAATGTTTTCAATAAATTATTTTAATTTTTAATTTAATTAAGAGTTGTCTCTTTCCTCACAGGATTATGAGGCAAAAATATGTACTTTTTGCATGCTTTATTTAATCCTGATCCAGAAACACCCAAGAGAGAGGAAACATCACTCTCTCCTGCAGCAGAGGCAAGCAGAACCAAGCCTCAAGTGCTGTTTCACACTGCGAGCAAGAGGAAAACTGAAGATGTTTTCTCTGAAGCATCTGCATTGCCAGCACTGGAAAATGCTCAGGGTTTCTAAAAGTTACTGTTGAGGATGGTTTGGCCAAAGCTGGCACTTGAAAGACAAATCACAGACACTGTCCCGAACATCCAGACTGGCTTATCCCAGGGGGCTGATGGATAAGCTGAACGTCAGAACAAAACTAATAAAGGAAAGGTGAACTGGAGTCTTTAACAGCCTCAAAACAGGGATTAGGCCAGGCTTAAGAAATCCATGAACTTGATGCTGTGTGTCTGCATGACTATAAATTTCTCCCTAAGGGGACTGGCAGTCACAGAGGAGAGAGTATCCCACCAGAGAAGGAGGACCCAAGTGCTGCAAGAATTCAGCATTTCATAAATGTTGGCAAATAACTTTGTATTCCTATTAGCTCTCCCTAAACCAAGGAAACAGAGCAATACAAGTATTATCAAGCTGGTAACCAAAGTGATCTGATTTTCTCTGACCTGCTGTTCTGCTTTTGTAGAAATTTAGGGATACATCAGTGGATTTCATGGATGCAACCTGCTTAAACCTGTAGGAAGCAGATCTGTGCATCTGACTGCTGCAGGCAGCTGCAGCTGCACGACAGCATTCACTTCTCCAGAGCTGCACCATTCTCACTGCATTTTTACGATATATTTATCCATATGTAGCAAAGGCCATTAATTATTTATAAAGAACTATCATTAGGCTGTGCCTAAATTTAGCAGACTAAACCACATATCCAAGGATAATGTGTAAGTTCAGAAGTGTAAAGTCTACACAACAGTTTCATTTCTACAGCATTCCAATTGTCTTCTCACCATCTTCAGTGCTGAGTCTGTCTTTTCCTTTCTCCAGTTTTTGTACAACCTCCTGTGCCATCTGAGCAGCTCCTGGTCTACCCTGAAATTGCTTTTAGAGCTCCTTTTTTCTTCCTCACGTCCAGGTACTCCAGAAAATCGTGCAAAATGCTTCTATTCGTGGAGAGGTGAGGGAAGGTCTAAACCCAGCAATTAAACCAAATCCAAACCTACAATTTCACAACAGGTAGGAAGCAAAGGCAGAAAAACAGAGTGTAGAGAGCAGAGAGACCCCAGTCTTACAGTGGCACCATTTCAGTTGTGTTGCTGCCTGTGGCAATCAGTCAAACCCTCAATTAGGACATCTAATTATGTACCTTGACGTGCAGCACTTACACAGTGGAATTATCAACCCTAAATTCTAAATGTTAATAACACCTTCTTGCAGATTATTCCGGCTGCTTTTGCCGAGTTCTTGAAATTTGTTTCTTCCTAAATATCAGAGTGTTTCTTTCACTGCTCAGCCCTTATTTTTATGGTTTTCAAACTCCTTTCTGTCTTTCTTTACAGTATTCTTTATTTTGGAGCAGTGTTTTGCTTTGATACACTCCTGTATTATTTTGTGGTGTGCTTCTCAATCTTTATTTCAAGGCAAACAGGAAAGGATATTGATGTTGTTATTTGTCTACCAAGGAAACATTTAATAAGAGCCAAAACCACAAGCAAGATCAGTTGAAAACCATGATATATCACACAAACGACTTCCTCAGGGACAATCTGTGTTTGATGTGGTGCCAGGTGAGCTCTCCTTAGAAAATATACACAAATTCTAACTGGATACCCAAATCCATGAATTTCAGTCATCCTCATGGCCTTGTTTTCACTGCAAACCCTGAAAGTTTGGGGTTCAGCAGGCCTGGCAGATGGGCCCTTAGAAAAGGTGTGATTGTAAATGCCTTGAGTCAGAAATCCTGGGAATTAAACCAAAACTTGTCCAATTCCAGTGTTGAAAATAATATAACTGTTCCAATTTTTTAAATCAATGGTTTTAATTAAGTTCTAATTAATTCTTTTTAATTAATCATAACCAATGTATTAATTATAAGCAGTGTTTTAGCCTTACATAACTTTTAGCCAGCATTTAGCAAAGTTGTCATGAGCTCCTTTTGTACAAACACACCTTGGGAAAATTACTGGACCTTGGAAGTTTTGAGAAACAAACTCTGACGTGCTTCGATAGACAAATCCTGGGAGAGAAAGGTGTGTTATTGAGCCTGGACACCTGGAATGCAGAATTTATGGAGCACAAGGACATTTGGCAGAAACCACAAGATAAAGAAGATATAAGGAAGACTCAGTGTACGCATTGGAAAGTCGGAAAAATATACTAAAACTGGGGACTAATTAGCATGAGAAGTGAGAAATCAATAACCAACAAAGGATAGAATACTAATTAATGGAATAGAATTATGTTATTGTCATGGTTTGACCCTGGCCAGACGCCAGGGACACACAAAAGCCACTTGCACATCCTCCCCTGCCACAGGTGGGCAGAGGAGAGAAAATTTAATGAAGCTGAGTTGAGATAAGGGGTGGGAGAAAACAATCCAAGGGCAAAACAGGCTCAGCTTAGAGGTACAAAGTGAGTTTATTACTGACAAAATCAGGGGAGGATAATAAGAAAAATAAGCCCTTAAAAAACCCACCTTTTTCCCCCCACCCCTCGCTCCTTCCCGCTGACAGTGCAGGGGAAAGGCCATGGGGCTTTGCTCAGTTTGTCACCCAAGGTTTTGTTCAGCTGCTCAGGGAGAGGAGCCCTTCCCCTGCTGCACCCTGGGGTCCCCCCCATGGGAGACAGCTCTTTGTGAACTTCTCCAGCATGGCTCCACTCTCACGAGCAGCAGTCCTGCCAAAACTGCTGCGGCGTGGGTCACTCCTCCACAGGGTGCAGTTCTGCAAGGCCAGGCTGCTCCAGCCTGGGAGCAGGGCCCCTCTCTGCACCGGGTCTCCCACTGGAGCACAGCCTCCTGCAGGCATCCACCTGCTCCGGCGTGGGCACCTCCCCTGGAGGCTGTGGATGAATCTCTAAATCCCCCATGGATCCCCACAGGCTGCAGGGGCAAAGCTGCTTCACCATGGCCTTCACCACGGCCTGCAGAGGAATCTCAGCTCCAGCAGCTGGAGCACCTCCTGCCCCTCCTCCTTCTCCACTGACCCTGGTGTATCCGTGTTGTTTCCCTCACATATTCTCACCTTCCCCTCTTCTCTGGCCAGGGGAAAAACTGTGTGTGCCCACTTTGTTTTGATTTCCTTCTTAAATCTCTCATCACAGAGGCCTTACCGACCTCTCTCATTGGCCCAGCTTTGGCCAGAAGCGTGTCCATCTTCAGAGCCATCAGGGATTGGCTCTGCTGGACATGGTAGAAGCTTCTGGCAGCTTCTCACAGCAGCCACCTCTGTGGCCCCCACACTACCCAAAACCAGGCCCTGCAAAACCAACACAGTCCCCAGGTCTGGGGCTGCTCCGGGCCCGTTCCCAGGTGCCCCGCTGGTGTTGGGGTGCCGGGGTGGCCCTTGGTGACACGGGCGCTCTGTGTCAGGGCCCTTTGTGACACGGGACATGGTGGTGGCCAGAGACCCTTGTGACATCAGAGAGCCCCGTCCTGGCTGAGGGGCTTCTAGGGGCACCGCAGGGCCCGGGGTGCCCAGTCCCAGGAGAGCCCCTGCAGAAGGAGGAAGCAACTCCCGGGATCTGTCTGCGCCACAGGCCGAGAGCGACAGACGATGACAAAGCCGCCAAAGCCACCCCTGAGTCCCGGTGTCCCGGCCCTGTGCCCAGCTGACCGCAGGCCCAGGCCCTCAGCGGGCAGTTGCAGGTGCGGGGGGCAGGCCAGGCCAGGCCTGCCAGTGTCACACACCAAGGAGGACAAGGGGAGCTTTGGCAGCACAGAGAGAGAGCTTTCCCAGTGGGAAGCTGAACCTGAGCCAGAGATGTCTCAATGGGAGGAAGAGGTTGAGACATTCCAAGAGACTTCCCCGTGGGGATCCAGGACATGCCGAGTGCTGCGCCGATGGCAGGTGCACACGGAAGTGCGGGAATTGTCCCAGTGCACCGAGGGGACACAGCGGGAGCTGCACCAGATGGAAACAACGGTGACAGTCCAGGAGCTGCGCGAGTGGGCAGAGGACGGTCAGACATTCCAAGAGGTGCGGGAATGGCAGGAAAGAGTGGCACACCAAGAGGTGTCCCAGTGGGAGGAAGCTGAGAGAGGGCAGCAGGAGACCGAGCGGGATGAACATGAGACATCCCAGGAGCTGTCCCTCTGGAGAGCGCCTGATGATTCCCCCTGGGAAGATGTCCCAGAGCCGGCCCAGGGGCAAGCTGAGTGGGACCAGGCACCCTCACAAAGGGGAGATTTGCACTCCCCCATCTCCCCGTGGGAACACCGGAGAGAGGCGGAATTGTCCCCAGGGAAGGACAGCAATGACAAGGAGCTGTCCCGAGGGCCAGAGGACAGAGCCCAAGAGCTGTCCCAGCGGGAGCAGGATGTCACCTCCAGCACTGGGGACAAACCCTTGGGCCCAGTGATGGAGAAGGAGCCCCAGCCTTGTTCCCCAGAGGGGCCCGGCTCCCGCAGCCCCGCGGGCACAGCGGTGGCAGCAGAGGCAGCGCCTGCCCTGCCCAGCGCCTCTCCTGCCCCGGGCAGTGCCACGGAGGCCGAGCCGGCAGCTGCTGCCCCGGGGCTGCAGAAGGAGCCCCCCGAGGCTCTCGCTGCCCGGCAGGAGGAAAAGGCAGCGGAGTCTCCCGTGCCCAGCGAGGAGCTGCCATCCCTGAGCACACAGAGCCCACCCAGTGTCCCCTTCAACACCCCGGCCAGCAGCCTGGCCTCGCTCTGCAGGGACCAGAGCAGCCCTGGGCAGCTCCTGAGCCAGGTCCTGCTGGAGCTCCAGGCCGAATGGCAGCAGCTGGAGGAACAGGCCTCCCTGGAGCAGTGGAGGGCTGCAGGAGCAGCCGGAACAGCTCCAGTCCAAAGGGAGCAGAGCCCCGGGCCTGGGAAATCGGACATGGAGGAAGAGCTTTCCCAGCGGGAAGGTGAGCACCAGGCACAGCTGTCCCAGGAAGAAAGGAACAACTGTCAAGGGCTGTGCCAGGGGGAAGAGCGCGCGGAGAAAGACATGTCCCACAGAGAAGCCAACAGCTCCCAGGAACTTTCGGACTGGGAAGAACACGTGGGGAAAGAGCTGTCCCAGGGGGACGTCATCAGCCAGGAAGACATTTCTGACTGGGAAGAACACATTGGCCAGGGCCTTTCCCAACAGGAAGCGTCCCTTGGCCAGGACGTGTCCCCAGGGAACGGCCACACACCCTCCGCACACTCCAGCTGGGAGGATGACAGCCACCAGGAGCTCGCGCAGGACCTCTGGGAAGCCAGGACGGACTCCGGCATCTGGATGAAGCCCTTGGCCCCAGAGGAGGATGAGTGGGACGAGATCAGCGTCCTGGAGCTGCCGCCGGAAGAAAACAACAAGCAAAACCAGGGAGGTTTTGCGGCACTGGGGCTCCCAGTGCCTGTCCCCCGTGAGGCCTGGGTTGAGGGCCCGGCAGCGGAGCCGTGCAGCCCAGGGCCGCTCTGTGCCTCGCCCGCGGCCCTGCAAGGCCGAGCCCCTGTGGGACACGCGGCTTCTCCTGCCCTCGAGGAGCCCGTGCCAGAGGCAGGGACAGAGAGCCCGGTGCCTGCCCCCAGGAAACGTCCCTCCCGCTTCAGGCGGGCGCTGCGGGCGCTGCGGGGGCTGTTCCGGTGCCCCTGCCTGGCGCCACAGCCCGAGGAGTAGCAGGGACATGGCACCGACAGCAGCCATCGCTCCAGAGCCGCCCTCCCTGCGGGGCTGCGGCACCCACGGGGCTCCGAACCAACGGCAACGGGAACAGGAGCGTGGAGAAGATGGACATGACAACGAGATGATGGACCAGATGACGACAAAGACGATGACGATGAAAATGACAAAGAGAGTCACAAAGACGATGATGACGGAGATGACGGTGACACAGAAGATGACAAGGACAATGAAAAAGATGGCGACGAAGAAGATGAAGATGATGACAGAGAAGACAAAGAAGAAGAGGAAGAAGAATAATTTAAAGATAATTAGGAGAATAGGAAGAGTGATAGGAATAAGAATTTAGCAGTACATAGCAGAGTAGAGGAATTAGAATAAGTATTAAAAAATCCATAGAAGAGGAATAAGAATTTAAAAATCTGTTGTAGAAGAATAGTAGTAAGAATAAGACTTTTAAAATACGTAGAAGAAGAAGAGGAATAAGAATAAGTATCTTAAAATCCATAGGAGAAGTAGAGGAAAATGAAGAAGAGTGTAAATGACGCAGAAGAAGAAAAGTAGAAGCAGAATAGTAAGAAAAAGTAGAATAGTAAGAAGAATTTAGAATTTCATAAATGAAGATAAAATGTAGTAAATAAAGGAAAATTAGCAAATAATTCCTTTTTGTTCCATATGGTATATTTATATTGCAGTATAGCATATAGAAACATGAATTCACAATAGGTTGAATGGAACAGAATTCAAATTGGTGAAGAATTTTTCCATTTTCCAATCCAATTTTGAGGCACAAGAGCACAGTCTCCAGATTTCCTTTCCCCTCTCTCCGAGCCATTGATGGATTTCCCACCTGAGTCCCTGGGAGCAGCGACTGCTCAGCCCCAGTGCCCGCGGATCCCCTCGGGCTGCAGGGGGATCTCTGCATCCCTCATGGATTCCCTGAGCTGTGGATGCATCTCTGCATCCCCCATGGATCCCCACGGGCTGCAGGTGGATCTCTGCATCCGCCGGGGGTCCCCATGGAACCCCATGGAGGGGCAAAGCTGCTTCACCATGGCCTTCACCACGGCCTGCAGAGGAATCTCAGCTCCAGCAGCTGGAGCACCTCCTGCCCCTCCTCCTTCTCCACTGACCCTGGTGTATCCGTGTTGTTTCCCTCACATATTCTCACCTTCCCCTCTTCTCTGGCCAGGGGAAAAACTGTGTGTGCCCACTTTGTTTTGATTTCCTTCTTAAATCTCTCATCACAGAGGCCTTACCGACCTCTCTCATTGGCCCAGCTTTGGCCAGAAGCGTGTCCATCTTCAGAGCCATCAGGGATTGGCTCTGCTGGACATGGTAGAAGCTTCTGGCAGCTTCTCACAGCAGCCACCTCTGTGGCCCCCACACTACCCAAAACCAGGCCCTGCAAAACCAACACAGTCACTTAGAAGCAGGAGCTTTAATTTCTTTGTTTGCTAAAAATGGATAAATTATAATGTTTTGTGTCTGCATCTGTGTGGAGGCCAGAACTTTGCTGGTCACACACACCCTGGCCAAGAATAAAGTCGGGCCTGACTCACTACCACTAAAAAGATAATGATGGAGGGGTTTATCCCAGCAATTTTGGAGGATTTGGTAAAACCAGAACACACATCAGAAATCAGTCTGATTCTCTGTGGCAAAAAGAGCCAGAAAATGCCTTCTTCTGGCAAACCCATTCCCTCTCCCTCCCTGAGCCTCTTCAAGCCCCTGCAGCCAGCTGTGAACAGCCAGGTGAGAAGGAGGATGGGCAGCACACGTGTGCTGGCACCATCCATAGCAGGAATGCTCTCCCTGGGGAAGCAGAGCCAGCTGAGCTCAGGTTAAAGCAGTCCCCAGGCTGCTGCAACCAGACAAAAATCCTTTCTAACTGGCTTCCTGGCAACCCCATCCCCAGCAGACCTGGGCTGCAGCAGCAACTCTGACCCCAAATGCCCTGTAATTCCCGAAATATTTCTGCATCTGAGAAGTTTCAGGTCTGGTCTTCCATCATTAACCTTTTCCTGTGGAAGGAATTTCTGTACAGAGCAGAGAAGAGAGTTTGCTACAAAAAAGCTGTGATTTTTCTCAAATAATACTGCAAAGAAAAGCTCCTGTCTGCTGTGATCAATGAAATTGGTGTCACCTGTACTGCGACAGTGTCATAGAATCATGGGTTTGGGCTGGAAGGGACCTTAAAGATCATCTCATTCCAACACTGCCATGGGCAGGGACACCTTCCTCTGTCCCAGGCTGCTCCAAGCCCCAATGTCCAGCCTGGCCTTGGGCACTGCCAGGGATCCAGGGGCAGCCCCAGCTGCTCTGGGCACCCTGGGCCAGGGCCTGCCCACCCTGCCAGGGAACAATTCCTGCCCAATCTCCCATCCAGCCCTGCCCTCTGGCAGTTTGAAGCCACTCCCCCTTGTCCTGTCCCTCCACCCCTTGGAAATTCTTTCCGGGTTTCCTGCAGCTCCTTCAGGCTCTGCAAGGCCACCCTGAGCTCAGCCCAAAGCTTCTCCTCTCCAGGCTGAACAATCCCAGCTCTCGCAGCCTTTCCTCCCAGCAGAGCTGCTCCATCCCTCTGCTCATCCTGCTGCCTCCTCTGGCCTCTCTCCAGCAGCTCCACGTCCTCCCTGTGCTGGGGCAGCTCTGCAGGTGGGGTCTCACCTGAGC
This sequence comes from Coloeus monedula, assembly GCF_965178545.1. Classification (NCBI taxonomy): domain Eukaryota; kingdom Metazoa; phylum Chordata; class Aves; order Passeriformes; family Corvidae; genus Coloeus; species Coloeus monedula. Next base: position 116,988,831 of record NC_138783.1, read on the forward strand.
AGGGCAGAATCACCCAAAAAAAACCACAACCACACAAAATCTGAACTTGATGGAGCCTTTAAACACCACTTTGCTTTCCTGGCATTGCAATTCTTGAGACCAGAGCAGAGAATTGCAAGAAAGAGAGTTAAGAGGTGAAAATTAACTGGTTCCAGCCTCCAAGACAGGCATGGCTGTGCTCAGTAGACATTTCAGGCAAATGAGGGAATGGAAGCAAACCAAATATTGCAGCAACACGAGCTCTTCTTCCCTCAGTAAGTGATTCCTAGAGCTTTTCTGCCAAGCCCACTGGCTCCTCAGCAGCATAGTGTGGTTCTCCTTGCTCATTCGTGTAGACACGCAATGATTACCAACAATTAGCATCTCTCTTGATGAAGGCAAATTAAGTGCTGTGAAAAACCCAAATGCCTTGATAAAAACAAAAAAAAAAAGAGGGAAGGAAGGAAGAAAAGAGCACACTGGCTAAGCTGGGATGCACATCACTGAGGCATTTTGTAATTGGGAAGCTAAGGCTTTCTGCCTTATTCAACAAAACCCTATTAAATGTGGCTCCAGGTGAAGTACAGCAGTGATTAATGCCACGGCCCACTGTGACAAGGCACAGTGCTGCAGGGAGGTGGGGAATTAGTAGGGAGCAGCCACATTCACAGCCCTAATATTCAGGTTCAAAGTAGGATTTCTCTGAAGCACAGGCACAGTGCTCCAAAGGAAATCAGTCTGCAGCATGTACCTAGTGCTGCTTTACAGTCCTCTGGCACTCAGGGAAAACAAATTCACAAAGCACTGTGGACTTCTGTGCTGCTCTCATTGTTATGGCTCCTGAGCAGCTTTGTAATTTCAGGGCAAATGTTAGGATGAGATGTGCAGGGAGGAAGGGAGGGCAAAGGGATCCAGCTGGGCTTGAAAGAGAAGAGAGAGCAATAGCAGCAGCCCCAGCACTCAGCCCTCCTTGTCTGTGCTGTGGATTGGACTGCACTTGCAAGATCACAGAGGCTGAAGGGTGGAGGGGACAGCAGAGGGGATGCATCCACACACACAGGAGAATGTGGCACACACCTGAAGCCAGGGTTCTGGTGCTTCCAAGGAGATTGTTTTAATGCAGGTCCTGCACACAGGTCCTCAGCAGGGCCATGAGTTCCCCTTCTGCTGGGGGTGGTTGGCCAAGCAGGGTCCCCTCCTTGACTGGGACCTGTAAGAAGCAGCAGCCCCTCCCCTCAGAACTGGCATCTCCACAGGATCAGAGATGGAGACTAGTCCCAAAAGATCACAGATCAGCACCTGGCACTACACCCCTGGCCAAAAGGCTGTCAGATGTTATCCCTGCCCTTGCTCCAGGATTCCATTTGCTGACCATCTCTAGACCTTTGCAATTTTGTCTTATTTGGTCAGAGCTGAGCACCTCTGCAAAGGGATAAGATTACCTCATCACCTTCTGGGTGAACTTCCCACCCCCTCAATGTGCAGCCTGGGCACCAGACAGAGGGACAAAAGGACAGAATGACAAAAGACATTTGGGCACTGGGGACATGGAGATCAGCTGCAGCAGCAGAGAAATGATGAGGAATAGTCTCACTTATGCAAAGTCAAGTGCACCAGAAGCTGCTGAACTACCTCCAGCAGTGATTCCTACAACCCAGGAGGGGTCACAGAGCAGCTGCATCCCAACAAAAGTAATAAATTAACAGATGACAGATTCAAGTGAAGCCTGAGCTTTGCCAATTGTCTTACAGCTGCAATTTCCAGAATTGCCAGCAGAAAAAATGGTTTGGGACAAGATTACAAATCATATACGGGTTGGTGACTAAATCTGTGCTGGAATCTTCCTTCTCCTGCAGGGAACAGCTCACCAGCTGCAGCTGGGCAAGTCTTGGCTTGGCTGGTCCTTGGGCATGTCTGGACCCATGGTCTGAGCATAAGAGCAGGTTAGGAGGTTTGCTGGGCTGAGGTTTGCAGTCAAAGTGTACAATGTAGATGAAATTTTGAATTGTCAATAAAATCCTCATCAGAAACCAGGAGAAGGATGCTGTGGACTCAGAGGAAGTGAAGGCATGATCTTACTGAAAACAGAGCACCAGCTCTGCCTCAAAGCTTCAGTGGACACATCTGGGACAGGTTCAATTCATAAGGACATTTAACAGAAAAAATAACCCTTGCGTGCTTTGAAAGAGCACAAACACTCGTGCAGATGGGCTGTGCCCTCGGAAGGAAATTTGGCTGACTCTGTGTGTATGCCCAGCAGTATGAGGACACTGGAATGATACTGCTGGCAGGGAAAACCAGTGTCCTGTACCAGAAACACTGCAGAGAGCACAGGCTGGCCAGTTCCACAGAGCCACTGCACTCTCTGCAGGCTGAACCTGCCCCAGAAACAGCTGCACCCTCTCGATGTGGTGACACAACCAAGGAAATGCAGCTGTAGGGGGGTATCTTCACAGAGCTGATTTAGGTACACCCAGAGAAGCATGGCCAGTGCAAGAGGGAAGGGGACAGGCAGCAGTGTCCCCATGTCAGGCTCCTCAGGCACCTTCTTCTCTGTCAGGGTCTCATGCTCTGGAGGCTCCTGAAACACATTCATGGGGAAACAAGCTGAGAAATGAACCAGAGACTGGGCAAATGTTAGCAAAGTATCAGTCATGGAAACACAGAATCATCAGGGTTGGAAGAGCCCTCCAGGATCACCCAGTGCCACCCCAGCAGCACCAGCAGCACCCCAAAGCCTGTCCCCAAGGGCCACATCCAGACTCCTCCTGAGCACTCCCAGAGACAGTGACTCCAGCACTCCCTGGGCACCTCATCCCAAGGCCTCACCACTCTGGCAGGGAAAAATTGTTTCCAATCTCCAACCTGAGCCTCCCCTGGTGCCATTGGAGGCCATTTCCTCTCCTCCTTTCCCTTGGCACACGGCAGCAGAGCCCGACCCCCCTCACTGCCCCTCCTGGCAGGGACTTGTGGGGAGCAGTGAGGTCCCCCCTGAGCCTCCTTTGCTCCAGCCTGAGCCCCTTTCCCAGCTCCCTCAGCTGCTCCTGGGGATAGGTAGATGCACTTCTCTCTTCCTGCTTCTCCAGATGTTTCTCCAGATGCTCATACAGGTTTGCAAGAGCCGAGGTCACCTCCAGCAATGTGATCAAGGGCACACCCCAGTACTGCCTGATTATTTGGCATGCAGTCTGTAAATTCAAAACCTGGTTTGGCTTAGCTTTTTATTCAAGATCAAAAATGAAAAAAAGGCAGAATCAGAATGAAAAGACAAAGCTGAGTCAGGAAATGGATGCCCATTTTAGTCAGGAATATCAAATACATTGTAGTGTATTGATATATTTACTGTGAGGGTGGGCAGGCCCTGGCACAGGGTGCCCAGAGCAGCTGGGGCTGCCCCTGGATCCCTGGCAGTGCCCAAGGCCAGGCTGGACATTGGGGCTTGGAGCAGCCTGGGACAGTGGGAGGTGTCCCTGCCATGGCAAGGGGTGGGGCTGGATGGGCTTTAAGGTCCTTCCAACCCAAACCATTCTGGGATTCTCTGATTCGTGATCATCTTCAATTCAATTTAACAAAAACAAAACAAAACAAATCAACAAACAGTTTCTGCCTAGGAGATGGGGATTAATGTCCAAATTTAATTCACAGATTAATCACTCCTTCTTTACCTATTCATAACAACTGAGGAACTTCTGCTGCCAAATTCAGAAAAAACTGCACCTCCAGGAGTTCACATTGGTTCACTTGGGGGGTTCTGAGCAAAGAGGATAATTGTTTCACTAAAAGATGTGCTAAATTCCTGACAAATGGGAGTCCTCACTAGCCTCAGCTCTCATCGTTTCTGAGAAAATTAGTGCCAGTCAGGTATCCAGGGAAATTCTGGCCGAACAAAATGCTGTTCCTTAGTTAGACTGAGGCTGTGTGGTGTTCATCAGCAGCAGAAGCTTATATAAGTTTATATAGCTTCGATCTGGCGTGCTGGGCCATATGGTCCTATCCTTCTAGAAAGAGAGGTCTTCACTGAATGAAGTTCTGTCTCAAAACTGTTGGCACATATTTTGCAGAGTTCTGTGCAGCAGCTGATGTTGCTGGGAAGCTGAAAATACCCACTTTTAGTGCGCTGGGAAATAATAACAGGTGTGGTGGGGAGTGTTCATTGTACCCAATTCCAGGCACCCAGCATTGCTGCCTGCTCTTCTCAGGCCAGCCTGGAATTCCTGGAGAAAGACAGGCTTCTCTCAGGTGATCCCGAGTGACTAAGTCAGGTTTTGACTTGGAATTGTTCCCTGAAATAATCTCTCTCACTTTACAAAAGACAATCAACTTCCAAAACGAATCCCTCCTGCTAGTTTGATTTTGTTTTCATGCTCCAGGGAAAGCTGAGAGTGTAGCAGTATCCTGCTACTCATAGCTGGGCATGGAAATATTTAATTTTCCTTTGGGAAATGTGGTCATGTTCAGGCCTCATTGTGCACCCCAGGTTTCTTCAAGTACTTTGGGGAAGAAAAGAGAAAGTGTGTCCCGTGGGATGCAGAATAACCAGGGTTCACCTTGTCCACTCTGTGTGCTCTGGGGTAGATGTGAGAATTCCCCTTGCTCTGGGATATTTTGGAAGGAGGAGATGCATCTTGCTCGTGATGTCCTCCCTTTTACCTCCTTCCTATCCCCAGCTCCCTTTCCGGACCGGAGATACGTAGGCTGACAAACACGTGTGATTGCTGAAAGCAGTGCATGCCTGAAAATGTCCCAGTTTTTCACACATTTGACAAAAAAAAAAAACCACTTCCAAAACCTGAAATACTCCAACCTGCTCAATTCTGACATCAATATTTAAATATTCAAGGCAGAATGTCCCACTTTTCAGAGGTAGTGAACAACCCAAAATTCAGGCTAAACGAAGAACCAAATATTCTTTATTTGGGCACATCTAGAAAACTGAAGTCTGGAAGTTCACTTAGTTGTCTTGAGGGGAAAAAACGAATATTTGAGTGTTGTTAAATAGAAGAAATCACCAGGTATGGCAAACTACTGTAGAGCCTAATTGCTAAATAACAGGTATCTTAGTTTATGAAAGCAGCTTTAAAAAATAAAGACTGTTTCTAAAAGATAATAGACTGTTTCTATTCAGTTCACATTAAGATATTTTATAATTTTACATCTCAAGACATTTAAAACAGCTTTTATTATGCCAGTATAGTGTTAATGCCATTAATTTAATCTATTCCTACTTGTTATTCAGCCCTCCCCCAGCTTAAACCCCTGTGAGTGGGAAAATGTATGAGGCATTAGATATGAAATGTCTAATAACTGTGTCTACAGAGAGAGAGACAATAAATAGCATTTTGATGGAGAGTAAAAGAATATTTTGAAGAGACAGTCTTATGAAATGAGTGGGAGTGGAGACTCACGATCATATTTGATTCTTCTGAGGTTATGACTGCAGTAATTTTTCACTTTTAAAGAGGCAGGAATGGTGCTGAACTCTGTAAGTGAATTAACCTCAGTAACCACTTCCCTAATGGAAAATGCTGAGCAAGGTTGCTGCAGTTTTGATCACTAGAATGGAACGGGTGTAAGAGATGAACAGGTCACCTGTCTGTCTTTTAAAATGAGCCAAACAGTCAAAAGTGATAAGGCTAAAATGAGGCCACAGCATTACATTATTTTTCCACAAAGAGTAGGCAGAAGCTGTTCTGATTCATGAGCAGAAAAAGTAAAAACATCTCCCCACCTCATATCCAAATTGTAGATTTATTAAGGAGTTAAAACTCCTTAATAGCAAACTGATAAACAATATTCCATGAATCCTGATTAAAAGGTGAACCAATCTTCCTTAATGGGATTCTGCTTTACAACAAAACCACAGCTGGTTTATTTCAAAAGAAGTGAGCCCAGAGCCTGAAGAACACGGGGAGCAGAAGGAAATTCTGGCTGCCACATGTATTTTTGATCCCAGGTCTTCTTCAAGGAACTAGAAAAGTAAAATGTACCGATACCAGGCAATTTAAAGTTTCTCAAATGTCATTATTCGTATCAGCAGACCTGCTGCACTCTTACAAGACAGATAAGGAAGCTAATCAACACTCGCTCATTAAAAATATCAATATATCAAAATATCAGTTCCAAACCATGAGGAACTGGACCTGTTCTCTCAGTGCCCAGTGAGACTCACTCAGTACGCTCAGAAAGGCTCAGATAAATCACTTTTGTGCTACTGTTGGTCCCAGGAGTCACACTGTGCTTGCCTTGCAGTGCTGGATCAGTAGGAGCTCCCTTCCTCCCATGGGACTCTCACACTCACACAAGGATGACCCTTGGAGTTTCTTTCCATCCTCTCACAGCTTAATCTCCACCCACTTGCTCTTCTTTTGTCTCCAGTCTGTGTGAATGCAGGGCACATTTTCCTGGAGCTTTCTGCACCCTTTGGGCTGGGCCTTCCCTGAGGTGCACATGCAATATTTCTGTCTTATATACACCATTTCCATCGTATACACACCATTTCTATCTTATATACACCATTTCTGTGCTATACACACCATTTCTATCTTATATACACCACAAATATGCCTCATGATTACCACAAATATATCAAATGCTCTTTCACAACTTAACTCTTTAAGTGCAGTTCCAGCTAGGTCGAAACTACTTTAAACACTTTCTCCCCACGTTGTTAAGCTTCACACTAACAACTTAAGTCTACCTGCATCTAGAAAATACCTTGAATTTCACCTGAATTTTAAGACTTTTTGTGGCCTAGGATGTGAAATTTTAAATCACAGCCTGATTTTAATTTTTATATATAGCAGTATTTTCTCTTGTGCTTGAATAGAACAGTGGAATCACAAAATGGTTTGAGTTGGAAGGGACCTTAAAGATCATTTATTTCCAGTCCCCCTACCATGGGCAGGGACACCCAGGTCACTCCTTTGGCATTATCTGTACAATCCAATGCCTCTTGGTCCCTTATCTCTTATCTAACTTGTTCCAAGCCCTGCACTGCTGCACAGAACAAACACTGTGAGTAGCTGTAAACCCAGGTATCTACATGTGCTGTAGAACAATTGTGTAGAACACAATTAAACCAGAAAGTATTTAAAATGCAAAATTATTTGCTCTTAAAGATGGGGCATCCACTGATGGAGCACTTCTTAAATAGAAAATAAACCAAGCGGGAGAGAAAATAACATAAAGTTAGGGTCAACACAGATTTTAATTGCCAGGGAAAAAATGTCATTACCACATCAGTACTGGGGATTTTCAATTATTGATCAGGAATGACACTGGGAGGGGAGATTGTGGATGTGGCCATGTATTCCCATCAAAGAGTCATGGCACATTCCTGCTTTCACTGTGCTTTTGTTAGGATAAAGATGTTCCGTCTGCAACAGGAGAGTCACACACTCCACTGATGAAGATTAATAGCTGCAGTGTTTTATTCATTGCTGCAGCATGGACGTTTCTTATTCCTGCCTGGAAATACCTCCAGGTCCATTTCCTTGGTCTGTAAACTGTTTTTTACACAGCTCCTGTTCAGCTGGATCTGGCTTCAGGGCCTGGAAACAACCAGCACAGTTGGCATTTCCTCTGCTTTACAACGTGTTCCTGCAGAAGAAACATTTCCTCTGTGCCTGGAATTTTACAGCACTGCCATGGTGAGGGTTGTAACTACTGTTTTGCTTCATCTCTGTGAGAAATACAACCTTTCTGATACGTGCTTATTAGCTTCATTACACAAATAATATTTCTTGTGTGCACAGGAGATAAAACTTTGACAGCTGAGTCACGGAGACTGAGCACGTTGCCATATTCTGCTTTTTGTGACAGGCAGCCCTGGGAGAAAACAACGCCTTTTGTGACAGGTTCTTGCTAATGCTGGGACAGAGAATTCCTAACACATGTTTTATTCAGGCAAGCCATTAAGTTTGATAGTAAATAATTGGCCATTTCGTCTCTGGTGGAGCAGCCATCAGCACACACTCAGCTAAGGAGGGAAAGTGATTTATATGCCATGAATTTGAATTTGGTGCAACACAGAACTGTGGCAGAGCTATGCAAAACAGCATTTAATTCCCCTAAAATGGATTTTCTAACACCAGTGGTCACGCTGACCAGGATGTCAGCACCCTTGGAGTTGCTGAAGTCACTCAAGGAAGCAGAGGACAGAGCCAAGCCAAGTGATACATCTCAGCAAGTTCTTTCAGAATAAATAAATTTTGGAGAATAATGCATTTATTCCCACCTCCAGCAAGCACTCATGAGTCATGGGTAGAAATAGAAAAACCCAAATAATCAAACCTGTATTTGGGAGGTCACTGGAGTAATTTCTAGCATTTATAAACTACATAGGATAATGTCGTAGATTTCTGATTTTGTTCTCACCAGGTAAGCATTTAGCAAAGCACAAACTCAGAATCCCTTCCACCATGTGCACTTAAATGTACAAAAGCACAACTGAAAAATCTGGTGATGAGGACCTGAGGAAAAGTAGACAAATTGCAAGAAGTGTTGATGTTGCTTGGCATGGAGTTGTTTCAAAAGATTTGCTGCAAAAATCATCATAAAGTTATTGACAACTGTTGTTTCAATAGCTCTTCACACTTCCAGGTGAAACTACACTTAGAGATGACATGAATCATGGAATCATGAGATCACAGAGTGGTTTGGGTTGGAAGGGACATTAAAGATCACCCAGTGCCACCCCCTGCCATGGCAGGGACACCTCCCACTGTCCCAGGCTGCTCCAAGCCCCAATGTCCAGCCTGGCCTTGGGCACTGCCAGGGATCCAGGGGCAGCCCCAGCTGCTCTGGGCACCCTGTGCCAGGGCCTCTCCACCCTCCCAGGGAAGAATTTCTTCCTAATACCCCATTTAAAGCTGTTCTCTGTCAGTTTGAAGCCATTCCCCCTTGTCCTGTCCCTCCATCCATTGGACATTGTCTCTCTCAATCTTTCTCCTGGCTCCATTTCACCCAGCTCTCTAGACATGTCACAGAACAAATATTAGCACCAAAATCGCAACGTGGCTACAATTGCTTTCACCACATCTATTAATACACCTCATGGAAATTACAGTCAGCCTTTACAGTTTGGTGTTCACTGGCACTACTTTAACTTCAATAACTGATTAACCTTTCTGAAGAAAAACAGCCCTCTTTGAAGATGTAACACTCTCCCTCTAAAGTGAGATCAAGTCCGTTCAACACTCCCACTCACTCTGCTCTTGAAGAGAACCAGAGAAGAGAGGACAAAATATAATTCAGAAACATTCCCAGACGTTTCTTGAACAAGGTGAGGTGACAAAAAAAGCTGAATCTTTCAAAAATACTTTGCATATAACTTTTAATAACAGCTTTCTCCTCTTGTGTGTGTTCTCCTCTCAGATCTCTTCTTTCCAGAGCAGGAGAGGAAATAATTGGTCTCCTGTCTTGCTGGATGCCCACTCAGAAGTGCTAAGGTGGGTATTAGGATCACTGTGATTAAATCCCCCTAAAACAGAGGTCAGAGCAAAGCAGAAAAGCAGAATTGAGGTTGAAACAGAAACCAGGTGGAGAAGGGAACTGAAGGAGTCTCACCATGGAGGAATGCCCATCCTTCAGGAGGAGGAACTGGGGAACACTTAACTCGTAACACAGGTCTGCCCTTGGAGCAGTCAGGCATCATCGCCCCAGGTACAGCTGCCCTGGGGTCAGAGCTCCAGCTGTGGGGGTTAAAACCCAGTATCTCCTGTATTTCTGATGGAAAACTGGGAAGCTGACTGGTTGCTGTTTCTGGGAATCTTGCTGCCCCTCAGAAATCCAAGGAGTGGATGCACTGCAATATTAACCATGATTTCTTGTTGGTATCAGCATATCAAAATAAAAAATACTATAAACCTGGAAGTCACAGACTGCAGAAACTGAGCAAAATTGGGACATGAACCTTTAATCCAATTCGTGTTTGAGGGCACACCATCCCCATTCACATCCACGTCACTGCACAACAGCCTCATGTTTCCATCCCTACCATAAATGGCATTTCTGTGGTGAACTTTCATTTACAGAGCCATCAAGAATCCCAGAATCATCAGGGTTGGAAGAGACCTTCAGGATCATCCAGTCCAATCCCCAGCACCACCAGCATCATCCCAACACCCTGTCGCCAAGGGCCACATCCAGACACTTCTTGAACACTTCCAGAGATGGCAGCCAGAATTCCTCTGTCCTGGAGATCTTCCTCCTTCTCCTCCTCCTCTTCGTACTCCTTTCCCTGTGTTCACAACAGGCAGGACCAAAACCCTTGGTTTCCCCTCTGGCTTCCAGCAGCAGCACTGGGATGCTGTGGTGTCTGGCACCAGGGGCTAAGAGCTTGGCAGGGATGACAGTCAGTTTGCCCAGCTTTAGGAGTGTCTGAAAGAAATGATCCCCAGATGAAGGCTTGCAAAAGCCTCCTTGATGTTTCAAATGAGATAGTGAAAACACTAAATAGTTCCATTTTCTATTCATATTGCTCAGAGAAGCTCTGGATCCCAATCCCTGGAAGTGCCCAAGGCCAGGCTGGATGGGGCTTGGAGCAACCTGGGATAGTGGAAGGTGTCCAGGTGGAACTGGATGATTGTTAGGTGCTTTCCAACCCAAACCATTCCATGATTCTATGATTCTCTGGTATTTATACAGCGAAGGGGAGGGAAGTAATACAAACCCAGTCATTTTAATGTCTATTTCCAGCTTTTTAGACAATTAGATTGGTGAGATATTTTAAATAACCCCTGAAAATGAACTTGAGCATCCACTCCCCAACAAAAAGAAGCAAAGGGAGAGTGAGCAGAAGCCTTTCCTCGGGTACCGCTCTGGGTGTTCTCGGCGTTGCCCTGACAACCAACCAGCTCCTGGCTCTTGGGCAACTGCTGCCAATGCAACAACTTTCAGATTTCTCATTAGAATGTTATTATTGCTACAGGACTCACCAAAAAAAAAAAAAAAAAAAAAAAAAATTAAAAACCTGAAGGAACAGTCGTGTCAAATTTAGCAGAAGCACCCAGGTAAGGAACACTCAGAAAGACTTTTAAATAGCTCCTAATGACTGGGGCACAGCCTAATTTTAGAGCACTGTCAATCAGCCAAAACAGAGGTAGCTGCTTTGATTCCTTGGTGGTGAGAACGCTGTAACTGCCCAGACAGATGTTGGGATGTGAACTCCCTGTCTGGGCTTCTGAGCCTGGGACGTCTCCTTCTCATCTGGAGCTAATCCCCTTTATTTTATATGAGGTTATAGGGTAATATTCCTGGTACAGATCCCAGTGGCTACATTTACTTCCTTTACAGAGCTTTAAAAGTCCATTGGGATCTAAAGTCTTGAACAAAATAATCCCTCCCCAAGAATCCAGAAGGGATTTTTTAAACTGTGAGACACAACCCAAGATGAAAGCCTGGATTGTTCCAAGGCACTGGTACACTGAAATTCAGTCCTTACCCTTTCTTTCTCCATTAACAAGCTTTTCCATTAAATTAAAAGTCTGGTCATTGTTGTCTTCTGGCCACCTAGGAGAGCACAGTTATTTTGAGGGTTTATCCCAGGTGGAAATATTTCCAGAAAAACACACAGTAATCTAGATACAGCCTGCAAACAGCCCAAGCAATGCTGCTTGCGTTCCTTTGACTGTCACCAAGCCCTCACTGCTGTGTCCCCATCCCCAGTGATGAAAAAATGTGAGCCAGTAATCAAAACACCTCTGGACATGTTATGTTCCCAATTTTTCTGGTGTAAACCTGCAGCCATTCAATTTCCCCCCCATTTTAGGTAGTTGCACATTTATACCCCTGCACCAGAGCAGATTTTGGCTTTCTGTGCGTTTCTACTCAGCTCTGTCCAACTCTCCTTGAAAGCACAGGCCCTCCATCAGTATAACCCGTTCCCAGATCCAGATTTATAACACACAGGATAGACTCTGGGCCAGAAGGAGCAGACAGGAATCAGCTGTGACAGGATGGCTCCTGCTCGCACGCGATCCTCCTCAGACTTTTGGCACAGCCAGCGAGCGGCTGCCTTTATGTCTCTGCAAGTTTAAAACTTTAGATGTCGCGTGTGAAAAAGGTTTCCTTTTCCTCTCACCCTCTCCCAAGTCCCCCCATTAGCACAGCCTGTGCTCGTTAGCATGCAGGCAGATACTGGTCTGTCATTCTTCTTGCTCCTATTTGTATTCCTCACATTATTAACAACTGCAGCGTTTATCAAATAGAAGCTTTCGTGGATCATGCAACAGAAAAGACAGATAAAATGATCATTTAATCGTAACTTTGAAGCTTGATTGTAACACACTTGATTTAGAACCTAATGGGTTTATTAATACTGCAGATAAACAAGGCTGAGGGAGCCAGGGCTGCTCAGGCTCGAGAGGAGCCCCAGCTGAGAGGGGCCCTCAGCCCTGGGTGTCCCTGGCTGCAGGGAGGGCTCAGGGCAGGGCCCGGGCTCTGCTCCGGGGCCCAGCAGCGGCCCCAGAGCCACGGGCAGGGCCTGAGCCCGGCAATTGCCCTGCACAGGAGGCAGAACTGCTGCCCTGGGCAGGGCCAGCCCTGAGCAGATTGGCCACAGAGGCTCTGGGCTCTCCTCCCTGGGGATATTCCAGAGCTGTCTGGACACAACCCTGTGCCCTGTGCTCTGGGAGCAGGGAGGTGGCACCAGGTGACCACTGTGAGCCCTTCCAGCCTGACCCAATCTGTGATTCTGTGAAGATCAAAACCCCACATTCTTTTCAATTTGAAGCAAACCTTTCAAAAACCGTCCTTTGTGACATGTTCATCCAAACATTATCCATCAAATCACTCTGTTATTGAAAGGCTCTTGGCCATGAAACAGAGCAATAATCTTCTGGTGAGTTTCAGTTGGGCACAGATTGCAATGAGAGCACACTTCAGGGTTCAGCCTGCAATCTGTCCATCATAAGAAATCAAATATTCTGTAGGATCCTAAGGAGAGTTAAAGGGGGGGAAAATGTCCTTGACAGCTACCCAAGTCGTTATACAGCCTCTCCAGTGTCACCACTGCACTCTGAAGAGTGACAGACTGGTTGCAGCCGTATTGCACCTTCAGGGCAAACGAGGTTTGGGGCCACAGGACCCACACCCTTGTGGTTCTTAGGGAAGGTCCCCTCAACTCTCTGGGGGATGAGATCCCACCATAAAGCCAAAAGAGGAAACCAGGCCCAAGGCCATAATTGCAAGGTTCATCAGGACAATGATAGGCTGAAGAAGAAATAATCACATCTCTGTTCATATCTTACTGAAGTAAATACTTGGTGCTGCAAATTCTCGTGCCTCTGTGTAAACTGGACATGCTCAAGAAGGAAGGACAAATCCAAATACCCAAACAGAATTATCTCCTCACTGGCTCCTAGGCAAGCAAAACCTGAGAATGAAATACTCACAGCCATTATGTTATAAATATATTTCAATTAAGTGCTGCAAAATGCTGCCCTGATTGAAAAATGAAGTGATAGAACTGGTTCTGTTGGCAGCCTGATTTTGGACATAGTACAATTCACACATTAAACTTCCTTTAGAGCTGAAGTTCCCAGTGCATTATAAAATGATGAGACAGTATTGCCTGATGATTTGCATGTTCACTACAATGACGTGGTACTAATGAGAGGTACTTTGCTACTCAAAAATGAAAACACTCTATTGGCTCATAGGATCCAAGAATAGTTTGGGTTGGAGGGGACCTCAAAGATCAGCCAGTTCCAATCCCCTGCCATGGGCAGGGACATCTTAAACTAGACCAGGTTTCTTAAGTTCCATGAGGAACTATTCTGTGCATCCCCAGAAAATCCTGGTCCCCTCTTTAAAGGTGATCAACCACCTGCGTTCACCATCTCAAAGTCAGCTCGTAACCTTCAGCTTTCTGTAACAATCCTACTCTTCCAACTCAGTGGCATTTCCTCCAGAGGGGTGAAGGCACATTTCTTCCACCTTTCATTCACAGTCATGTACAGAGAGCAACACACACCTTCAAAATATGTTTGTTTAACAGTTTGTTACCAAAGTACCTCAAACAGACAGTCAAAAGGAACCAAAGAAAGCATCTGAACACTGTGGCATTGGTGGTGTAGGGGCTTAGACAGACAAGGCTGATAAAGATATAGACGAATTAAAAAGAAAGGATGAAACTTCAGCTCCAAAATAGTTCAAATAAAGTTGCTTGTGAATTGCAAATGACCAAATCTGTTAAGCACATACTTCCATTTCGGTTTAGAACTTTAAGTGTAACCTTAAAGTTAGACACAAATTTAATTACTTTGCTCAGACAGAACCCTTGAGAGCTGTTCACCCAAATGTGAAGTGTAAAACAGAGTTTAATAGACGCATTTTCAGGCTCTCCCAATTGTCGCTGCCATAATTCAGTTTTCCCTTAATAACATGCAATGACATTTTTACATCAACGCTGCATCCTACAGCTTTCAAGAAAAGCAGAGACTACCAACAAAATACCTTAAAAATCACTGTCCTGCTCAAAGCAAGATGCAGTTTGCAGGGAGAGTTATTATTATCATCACCACCATTATCATTACTGTTATTTTTATTAACTAGAGAGCAGATATAATCAGGAAAAAAAAAAAACTAAAACCAAAGCACTTTCAGGTATTAATTCTCCTTCCCTCAAATTATCATTTCCAATGCAAGGACAGAGCTACTGTGATTCATTACAGAAGAAGCATTGGATGGTGACAGGAGCAAGGCCACCTGCAAAGACAGTATGAAATAAAATAGCAGGTGAGAAAGAATCTTTTCAGCACACTGTCCCTGTCTCTGGCTGCTGAAGAAGCCGAATCTTGGAGGCAGAGGGAGCAAAAACCAAGTTTGTGCTTTTGAATCTTAGCCTGTCATCTTCTTCACTTCAGTCTCCAGAAATCAGAGTATGAGGAGAAATGCTAAGAACCTGTCTTGGTTTGAAAGACAGCTCCTAAAACCCCAACAGAACCTCTAACAGAGACAAATAATTAATGTTCCTCACACAAAATGATTGCCCTCTATGCACTCTCCCTCATTTCTCCTTGTGCATTTCTGTGTAACCCTAATGGTTAATCCCCAGCCCAGATTTCCCTTGTGTCCTAATTCTTTTCTGTTCTTTTTCAGTTAGAGATGCCAAGGTGCATAAAATCAGATTTGTCTGCAATTAACTCTTGTTTAAGTACAAGCCTCTGTGCTGCTTTGCTCGCTGCCCAGGTCTCACCACCAAAGCAATGATCGCTACCGTAAATCGAGAGACTCTAAACCCTGCACACACGTGTGTGTAAAGCTGTGCACACACGGTGATAGGAGCTGTGCTGAGCTTGTTCTGTGGTGAGAGATGAAGGGACAAATTCAGAACTGGACTTTGATAAAGTTGTGCTCAGTAATGGGTTCCTAAATGAACCCCAGAGGTGTTCCCTGCCTGGCAAATCTTCTAGCTCAGTGTTTTAACCACTTCTCTGCTGTCACTGAATGCAGGAGCTCCTGCTCTGCTTGGCACAACTTCTGTGGGATGCTCTCAGTCAGCCCAGCTGAGAAACAGAATCCCAGAATCACTGAAGTTGGAAAAGCCCTCCCAGACCATCAAGTCCAAGCTGTGGCCGATGTCCCCAGCCCAGAGCACTGAGTGCCACCTCCAGCCCTTCCTGGGACACCTCCAGGGATGGGCACTCCAAACCTCCCTGGGCAGCCCCTGCCAAGGCCTGAGCTCCCTTTCCATGGGGAAATTCCTGCTGCTGTCCACCCTGAGCCTGCCCTGGCCCAGCCTGAGGCCGTTCCCTCTCCTCCTGTCCCTGTTCCCTGGCAGCAGAGCCCGACCCCCCCGGCTGCCCCCTCCTGTCAGGGACTTGTGCAGAGCCACAAGGTCCCCCCTGAGCCTCCTTTGCTCCAGCCTGAGCCCCTTTCCCAGCTCCCTCAGCCGCTCCTGGGGCTCCAGCCCCTTCCCAGCTCCCTTCCCTGCCCTGGACACGCTCCAGCCCCTCCAGGGCTCTCCTGCAGGAGCCAGAACTGGGCACAGCCCTCGAGGGGCCTCTCAGTGCCCAGCACAGAGGGACAATCCCTGCCCTGCTCCTGCTGGACACACAATTCCTGATCCAGCCCAGGGGCCAGTGGCCTCCTGCCCACCTGGGCACCCCTGGGCTTGTGTCCAGCCGCTGGCACCAGCACCCCCAGGGCCTTTCCCAGCTTTCCAGCCCCTCTGCCCAGCCTGGAGCTCCACGGGGTTGGTGTGACCCAAGGGCAGGACCTGGCCCATCCATCCAGCCTGTCCAGATCCCTCTGCAGAGCCTTCCTATTCTCCAAGGGTCCTTCTTGGTCCACTTGTGCCTGAGGACATTAAATGCACACACGGTTTCTGAGATTTGGACAAAATCTCTCAGGGACTTTCTGGTGCTCTGTCTCACTGACGTTATGAACACTTGTAGGGTCTCTTTATCAAGAGAATTAAAAAAAAAAGTAAAAAAAATCCTCTCACACACAAAAGAGCTCTAATGTCCACGTTTAGAGGCTGTTCCCTGCTTCTTTTGTGCATACTTACATTTTTTGGGGATAGCATATTTGTCACAACCAGCTCTAGTGTTCCCTAGGCAAGGATAAAATAACCCGCTTCTATTTCAGACTTTGCAACTCTGTAGTTGCTTGAAGGGATAAGGACATGCACTGGGGAACTACAGTCTTTAAATATATAGATATTTACATATATATATATATATAAATATAAAATATACAGGGGAGTACAGTTAAACTGAATGATTAAAATGTGCTGGCAACTTCATAAAAACCAAAATCTTTCTCCAGCTCCCCTGAAATCAAGAGAGACAGGAGAGACACCAACTCACCAAACCTCATGGTCTCCTAGGACATATTAATTACAAATTTGCAGCTTTCCCCTGCTGTGCAATGAGGCTGAACATCAGTTGAGGATCTCTCCTTGCACAGAATAAGATGTAAATGATTGTCATTCAGATTAAGAAGTCAGAGAGGATGCTTGGACATCAGGAAGTTCAGGTTAAGCCAAGGCTGGGTTCCTCTCCTCATATATTTGCTGTGGAAAGACTCTGCCCAGTCCCTGCAGCCAAGCCTTGTGTGATCCTTTGCAGAAAAGGGATTCAAACAAACCGCAGACTGGCTGATTTTGCACTGCTCTTCCCAGTTGACAAGGAAGAAATTTAATGTGCACTAATTAGTCTGAAATGATGGGAGCCTGAAATTATCTTCACCCTGTAATTTAGAACCTGGTAGTGATTTGTACCTAACCCATACATTAGATACTGAGACCTATATTCAGACTTCTCCTTTTAGACATTTTAAGTGTAGCATTGCAGCACCTAAAATTTAGGCTTCTCACCCCACCAGCGTGATTCAGATTAGCTAAATTAGATACTTATTGGTGATCCTGGAAAAACAGGGAGTCAGGTGCTTCCAAAATCCTTTGGAGGGCAGCTCAGGAATCCTGGATTGATAGTGCAGAGTCTGTACTTTCTTGTAAGGTGATTCTGTGGCCTCACAGGGGACATCCTGCACTTTGAAAAGCCAAGTTCTCCTCTGGCCCCTTGCATGGAGGAGCAGACACCCTTTCTGGTTTGGATTATTGGACAGGGTAATTGCCAGGAGAACCCTGAGTCTGTCAGCCCCCCTCAGCCTGGCTCCAGGACTCCCACTGGCAGGAGAGTGTTTTTACTCCAAGCAGGACAATGTCTGCTTGTCCCTCTGTTTCTGCTGTCAGGGCATCCAGTGAACATGGATCTTGGCCATATGGGATATGTGGGATTTGGTGACCAGGATTTTGCACCTGGGAGAGGCATTTCACCTGCTTTTTGCACTTGCTGTTGAAGGCCAAGTCCACACTCACCAGCTGCCCTGGATTCCCTCCCTCTGACTTCATGGAGCACACTCCAGGAGTCTGCCAACACCGCTGAATCCTGGCGGATTACACCATTTCCTTTCTGTCTTCAATCAGGATTCCTGTTTTTCACACTGGTTTGAGGAAAACAAAATTATTTGGCTGTTAATCTCAAAGCATTTCATTCTGAGCCAGGTCTGCTTGTCACCAGGCCCTGTCTGCTGCATGGAATCTTAGCTCTGGATATGCCAGAGCCTTAGGAAGGGTATCCAACTCTTTTTAGCAAGACTCATGCTTAGATTTATACAAAAACATCAATTCCATCAACTGGAAGTTGAGTGCTGCAAGTGCTTTACTCACAGCAATGGAGATAAACACGTGCTTAAATCCTTTGCTAAATTAGTGTCCCAGAGTGGAAGAGGATTAAGACTCGTGTTTATTGATTGCATATGATTTTAAACTCTTTGTAGGTTCTCCTGAACTTTCTCATTAGGAAGCACAGCAGGCCATTCACTTCAAAGAGCACTGTTTGTTTTATTTTATTTCATTCTACCACAATAGAGATTTGTTTCTTCAGTCACTCCATGAAATCGAGCCTGAACTTCTACACAGACTCCACTCAGATTTCTCCTTCTTTGAAATCACCGGTTTTCCATTTCCTTCAGGGGTAAATAAACCACTGAAGTCCAACCTGGGGTGAGATTTTGGAAATCAGGAACCTGTGCAGGTCCCAGCTGAGGCAGTTTATGCTCAGGCTCCTCTTTGGGTGGGAAGTTGCATCCTGAGCTGTCCAAGGTATTCCAGGGCTGCAGCACTGAGGATAATTGAGCGTTATTGCAATGGTTAAAATGCCTACTTAGCCATTCCTCATTGAATATGCAAATTACCAAACCTACATTACCATCTCAGCAATGTGTGATTCTGTACCCACTAGTGTTTATTTGCAGTTTGAACAGTTTGTTTCTGAGAGCAGAAGAAAAAGAAATAATCTTTCAAGCTTGTCCATTAAATTATTCTACCAGCTGTCACCTTATTAAAAAGCCTGCAGTTATTAATAAAACTACTTTAAACCACTCACCAGCAATTGCAAATTTAAGGAGAAGCTCCCTTTCCCCAAGGCTTCCTTGGAAAGGTTCTGAAATTCACTGACAACCTCAAATCCGTCTCTCTGCTCCTGCCAATATTCCTGCACGCAGCACAACAGAAGCTAACAGGGATAGGAATGCAGATTTTCAGACCTGAAGGTGAGGAGGAACAGGATGGATTTGTTCTGAGGTAAAACCTGCCAAAACACAGTAAAAACATCTGAGACAAGCTGAAATTCTAAATAAACATTTGTCTTCTTGCGCATTTTTAAACAAATGGTGTAAACTAAGAAATAAACCAGAAGGAAATAAATAGGGAGCTCCTAGATTTATAGGAGGTGGAGGAAATGAAAGAGAATTGTGAAGCAGATGTAACCACCTCTTGTGCACCATAGTGCAAGATATCAAGATTTATCTGAAAATGTAATTTTAAGTCAAATGAAGTCAAGACAGTAAAAATTTATTACCAGCCTCCATCATCAAAGATCCTGAGCCAAAGAAAAAACAACAAAATTTTACAAAACCAACAAAAATGATAGCAGAAATCCCCTGTCACACACAGGCAAACAAAAACAAACTCAGAAATAAGTGATGATGTTAAACGGATCAATTCTGCATCACAGAAATCGAGATGAATTGTGACATCAGGTTGGGAAGTTGACACAATTTAAGGTGCTGGGCAGTTGTCAAAGCCCTGCTGGTGTGGATTTTGCTAACTCTGCACATGGAAGTGATTGGGTTACTGTCCAGAGCTCATCCAACTGGAATTGGCTCCGTTTCTGTCCATTTGTTCCGAGCAGGAAACAGAAATGAAACTACTGCTGGATTTGAGCCGTGACTATCTCAAGTGTGGGGCAAATGAGGTAAAAACCAAAGTGAGACCCAGAACAGAAGTGCTGTGGAAAGCCTGGAAATGGGGAAAGGAGGGAAACTTTCACTTTGCAGCACTGCTATCAGAAAGGAGGGGGAAAGCTGCTACACTTCTCCTATTTCTGAACTGGGAAAGCAGATCCCTGTGATCACAGTCACCGTGATTCTCCCTAGTTTAAAAAAAAAAAAAATCCACAGCATTTCCTTGAAGGGAGAAAGACAGAAAGAAAGAAGGAGAGGAAGCAGAGAGAGTTAGCAGGGAAAAGACTTTTTTGAGATGCCTCTGTGATTTTTGCCAGCAAAGAGAAAGATGTCTTTCCTCATCCCAAATGAGCAGTTCATCATGTCCATGTGGGAATAAAGGCAGTCCATCCACCAGCAGGCAGGGTGTTCATCTGTGTTTTCCACTAGACAGTGACAAATTTTTATTTGGTTTTATTTCAGCATCCTGGTCATCCTTCACTTCTTATTAAACTCATCACGAAGTTCAAATTGCATTCAGCTGGTGCTGAACAGGGGAAACAGAGCTTCCAATCCTGTAAAAGCTGACAGCATTCTTGTTCTGCTGCTGCTTCCATCACATTCCATAAAGAAAAGTAGCACCACCAGGCTGGCATCAGAAAACGGTGTTCCATGTGGAAAACCAAACAGGAACAAAGGAATTCCATCGCACAAGGCATGTCTGTGATTTTCTTAGAACCACCAGCAGACTTGTCATCCATCTATTTGGATTCCTTTTCCCAGCCTTATGTCAGATCAACTTCTTTGATTTTTCTATTTCCAACCTGTTCCCACCAAAACTCAGTGTGGTGCTCTCACAGCGTTGTCCATCTCATCACAGCAATTTGATTCAGTGCTTTTAGAAACCACAAGGGTTCTGTGCTATCCTAATTTCAGCACACCTGCAAAAGTCTGTGATTCCTACTGACTCGCACTGGAACGTGGATCCAGAGGAGGAATAACACTCCTTTTCCTCACACTCAATCCTGAGAATAATGATAACATTTGCAAGAAATACTTAAGAATAACCACAAGGCTGGGAACAGAATGAAAATCAAAACAAATCTGTAATTTTACAGTAATGTTGATACTGAAAATGTCTCATTTGCAGAGTCACTGGCATCTTTAGACTCAACCAACAAAGCCTCATTCAACATTCATTTCAATCCTGGGAAAAATTAAGGAAAATCATTGTTTACATCTCTGTATTTTGTAAATCCTTACCTTGATACACTGCAAATATTTGAGCTCAATTAAGTCTATTTTCTTTGCATGGTAATTCCGCTTGTTTGTCTCCAACCACTTCCTCCAATTTTAAATAGATTGATAAATGGAGAGAGTGGTGTCTGACAACCATTAAGCACTAATTGCTCATTTGCAGTACGGATCAACAACATTCAAATTCAGTCAGATCAGAGGGTGAAAGAGCTGCCAGGAAAAATGGAACAGAAAAACCAAAACCAGCAACAGCCCTCACAGCACCTCCCTGGGCAGCTTTTTCCAAGGCCTGAGCTCCCTTTCCATGGGGAAATTCCTGCTGCTGTCCACCCTGAGCCTGCCCTGGCCCAGCCTGAGGCCGTTCCCTCTCCTCCTGTCCCTGTTCCCTGCGAGCAGAGCCCAACCCCCCCGGCTGCCCCCTCCTGTCAGGGACTTGTGCAGAGCCACAAGGTCCCCCCTGAGCCTCCTTTGCTCCAGCCTGAGCCCCTTTCCCAGCTCCCTCAGCCGCTCCTGGGGCTCCAGCCCCTTCCCAGCTCCCTTCCCTGCCCTGGACACGCTCCAGCCCCTCCAGGGCTCTCCTGCAGGAGCCAGAACTGGGCACAGCCCTCGAGGGGCCTCTCAGTGCCCAGCACAGAGGGACAATCCCTGCCCTGCTCCTGATCCAAGAGAGATCCAGAAATGTGGGAGAATGAAGAGGAAACTTCTGGTTTGGATTTGTGCTGGAATCAGTGTTGACAATTTGGGGATGCTTTGCTGAGCAGCACTTGCACAGAGTTGAGGCCTTTTCTGCCTCTCACCCCGCTCCACCTGTGAGGAGACTGGGGGTGCACACAGATTTGGGAGGGGACACAGCCAGGCCAGCTGACCCCAAATGACCCCAGAGATGTCCCACACCATATGGCATCGTGCTCAGAGTCTGGAGATGGGAGCAGAAGGAAGGTGAGTGTTTGGGGTGATGGCATTTGTCTCCCCAAGTCACTGTTAAAGGTGATGGATCCTGGCTTTTCAGGGATGGCTGAACAGCCGCCTGCCCAGGGGAATTGGGGAATGGATTCCAGGATTTGCTTTGCTTGTGAATGTGGCTCTTGCTTTACCTATTAAACTGTCTTCACTGCAACCCACAAATTCTTTCCTTTTTACTCTCCAATTCTGTCCCCAGTCCCACTGGTGGGGACTGAGCGAGGGCTGCGTGGGGTCAGTTGCTGGCTGGAGTTAAACTCCACTCAAAACAAGATCTTGCATGGCCATGTCACAGTAATTTGCAGAAAAGAACTCCAAAATATTACAGTTAAGACTGTTGGCCCACAAAGCCAACAGAACATAGAGCTTTGCTCAAGTGCTGCTTTAATAGACATTAAAATGATAAAGAAATCTGTGAATCAAAGAAAATGACCCATTTTCCTACTAAAGTGTCTATTTTCCTGCTAAACCTTTTTAGTGGCAGAGAATCTGTCACTCTGAAAAACTGAAATGATTAGGCTTTCAATAGACTAATAGAGATTTTTTAATACACACAGACTATCATTTTCAAAATAGCAAATCTAAAATTAGGCTTTTAAGCTCGCATACACGGGATTTTTAAAAATAGTGGTGTGATTTGAGACTCTTGTGAGGTTCAAAATACACTCCCTAATTAAGAAGCATAATTTGCTTCGCTCTCATGACTTGCCAAAGTTATTAGAAAAGTGTTACCAATCAGATATGACATGAGAAGTGTTCATCAATTGCCTTTTTTAAGGATATTTGATTCTTCGCTGTCTTTTCTTGGTGAGCACGAAACTGAGCAGTGAAACGATTTATAACAAAGCTGAAATTTTAATAATTATTACAAATCTAATAGAACAGGCACAAGAAAACATTGCAAATTTACAATTTTAAAGTATGATTAATAACATGACGCTTTCTATATATTAAAACTGATTTTTTAAAATTATGCATACAGGCATGGAGGTTCTGCCAAAATTTGGTTCTGCCAAAATTTGATTCTACCAAATCACAAAATCACGGAATGAGTGGAAGAACATTTTGTTAAAATGTTTTCCATTGTTCCAGGTGTATTTTCTCTATACTGACCCAAGATTAAGGCAACCTAAATAAAATTATACCCATTATCAAATCAAGCTTCAGCATAATACATTTTCGTGCCTGCAGGTTATCATAAAAACTGTTTCCAGATATGTTCCAAGGATGAAATCAGTTCAGTGCTGATCACATCTCCCTCTTTAGCTGTTGCAGAGCAGGGATGCACTCCCTGTGATCCAGGAAATCTGGTTCTCCAGAGCGGGATGCTGACATGGCAGGTATGGAGTCCGTGCGGATCCAAGTCTCACCTGCCTCCGAGGAGCTGCGTAAATGCTCCATGCTGGGACCACCCAGCTGGGATTCAGCTACTTCATGACACATCCAATCTGTGCTGATAAAAGAATCAGGTCTAAATTAAGACGCTTACACAACGAGGGGGAACAGAAAATAGGCTGGAGAGAACATACAGAATGTCTTTGCTGGCCTTTAAGTGGGTTTTTCATGGGGAACCTTTCCCTTTGTGAAAACAGGAAGAAGGTTTGAAGGCTTTGCATTCACCAAGACCTCATCTGAACAGAAACATTTGCATTCTGGTAGAAAACATAAACAGTGAGTGATTTCTGGGACTGGTGGGCTCAATTCTTCGCTGTTGTCACATTGAATTAGCCTCAGAGGATCTACCTTTGGCTAACACACCTCAAAGGTACCCACAGTGTATTTGTACAGGGAAAAATACCCTCTTCTTCCCCATATATATCATCCTTTTTCTTTAATCTACACATCTAACATTTCCCTGCTTCCCAGTGGAAGATACTGTAGAAATTTCCTTCTAATCCCACTTTAAAAGACTGACCAGCTGAGGAAGTCCTCAAGTTTGAAAACTGTATATTAAAACTGAAGTGTTACTACAGAACAGCTTCTCAGTAGTTTATCCTTGACAGGACTTTTTTCACGGGGGAAATTCCCAAATGTTTCCATGACAGTCTCAAACAAGAGTTTTCTTCCCTGGTCTGTGGCTAAGTCTGGCTGGCTTCTGTAAAAGGGTATTGTCTAGCTCAGCTAATGTCCAAAGAAAATCCAACATTTTCTCCAAAGTCAAGGGAAAACCAGGCACTGCCAGAAGTCAACTCAACATCCGTGTGGATATGTGAAATTTACATCCACTCTGCATCATTTCCATGGACAGAACAACCAGGACACATTTTAGTTTAAATTTAAAACATTTAAATAAAATGTTATCATGGAATCAGAGAATGGTTTGGGTTGGAAGGAACCCTAAAAATCATCTTCTTCAACCCCCTTGCCATGGGCAGGGACACCTTCCACTACCCCAGGTTGCTCCAATCCTGTCCAACCTGTCCTTGGACACTTCCAGGGATCCAGGGGCAGCCACAGCTGCTCTGGGAAACCTGTCCCATTACCTCCGTTGTTATGGTGATGAAATCATCGTTTTTGTTGTCATTATTTATTCCCAATAATGCCTAGAAACTTCAGTTCCAAGCAGAAACATTTTCTCAGGAGTTTCAAGAAACAGTGCCTATCCTGGAACCCCCAAAATCTAAACAGATAAAGAGAAAATAGACAAATCGGATGCAGCCACCCATCCTCATAAGCAATGTCTTCATCACGACTTTCATTGAGGTCTCTTGGGAAGTTAGAAAGGCTGTAAATGGCAGGGACTGTGCTAAAATTTGTCCCCCATCTCCCAAATTCAGCATCAGAGCCTCATGTGAGAGATCCAGCAGCAGAGGGGACTCTGTTTCTGGACCTGCCAGCCAGCTCTGGGGCCACCTATGCCTTGTACAGCACAGTTTGAGGTCAAACCATGACAGATTGTTTAAAAAATGATCGAACAAACAACACATATCCTGAGAAATTCGTTACCCATGGCGGGATTTAATAGAGTTGACAAGATAAAATAATTGATCACTGTTAAGAGAGGGCAATAATGTAATACAGAGAGAAGAATATCTTTCACCGGAGCATTTTTAATTTACTGGCTTAATTTAATATTTTAGGAAACTAATTGAATATTCTTTGCTTCTGTTTTGTGGATCCATCATCATGTTTTAATCATTCTGTTTGCTTTTCCATTTTCCATTAGTTTCTGTCAGAGTAGCACTGCTCTACAACTTCAGTAATTTAATCTGCTTGATTTTTTCCTTGCTGATTTATAATTTCAATTTAAAATTTCTTTTGTACTTTAATCTGGTGAGTAATTGATGGTATTGCAGACAGATCTCTGTAACAGGAAACAACAACCTTCCTCTCTTCTCAGAGATCACCTTTCAACCCTCTCAAAAACATTAGGAAAATGAATAAACTGAGGTTAATTTGTTTATTCTGAAACGAGCTCTCTGAATATCCATGGATTCCTGACACACTGCTGACTCCTGCAAGGATTATGGAAGTGCTTCACAGTGGATCTCAGAGCCACAAGTCTTCAGCATCATCCTGTACAATCATTCCCTTACTCTGGGCTTTGCTTAACACGATTTGCTCACAAAATCATCTCTCCCAAGCACAACAGAATCCCTGTGTCAGCTGATGTCAAATAAATAAAATGAAAACAAATGCATTGGCCATCTAAAAATTGAGGTTCTTTGATAAAGATGCTGTTACAAAGCGAGGAGGAAATGGAGAACAGGAAAGTTTTGATTTGCTACTAATAAAATCAACTTGACCGTTGTGAGAAAATCTAATTTCCTGAGTCTATTCATATTTACCTCCATGGGATTCTGCAGCAAGTTATAAATTGTTGTGATGACTGAATGTATCAGTCTTGCTGAGGCTCAGGAACTGGGGAATATAACATTAGAAGAAAGCAGGAAAAGCAGCACTTTCCACAAGAGTTTGCCAGGGAGTTAAAGCTGCAAGTCTTTACTGTAATTTTCATTTCACCCACTTGCAGATGGCAGAGTGGACTTTTACTTTCAGGTCAGGGCAAAATCAGAATTAAAACCAGGTAATCTCTTGGAAAGGTTGTGCAGGAGATTTTTGAGAGGTGGTGTTACAATGTCAGAAGACTGAATGATAACACAGAGGTGTCTAAAATCAAGAAATAACAATTTCGGTGAGGTGACTTAGCCAGTGGTAGCTGAGATAATTTAGCCTGCATGAAAACCTTCAGATGTCACAAAGTTCTGTATCACAACAGTAAAATTTGAAGTGTTTTCAATTTTTTTTTTTTTTTTAATGTCATAGGAAACTCCATGCCTGGAAAATGTCATTATTTGTACTCTACTGCTGGTGGTTTGCATTGCAATCTCATGAGTTTTTCCATCAAGGATTCTTTGTCATCTCCTCTCACTCCCTCCTCAGACCTGCTTCCAGTCCAACCATGGCTGCTGAGTGCTGGTATCACTTTTTCCACTTTCAGTTCTTTCCACAGTATTTTATTTTGGTTTCATCAGTGAAAAACAGGTTCTAGGTGCTGGATTCAGCAGCACAGCAACTGAGAGCATGTTCCTCCTCTCCACAAAGGAGCACGGACGGAGTAACCCCCAGGTGTCTGAAATTCCGGTTCCAGGGAAGATCCTGCTCAGCTGGAACCTGCTCATGGACGAAAGGATGCCTCTTGCTAAAATCTATCTTTAAGTCCCAAGCACATGGGGTGAAGATTAACTTGAAGAAAAGATTATTGGATGTTTCACTGGAGTGAAAAGCACTCTTTGTTTTTCCCTTGAGTCTCTTACAGAATACCAATTATTTCAGTGACGGTCTCCTCTCTCCTTCAAAAATCTCCACCTAAGGCATGTGGCTTTCTGGAAAAAGTTTCATCCAAGTGGAATTCAAGATCAGTACAAAGATTAGAATTAAATGCAGGCTCTTATGTGGGAAGTATTAAACAACCTGAATAATAGGGAATGGTTCCTCCTCCGCTAATAACACCAATTTACTGCCTTGCAGTTGGAGGAGGACCTACACTATCCCCAGCAGCTTGCCAGGAAGATCAGGCTTTTATAAACACCAAATTCCTTTTTTTTTTTTTTTTTTTTAAATATAAAAACTGAGAAACAATTGTGAATGATCTGTTTGCTCATGAAAAAGACAACTCTGTGTCCATAAATCTCCTGGCCATATTTGTGAACCAATATTGTATTGGTTCTTGGATCCAAAAATTAAGTTTAGTGTCACAGTTCCTACTGCATCTGCATAGGACAATCAAGTGTTGATTTATAATCACCTAAATGAAGAGGTTTGGGACTTATCACTCAATGTATTTTAGGATTAATATTTGTTCTTCCCTAAATTCAGGCACTTTCTGTTGAAGTGTAGAAAAATTCGCTTGTAGCACAAATGTTGTCAGAAGCAACAGCACCTTTTACAAACTCAGTGAGGTTAAATTGCAACACAAATTAGCTAATGAAGAATTTAATTAGTAATTCTTTGAATGCAAAAACTCAATAGGGGAAAAAAGTCTTAAAAATGACTGCTACCTAGACCTTCTGTG
The DNA here is from genome assembly GCF_965178545.1 of Coloeus monedula. Classification (NCBI taxonomy): domain Eukaryota; kingdom Metazoa; phylum Chordata; class Aves; order Passeriformes; family Corvidae; genus Coloeus; species Coloeus monedula. The sequence continues at coordinate 117,016,276 of NC_138783.1, forward strand.
GAAAAACACCTCAACACTGTATAAATAAATGCAAAAAAAAAAAATCACTGTAGAAAAGCAAGAGGTTTTATTTCTTAAAATGCAAACTGTAAATCCCCAAATATCTCCACAGTTTAACCAAAGGGAAAAACACCAATGCCATAAAGTGCAAGCAAAACCTAATTCTGCAGAATGTATGATATTTATTCACAGCCCAAGAGATGTATTTGTACAGATTCTCAATACCTGGCAGCCAACATGACCTCAGTTGTGACCTGTTTTTCCAAGGCATCATTAGAGACATAAATACCTTCCAATAATCCCAGTCCCTCTCTTTGGGAATACAATTCACTAAGTGAAAACCAGTGCCCAACAAGTCCTTCAATTCAGAGTTTGGAAGTACCTTTGTGGACCGAAGAAAATCCCTCAGCACATAAAGAAATGTATTTATATTTCAGAGAAATGAAGGGAAGTGCAAAAGAAGTGTTCTGACCCTGGTCTCCACTGATGCAAACAAATGCAGTGTTTAAACAGCCTTTTTAATCTAAGAAACAATAAATGAAATTTTTGATGGTGGTTTGGCTACCATCCTTCAAGGGGAATTCTAAGTAATTCCCTCTTTTACCTCTCCATCACAACAATTCCCATTCAGCCTCTCTTGGCATCCCGAGCAGAACATCACCAATGATTTTGGAGACTCCATCCCTGCTCTCCCAGCACTGGGATCTCTCCAGCCATGAAGAGTCCCCAGTCTCCAGTGATGTCACTCCTCAGTTTTTTACAGAATCACAAAATAATTAAGGTTGGAAAAGACCTCCAAAATCATTGAGTCCAGCCTTTGACTTATGACCAGCCTGTCAACTGAGTGCCACATCCAGTCGTTTCTTGGACACCTCCAGGGATGGGGACTCCAAACCTCCCTGGGCAGCCCCTTCCAAAGCCTGACCACCCTTTCCATGAAGAAAAAATGTTTAGATGTTCAGATTCCAAACAATGTCACCATTCCCACAGGCACACTTGTTCCATCTATAGGTCAGTCAAATCCCCAAATGTGAGGGTCACGTGTCTCCAGCCACGGGCTGGAGATGTCCAGTCACATAACAGGAGAGCATATCTGCTCCAGGACCATGAGATTCAGCTGCCAGAGGGGAAAGTAGGGAAGTCTGGAGTAGGAACAGCTGCTCCTGCCGGGTGCAGCAGGCGCAGATGGGAACAGGAGGCAGAGCTGTCAGACAGGAGTGTGTGGAGGGGACACCAGGCAATGTGTCAGACGTGGCATGGCAGTATCCAAGGAGGAGACAGGTGTTAAAGGAGACTCCACAGGCCTGCTTGACATCTGCAGATACAGAGGAACAGCAGAAGGTGCTACAAATCCATCTGGGAGCCTGAGTGCAGTAGAGAGTGGTAGATCAGGCAAGGAGTGCCACAGGAAGGTCCAGTTCCATGAATTCCAACAGTCTGGTTGGTGATCTACAACTTGAACCACATCAACAAGACCAAACAGGAGTGGGGTGAGAGCCCTGCCCAGCTGTCTCTTCATAGACTTCCCACCTCCAAACACCTCGTGCAGGTGTTGGCAGGTAGAGAAGGCTCCTGCTACAACAAGGGGCAGCCTGTGCCACTCACTTCCAGTATTACTGATCCCCAGTGTTCTACAGCTTCTGCACAGCCTCGTGTTGGGTGGATTGAGTAGATAAAGAAAAACTCTGCTTCCTTTTGTCTTACAGGGACCTACAAAAGATCCTAATCAGCTTCTGTAGCGGGTTGAGTTCGAAACCGGGCAGAAAACACCAATTAAATGTAGTGGTTTTGGTTCAAAATATTCATTACTTACTTATTTTCCTTCTGTGAGATAAGAATTAGGAGAAAAGCAAAGCAGGCACAAACCTTAAACAGTTGCAGTACAATGAAAGAGTTTTATTACTAATAGAATTAAAAGTAAAGAGACAATAACAAAACAAAATTAAAGCAAATTCCCCCCCCCCCGCCCCCCCAGCACTTCTCTCCTTTTACCTAGCTCACACAAGGGATAACAGAACATGGGATGTTAGTCAGCGTTCCAGTTCTTGAAAAGTCTCTCTCTTATGCTTAAGGGAAAAAAGGGTTTTTTCCTTCAGTTGCACGTGGTTCCCAAACTGCCACCAACAGCAGATCCGCCCGGAAACAAACAATCTGCTGTGTGTAGAACATCTCTCCCATGAAAAATCTCACAGTTCCTTCACACTGCAAAACATGGGCCATCACATGGGGTTATTCATCTTTTTAAGGATAAGTTCTTTTGGCCTGCACACAAAGGCTCTTCTTCGCCACAAGTCTCTAGCAGCCTCTTACTACTATATAGCCTGGCATTGGCATTCTTCACAATCTTCACAGGCACACGAAGATACTCCATCCCCCCATGTTCTTCAAATGGATTAAAGAGACAAACAGTTTGTGGTATTACAGTTTCTTACCACGGCATGCAAGAAGGTTTCTTTTAAGCTGCGCGCCAGAATCGCGGCACCGCCCTCTTTTCTCCCGCCGCCATTTCCAGCTCTGTCCCACAGGACTCACTTCTCTTTCTCTCTGACTCTGAAGCCGCCATGTTGAAGGGTGTTCTTGTTCGGGCTTTACGGTGGGGAAAGCCTCGCTCCCTTTGTGCTGCTGGCTGCGTGGTGTCTTCTTCAGTTCAGCACGAAGTGTGCTGGCTGCAGACAGGAGGCTCTGCCGGCTCCCGTTGACTCCGCCGGCTCCGCATGGAGAGGAGAGGGACCCGCCGGTCCCCAGAAGCCGCGCTGGATGGGTTTAGCTGTGAGCAGTCCATGGCTGGTTTTAGCTGCCTGTGGCTCTGAGGCAGTTCCCCCCAGCCACCCAGGGTCCGTGCCGCAGTGTTGGGAAAGGGGAAAGGGGCAGTGGCCCCGGCCCGGCCCGGCGGGACCGGGAGGCTCGGAGCTGCCCCCACCTCCCAGCAAGCGAGCTCCGACCAAAGGGGAAGTCCCGCCTGTCTGTGCGGTTTAAATATGTAAATTGTGAGAAGCGTAATTGGTCTTAAAGACTGTCCATCAACTCAGGGTCAACCCAATACAGCTTCCAAACCCAATTCCCAGCTCCGGAGTCCCAGCACAGGGAGGCCGTGGAGCTGCTGGAGAGAGGCCAGAGGAGGCAGCAGGATGAGCAGAGGGATGGAGCAGCTCTGCTGGGAGGAAAGGCTGCGAGAGCTGGGATTGTTCAGCCTGGAGAGGAGAAGCTTTGGGCTGAGCTCAGGGTGGCCTTGCAGGGCCTGAAGGAGCTGCAGGAAAGCTGGAGAGAGACAATTCCCAAGGCATGGAGGGCCAGGAGCCAGGGAATGGCTTCCCAGTGCCAGAGGGCAGGGCTGGATGGGAGATTGGGCAGGAATTGTTCCCTGGCAGGGTGGGCAGGCCCTGGCACAGGGTGCCCAGAGCAGCTGGGGCTGCCCCTGGATCCCTGGCAGTGCCCAAGGCCAGGCTGGACATTGGGGCTTGGAGCAGCCTGGCACAGTGGGAGGTGTCCCTGCCCATGGCAGGGGGTTGGACTGGATGAGGCCCCTTCCAATCCAAGTAATTCTATGACTCTGTATCTCTCTTCATCCCATGTGTCCCTTCAGAGCTTCTCCCAAATCTGTGCACTGCCTGGTGCCTTTTAACCATCACTAATTACTCCTTAAATATTTGATGCCCTCCCCCCAAACTGTTCAGCAAGAGGCTGAGTTGGGACAGATCCATGGCTCTTTGCTTTGTCTTCCTGCTTGACACAACCTGAAAATTATTGGGATTACGGAAATAACTTCTGCCCGCTATCACATACCTGGGCATGACCCAGGCCAATTAAAATAGAATTAAACTCCAGAGGCCCAAGCCATCACTCACGATTAAGGGACTGGGAAAGGAAGAATATTTTTAACATATTAAGAATCCTAAAGCTTTAATATAACTTATAGCTGTCAGAAAAAGATAAAGTTGTAGCAAAAGATAGCATATCCTCCTAAGTAAGCATGTGGTGTTGCTGTAGAAGACTTTGTTCCTTTACACTTGAGATGTTTTTGATTACAAAACTATGGAGTAGCAAGGATCAGTAAAAATCGAGAAATCATTTAAAGACTCATTTACTTTCAGCTGAGCACAGGGAAGAAAAAAACATTTTGGCTTGGAGGGGAAAAGAAAACTTGAGGAAGGAAATAAAAGTAGAAAACAGAAAAACATTATGTCACCAGAGATAAAAGTTTAGTTTCTGGCATCTCATTTATCTTCATAACTCGATAAAGGAATATAATGGATATTCATTTCTAAATTTCTTTTATACATATTTGTGGATAGGGATGTGATCTTTTGACTTTTTCATAACCTACTGGAGATAAACATCCTTAAAACAGGCCCTCCAGCACTTTCAGAAGCCAGCCTTCCATCTATAATTAACAGTGTTTTCTTCTTCTTCTCAGAGTTTTGACCTATCTTCTACATGGATTTCAATAATACTGTTTATTAGGCTCTTTATTATGTCTAATATGTCAGACAGTCTGTCACAAACACAGCTTAAAATGCAATAATCAGGAAAAGAAAGTCGCAGGTTTTATCAAGCAATAACTCCCCAGTCACAGCCTGATCTGTGCATACATTATTTCCTCACACAATCCAAAACAAGGAGATTGGCAAGGAGAAACAAGAACTTGCCAAATATTGCCAGAAACAGTTTAACAGAAATGATAATACAGTACATCAATTAATGTTTAAAGCTTGCAAAAGGTTTAAATGAGTGAGAGAACTGGTGAGGTTGCCAAGTGAAGATAGATATGAGAATTACATACCTGAATGATATTTTTTTTCCCCTGGTTGAGCAAATTTACAACCTTTTTATTATTTTAATGCTTTGCAGAACCATTTCCCCAACAGATTTAAAAGATATGAGAGAGGGTTTGACTGTCAGATGGGTCACACCAGCCTCATTTATTTTGGAAGCCAGGTTAAGAAAGATAAATGCCACTTGCTTCTGATGGAATACATTGCTGGGATTCTGATACCTAATTTGAATATGGGACAGAAGTTCAAGGGAAAGCAGGGGGAAGAGGGAGGATTGGTACAAATGGTTGGTGATCTTTAACACCCTGGCCCAGCAGGTGCTTTCTGCAGCTGGAAATGCTCTAAGACAGAAATTTAGGTAGGATGAGCTCAGACTGGCTGCTGAATTTTGTCTGCTCAGGCTTTTGTTGCACACAGGGTGTTGAGACAGGTTTATATTCCAAAGCTTTACCAGCTGAGCCCACAGTTGTTGGCAGATACTGCTTCCCACAAAGGGCCACCAAAACAGCAGGGTCTGGGCTTGCAGGGCCCTCGAGGTCACAGCATGAGGGCAACAGCGTGAGAGCCTCCAGGGGAAGATTTCTGCCACCAAATGTCTGGAAAAACCTGCCAGGGAAAGGGTACAGAGCCTCAAGCAGAGGGTGGCTGCGAGTTCACAAGTGGAAAGTCTACGGGGGTTAATTCACCCACGGAACTCTGCAGCACATGGAACTGTTAACATTTAACTTGCCATTTGTGGAGGTTGCTCAGAGCATTTCAGGGCATGAAAGTCAGTAAACAAACCCAAAGTCTATTATTGTGTTCTGAGGCATTGTCTGCTCCCCCACAGCATAAATCAGTGTCAGGAACAGGGAGTGTGGAGCAGCTGCAAGGGCTGAGCACACAGAGCTTTCTCCTTCCCTGAGCACTGATTTTAAGGGCTAATGGTGTCCTGGGGTGCACTGGGAAGAGCATTCCCAGCAGGTCAGGGTTATCCTGCCCCTGTGCCCAGCCCTGGGGGCACCTCTGGGGTGCCGTGCCCAGCTCTGGCTCCTCAGCCCAGCAGGGCCAGGGAGCTCCTGGAGCGGGGCCGGCGGAGGCTGCGCAGCTGAGGAAGGGCCTGGAGCAGCTCCGTGCCCAGCACAGGCTGAGGGAGCCGGGGCTGCTCAGCCTCGAGAGGAGCCCCAGCTGAGAGGGGCCCTCAGCCCTGGGTGTCCCTGGCTGCAGGGAGGGCTCAGGGCAGGGCCCGGGCTCTGCTCCGGGGCCCAGCAGCGGCACCAGAGCCACGGGCAGGGCCTGAGCCCGGCAATTGCCCTGCACAGGAGGCAGAACTGCTGCCCTGGGCAGGGCCAGCCCTGAGCAGATTGGCCACAGAGGCTCTGGGCTCTCCTCCCTGGGGACATTCCAGAGCCATCTGGACACAGCCCTGTGTCCTGTGCTCTGGGATGGCCCTGCTGGAGCAGGGAGGTGGCACCAGTGACCCTCTGTGGTCCCTTCCAGCCTGGCCCTTTCTGTAAAACCAACTCAAACACCTTGGAGAGCATGAGTGCCCTGCAGCACTTCAGCTTTGGTCAGCTCCAGGTGAAGCCTGCAGGCTCCCACCCTCTCTCAGCCCCTCCAGTTTTAGCTGTATCCCTGTGATGTGGTCCCAGTTTTGGGTCAGCAATCAGTGTCTGATTGCCAGGTGGCATCAAACCCCCTTTGTAGACCAGCCACGAACAAATAAATAGTGTAACTCACTAGAATTGGGACAGAATTGAGGGAAAAAACTGCTGCCTTTTCTCACAAAAGAACCATCCCATCCCCCTGTCCAGGAAGGGGAAGGTGAGGCTGCTGAAGGCACTCCTTGACTGGAAATGCAAAGGAATGTGGTACCAGCCATGTATAGGATGGACAGGTGCCAAATGAGCAAGTCTGGTGTCAAAGGCCTACATATCTCACTTCCTTTCTCAGAAGTCTAAAAAAATCTGGTGAGTCCAGTGAAGGACTAAAGTACTGATGTGCCACCCTCCTACATCCTCCTGCTTTTATGTCCCAATTACACTTAGTAGGACACCTGCAGCATTTCACTTATGACAGGGAAAATATTTGAAAATGTTAACAGCCGTGGATGATCTCGTTCTAATGAGGAAAGATCCTTATACATGGTAAGGGGGTCATTTTAAACTATCAGGAGGATGTTGGCCAGAAGGATTCTCCTGTCACCCCACACTACAATTCATGAGGTGTTTCAGGAGAATTTTTTACCCAGTCACCTGACAAGTACCAGGGATAACCAGCACTCCATCCCTCACACAGTCCCTGTATCTATATCCCACAACCATTTCCCATTCTGCTGCTTTATTAATCCCTAGGAGCACATCAAGAACTTGCCTTGGATCCCTTCCTGAAGGAGGGTGATGGCTGCCAAGAGGATCCCCACACATATGGGGCTGCAGTCCCCTCACACTCATGTTCCCACATGTCCCCTGAAGCCAAAAACTCAGAAAAAAATGGGCAAATTCTGCTGAGGTTCCTGTGCTCAGCTGCACTTGTTGGAGTTGGAATTACAGATTTATTTAAAAAGCACCTACAGTGGAATTTAAAATTGATTTCTTCTGGCAGCAAAGTTAATGGGGGAATTTTTTTCCCCCTCACAGAGCTGTAAGTTTCTTACCCTCAACAGTCAGCAAACATGAGACAGGTTGCCAGGTAAATTGTTTTCCCACACATTCACCTCTCCCTCTGTCTCACATTCCCACAGAATTCAGGCTCCAGGAGAGGAGAGGGTAGAATTCTTTAGCAGATTTCTTTTGGGACACTTTGAACCTTTCAAAACATTAATCCCATTTTACTGTCACCAAATCCACTGCACAAATTATGTAAGGACATAATAGAGATGGACATTATATAACTCCAGCCACGGGCAGTGTCTTTTTTCTTACTGTGAGAAGCCAAGCGGAGGTTTTCTGATCATAATTTCACATTTTAGTCCAGGACTAATATTGGACTATTCTACAATTATTTAAAGACACACACACACACACAAGGTTCATAATTAATTCCATTTGTTCCTCGCCATCAAAAATTCTGAAGAGAACAACTCAAGACCTGAATAGGTTTCAGTGATTTCTGAAGGACATTTTAGTATGAAATATTTTCTGATAAACTCTGTCATATTTGGGACCAGTTGAAAGGGTTTTCCTTGCAACACTAGGTCTTTTGAGATTTCAAAAATCCTGTCTTTCCTCTGCCAAATCAGTGCAGCAATTTAAAAAACATCTCCAAAAACAACCAAAAAAGTTGACTTGACTCCCATTGTGTAATTTCTGACTTAGAAGAATCGATATTTTTCTTAATATTATTGATACATTTTTTTAGTTAGTACTTGAAACTTTTTTAAGGGGAAAAATGCAAAATACTCACTAAAAATGAAGTTTTATAGATCAAAATAGTAAAATACTATTTGGTATTTGCCCAGGGTGGCTGTAGGAACACCTCCATCCCTGGAAGTGTTCAAGGACAGGCTGGAAGGGGTTCTGAGCAATCTGGTCTCATGGAAGGTGTCCCTGTCCATGGCAGGAGGTTGAAAATGGATATTTAAGGTCCCCCCCAACCTAAATAATCCTGTGATTCTGTGATAAATATGGTACTGATCATTTTGAAAGCTTTTTCCAAACCATTTACAGCCAGGCTACTCATTGTCACCATATCTGCTTTGTACTGAGTTTGGAATATTTGGGGGGAAAACCCACCAGAATTCCAACATAAACAGAAATATAAAAGGAAATAAGAGCTTTTCAATTAATTGCAGACAAGCTCTATTTGAAACAGCCAAATCCCAACATCTGAATGTTTTCTGCATCACATCCCATCAATATCCTGCAGCCAAACCTGCCCATTTCGACAGGGCTACAAGGAGAGTATTTCCATGAGACATAGAGAAACCAGGCCAAAAATGCCCCAAATATGGGATATAAACAGCCAAGCCAGTAGAAGATAACTCTGAGTTGAAACTTTTTCAAAAAGGTGTCAGGAAAATATGTTTGCCTCCGGGGTCTTTAAAAATTCTGGGAATAATCTGTCCCCCAGACCCAGGTGGAATCCAGCACAAATCCATGTCCAACACTCACTCTAAATTGAGGAAATGCACTTTGCTGCTGATTCAGCTGAAACTGAGACCGCCCAGTTGGTGCCTTGTCCAGTGGGAACAAGGGAATGGTTATTCCAGGATGAGAGAGTGAAAATGTGAGTGAACATCACACGTTCTCTTCCTCCTTGCAGAGCAGATGATTTTAATAACACACACCCTGTGCTCCAGCACGCTGCCAAATCCCAAGCTGAAAATTTGGAAGTACCTGCCTAATGATTGAAGACAGAAATGAATTCACAAGTTCCGTGCCCAGCAGTGCAACAAAAAAAAATACCACCTAGTGTGGACGGCTGACAAAAATATTCCCTTATCCCCTGTGCAACAAACGGGGAGTGAAGGACCTTCCTTCCCCTGTTCATTCCCTGAATGTGAAATGACAGTGGGGGATTTCTGCTGCCACGCTTCAGGCAGATTTCAAAGAGAAAATCTGCATGTTCCCCTTGGGAAAAAATGCACAATCGCCAGGCCAGGAGAGTCTGGGAGCAGGGCACACAGGCACAGGGTTGGAAAACAAGATCTGAGTGAAATGCAAAGTGTGGAGAAGATGGAGGGGACAGCTTAAAGGAAAACCTGTGAAAATAGGAGAAATACTTCTGCTTTATGGCTGTGTGACAGCTGCTTTCCTTCCCCTCGTGACTGCAGCAGGCTGGAAATGGTGCAAGAGGAATTCTGGACCCCAGGAGCTGGCAAGAGTCCCCAGGTTTTTGCAACACAAAGGGAAAGGAGCACGTCATTAAACATTGTTCAAAACTGCCAGGAATGCAAAAGAAATGATTTTTGGTTTGTGTTTGGTGTCCTGCAGGGGTGCAGCTCCAGATCAGAGACAGGGTGCAGGAGATGAACAAAACCCTGGAATACTGGTGCCTGGTGTGAGAAAATACATGGCACCACAACAGTGGAAACAGGGAATGGGGTCAGACTGTTTAAACATCTCCTGGGAAATCAGGGCCACCTCAGATGCATCTTTTGGTGTATCCCATATCTGTAGCACAGCTAAATATCATCAATTTGCAATGAATGGACACAGTTTTGATAGAATCGTATGGATATTTTGCATGTATAGCCAATAAATAAATAAATAGATCCACTGCTGGGGGGAGAGGTTTTACTAACAATTACTGGGGTTTTCCTGTATTTCTTAAGAAAAAAGGTTTATTCAATTATACAGCCTGCCTGTCTTGTCCTTCTGTCCAATTGTTTTTGAACCTTTCACATGAGATCAGCATATTTGGAGGCACTGGGCAGGCAAAGAGGGCATCTGTGCTGGTGGGATAACCCTTGTGTCTCCTGCTGCAGGAGCAGGCAATTCGAGGAGTCTGTAACACAGACAGGTTGTTTTTATCAGGTTAGATTCCACTGCCATCAAAACTCTCCTGAACACCATCCCACCAAGCATGCAGAGAGTCCCTTGTCACCTCTCCACCCAGCTGTACCTGCACAGAGCTCTGCCAGTGTTCTGCCAGAATAAATCCAGTATAATTCCAGCCCAGCAGCCTAAACCAGAAACACAGAAAGAATCCCTGTCATGACAAGAAATTTGACATTTGATTCTTTGTGCTCTCTCTTTACAATACAAGAAAAAATATGTCAGTGAATAACTACAGAGCTATAACAATCAAATGCTGCAAATCTTGTGACGTTATAAAAAAGGAGAAGGGGACTGAGAGCATTTTGGGGTGCTCTGAAGTGATTGAGTTGCTAGTGCAGAATTCATTGCAGGCATTTTGGTGGTCAGGGTTTAGCCCTAAGCTTTTCCACCCTCATGCTTTCTACAGACCACATTCACCAGCAGGACAAACCACACCAATCAGCTTTTGCAAGAAGAGATCATCTGTGCAACACCTGAATGGCACCATCAGAAAGTCCCAAAATACACTGTTACACAATTTATCAGCACATAATTACCTCCGAGGCTCCTCAAAGTAACTGGCGGCCTCTTGTCTCAGTGAAGTTGTTATTATTATTATTATCTCCTATTTGCATCTCCATAATAATTTTTTGAACAATGTTTCCAGCAGAGATGTCCTGTTGAGCAGGTGTGAGCTGAAGCTTTTGCTTCCCAGAGCCTGAGCCAGAGGGGAGAGGTGGTGGGGTTTGACTCATTTACCCAAGGCAGAGTACAAACTTGCAGCTCGCCAGGGAGTTTTTTTTCCTGCCAGCCCACAATCTGTGTTAATTTCTTTAAGTGTGATATAAAAAATACAGCAAATATGTAAGATCTGCTGGAGCAATGGTAGGAATAAGCAGGAGACCTGCTGGAATTTACAAATCGCCTGTGACAAGTGAACACAGCACCACGTTTCATGGAAACAGTGAATTGGACACTTGCCTGATTCAGCAAAGAAGCTGTCTTAATAATTTGCATTTCACTTAAATTTTATCTGTCCCCTAGTTTTATTTCCAAGAACTTGGCTTTCATTAGACTGGGGGGTTTTATTCCACCCTCTCCAAACTTCATTTCCCTCAAAATAATTTTTTAAACTAGATTTTTTTATTTACCGGTTGTCAAGCATAAAAGCTAATTTGATTCATCATCAAACATAATCATGATCCAGAACAAAGCTGAAGGATTCAATCAGTAGTGAAAGCTGACCAGCCAGTCTTCAATTCACATCAAAAAAAAAAAAAAAAGAGATGAAACTTTCCAGTCTACTGAAAGTAGAGCTGGCATTTGGGCATGAAAGGCACGCAAGGAAGGGCCTATTTTTAAAAGGAATGATCATGAGTCCAAACCTTTAAAAAATAAAATATTGCTTGTGAAAGTCAAATGCACAGGGGAAAAAAAACCCCAAGCCCTTGATGTATTCCACCCAGGAATCCTGGAAAGGAAGTGGAGGTGGTGGGCAGGGGCAAATGTTTTGAGCATGATTGCATCTATTGGCCAAACTCTCTTTATACAGATGGTCTCTGTCTCCACATTTCTCCATGATTAGGGTCAAATGCCCCTGTGTGCAGTCACTGGGCTGCATATTCCAGGGGTATTCATCTAAAGTGAGTGCCTGGTAAAGTTTTGCAGCTGCTTTTCAGTGCTGGAATGTTGGCAGAGCTGGTTTGGAGGACTGAGATGTTCTGTTTGCTCCCACATTTATCCAGCTCGTTCACTGAGCAGTGCAAAGATGCAATTTTGTAACACTTGGACACATCTGAAACCCCACAGAGCCCTGGTGGGCTTTGGTTCAATGGAGCTGCTTAGAAGAGATCATGGAATCCCAGAGTGGTTTGGGTTCGAAGGGACCTTAAAGATCATCTCATTCCAACACTGCCATGGGCAGGGACACCTCCCACTGTGCCAGGCTGCTCCAAGCCCCAATGTCCAGCCTGGCCTTGGGCACTGCCAGGGATCCAGGGGCAGCCCCAGCTGCTCTGGGCACCCTGTGCCAGGGCCTGCCCACCCTGCCAGGGAACAATTCCTGCCCAATCTCCCATCCAGCCCTGCCCTCTGGCACTGGGAAGCCATTCCCTGGCTCCTGGCCCTCCATGCCTTGGGAATTGTCTCTCTCCAGGTTTCCTGCAGCTCCTTCAGGCCCTGCAAGGCCACCCTGAGCTCAGCCCAAAGCTTCTCCTCTCCAGGCTGAACAATCCCAGCTCTCGCAGCCTTTCCTCCCAGCAGAGCTGCTCCATCCCTCTGCTCATCCTGCTGCCTCCTCTGGCCTCTCTCCAGCAGCTCCACGTCCTCCCTGTGCTGGTCCCAGGGCTGGGGCAGCTCTGCAGGTGGGCTCTCACCTGGGCACAGGGGCACAGGGGCACCATCCCAATCCCTTCCCTGCTGCCCCCACTGTGGCTCGGCCCAGGACACGGGGGGCTCTGGGATGCAGCAGGTCAAGCTCTCACCCACCAGCATTCCCAAGTCCTTCTCCCAGGGCTGCTCCATCTGCTCATCCCAGCCTGGACTGATCCCAAGGATTGCCCCAACCCTGGTGCAGCACCAGCCCTCGGTGGTGTTAAACCTCACGAGATTCCCATGGGATACTTCTGGAGCTTGTCCAGGTCCCTGTGGATGCCCCCGTGGTTCAGATGAGACATTTCACCTTAACCTTCCACAGTTCCAGATCTCCTGTCAGGACTGGAGCAGCTTAGCAGGAATTATTTGGGAGGGAACAGAACCAGCTTTGATTCTACTCCACAGTGTTTAAAAAGTGGTTGTTACAAAAATTCCAGTGCCTGCTGCAGATTCCTCACTGTACAGCAGGGAATTCAGTCCTTAGCAATGTGATACAGTTGGGACTGATTAGAAGTGGTTGAAAGGTTTTCCTATTTGTTCCTAGAAAATCACTGTGGATTAGAGAAGCAAATGAGAAAGAAAAATTAAAAAATAAAACTAAACCCCTCCAGAAAACCAAAACCAGGCTTCAGAAGGGACCTAAAAATGGCTGTGTTTTGTATGAAGAGGGACTTTATTTAATCAAAAATGAAAACTCTTGGTGGTTTAATATCCTAAAATTAAATATTGGGCTTCATGAAATTGCAACTAAAGAAAAATGACAGCAATATTTTTACTACAGCAAGTGGAAAAAATAGAGAGAGCTGAAACTCTCAAAAAGTATTTGCATAGTGCAATTTCTTCAATTCACTGAGTCTTAAGGAGAAAATAAGAAAAAAATCTAATGAAAACCAAATAATATATCTAGGCCTAGATGGTGGACAAGGCTATTACACCATGTCTGGATGAATCCCTGCATGAAAAATGCATCTGTGACAGACGAATTTGCTTGGGACAAATTGCAACATGGAAGAATTAGGAGTAATGTGGGCCAGAATTTTAATCAAATAAATAAAGTGTGCAAATGGCTGTAAAATCCATTCCACATGAGCCTGATTTAAAACCAGTTTTGATCACTGAAAGGTAACAGTGGATTTTGTGTCAGGGGACAGGATACTGGATGGGGGTTTGAAAGAGTATTAATCCTAAATTTGGGTTACATTCCCTTTTCAGATCCTTTGCTCACACTGTAACTCAGATGTGGCCTCTTAAAAATCCACATTGTCATTGCTGAAATCTATTTCTCTCTTTTAGGTGAGGACACTTGTGAGCTGTGCTGGGACATCAAAGCACTGCACAAGAGGGACACAACGAAAGACATACAAATTCCTCTCTTTCCACAGGCCTTTCAGAGATGTGAGAAGGTGAATTTCCAGTGTTTGTCCAAATGTAAAAGAACTATTTCATGACCACACTGGGGATCTGAAGGGCAGGGTTCATCCAGAAGCATATTTTACAGACTCTCACTGGCTCAGAGAGCTTTGCAAATGATCATTTCCCTTTCCTACATCTTGCAGAAACACTTGGTGACAAGAATTGATAATAAATTGGGCCAACATCCATTTGTTTTGTTAAAATGATGTAACAGCATTTTATGCCACTTTAATAGGAAAATATTAAAGCAACAGCAAGTTTTATAGAACATTAATTTTTCTGGAGTAGGAAGCAATTCTGGTTTTGTTGCATAATGCTTAAATGGGTAATGTGGGAAAACTTGATCAGCAGCAGACTTAATGAGAGAGCTGATGCTTTCCTAATGCCTCTCATATTTCCTGAGTTTGCTACCTGTCAGCCTTTCAGGTTTCCAGATTTACCAACAATTTTATCTCATTGTGGTACAATAATTTACTTCAGGTACTCAATGCTATCTCTCAATCACTCTTCTTTTTTCCCTCTGTGTCTTCCTCCACACTCAAAATAGGACATCAGGTTCCAACTTTGACGTGGTTAAATCAGCCACTAAATCAGTTGTTACAACTCACCCACTGCTGCCTGAAGCCCTTGATATTTAACTCTTCCTGAGTGAAAAAATAACACATTCACATTAGAAAAGGACGTGTGGAAAATACTGAGGTTGCAAAATTAGTCCTTATGTGCAAGGAAACAACAGAGCTGCTGCTTTGTGTGTAATTCCAATTAAGCCTTTCTGTGTGCATGGGTGAGGATAATTACCTGGCCAGGTATTCCTTTCTTCCCCAGGGGATCCCTATTTCATTCCACGTACAAAGAGAAGGACAATTACCCAAAGGGTTGCTCTGTGATTTTTTTTTTACACCTGTAATTCAAGTCTGTGGCCCAGCCCACCCTGAATAATCACGACTGAAGACTGATTTGTTGCCTTTCTTACTGGTTTATGTGTGGAGCTTCGTGTATGGAAGTCTTTTTCCACCCGGAAAAAACAGCATTCAAAGCACTCCAGTGAGACTGAGATTTGGTTTTGCTTTACACATGAACATCTGGAATAAATAATTGCTTGGAGAGGGTTTTCTCTGTCCTCTGCCAAAACAGGCAGCAGATATGACAAGTAAAACTTTTAATAGCCTAATACTAGTCAAGACTTATTGATCTGACCACACCATGGTGCTAATTCTGCAATAAGCATAGGGAAAAGTAACAGCTCTCCTGGGCAACCCTTTACAAAAAGAGAAAAACCTCTCTTCAGACTGTCCCCCTTCTCATTCAATGCTCAGCTCTCAATTTTGTCTGCCAGACAAGTGTCCCCTTGCTAAGGTGCCCTTTGCAACCCACCCCATCCATGATCAGGATCACTGGTGAATCAGGAGCTGATTCTCCCACCGTGTCTGCTCACAGTCCGCTCAGTCACTGCCAAACCCTCAGAACTCTAAAATTAGTCAAATATGTATTAAGATGTGAAATTCCAGGTCCCAGCTGCAGCACCAGTAATACCTGAGGATGTCAATCACCAGGACAGCCCTGCAGATCTGCCAAGGCATTTCCTTTCATCACGGTCCCCACTAAAACATTTAATCCACCTGCTTTAAATCCACTTACTTAATGTTGTAGTTTAGAGGACTGTGACACTTAGCTGCTGACACCAGTTCCTTTCAAACCCTTGCCCTGGAATAACTGGGTGGGGAGGATTTAGAACTACCACCAGCAAGAGCTGAGGTGGTGCCTGTGCCCCACAGAGTCAAAATACAGGAGAGGGATGAGGGACAGCAGTTAAATGTAGGATTCTGTCCCTAAGAATGACAGACTTCCACCCTTTTCACAGAATCATTTAGGTTGCAAAAGATCTCCAGGGTCATCAAGTCCAACCTCATACCCATCTTTACATCAAATGATAAGATCAATCGTTTTTCTCAGCTTTGCAAGGGGACAGATTCCTCCAATATCTGTGGCAGCATTTGCAATATTTTGTAGATCAACAAGTCCGGCATTTGAGCAGAGGGAAAAAAAATGACATTATCATGAATTACTCAGGTAGAGCTTTACAGAGGCTGCCTTCAGTTGCTATCATTTACTTTTTGGCTGAAATCCACTGTTGTGCAACTCGCTGTGAAAATCCTGGGTACTTCTGGAGCATGTAAGCCCGCAGGGTAACCGGGGAGGAGACATTGTGCTTGTACTTTACACAACAGCAAATGTCATCCCATGGGCATTGGCTGCTGTGCCTTGAATGTTCAAAACAGATGGTAACAGAACCCTTCTTCTAAGAGTCTTCTCTGGATTTCAGTGAAAGGGCAAAAATATTATATCCCTTCGGCTCAGAACACTAACAAACAGCAGAAACACTTCCTATCATAATTCCCCGCTCTCCTTGTTATCATAATCCTGATTTTAAATGAGGACTGCAGTCAGGTGTCACAGACCTTTGAATTTACTCTTTACAAGGAAAAATTCACCATTTTTTCCTGTTGCCACTCTTACAGCTGGCATTTTCTGCAGCAGACCCACTGCAAAAGATTGGAAAACACATGAAATGTAAACCTTCATGTCTGAAGGGAAGTGATAGATTAACAAGTGGTGGGATAGGTTCTGTCTGGTTTCTATTTTAGAATCAAGGTATCTGTAAGATATAGAAGATATCTATCTATAGAGCTATACTATCCATGATAATACAAATGTGTTTTCAGAGCAGGAAAGGCCTCAGCAACAAAGGGAGCAAAATATAACAACTCAGGCTGTAGCTGAGGCCACATTTTTACAACTCACTCGCTATCCAAAAAGCAAAGATTTGGTTTATTTGGGAAGAGGAGGGACAGAGCACACAAAGTCCAGCACACAGCCATGAACAAAGGGCCTACACTGAGTGGGAACTCTGACAAGTGTGGCAAATCTGAGTAGATTTTCATGTGCTCTCCATTGTAATGAGATGCCTGCGTGCTGGAGAGCTGATGGATCACTGGCACTTGTAGGAGGTGCGTGACTGCAGAACCCGTGTAGCTGATCACTTAAAATACATCACTTAACAAGTTCTTGATATTTTTCTATGCTTGGCATAGATACATGGATAGATACAGCAATCCCTGGCCCATCATCTCTGCCTCGTGGAGCAGTGGCTTTGCTCATTTTCAGCTGCTACAAACTGCAGCCTGTTAAACTCAGAGCAAGGAAACAAAAATTCACTTTTTGTGAAACTCTGTTTTTCCTCTCTGACCTTCATGTATTGCACTGACACCATCAGAGCACACTTACCTTTAAGAATATGAGGAATCAGAGCCATGTCTACTCACCTATTCCAGGGATCTTCCCTGTGTTTGTGCTGCGTGGAGCAGTGTGAGCAACTTCAAGTTCCAGACAGAGAAGGACTTGAAATTTTCTCCATAATTTTCTCCACATCCACCCAGCATACAAGGAACAGAAATGTCTCTTAAGTCCTAAAGTGAAAACATAAAATCTCTCCTCCTGTGTTGGGCCATGGGTGTATTCAAAGTGCTTCTTGTACCTGAAGGAGACATGATACAGTTTCACTGACAAACTCTGAGATTCTCTTTCAGTTAATCATAGAGGTGTTTCAGCAGCCAAATGTGAATTTATTCTTTTTCTTTCTGACATTTGGATCCATGAGTGTTTCCTTAAGAGGGATTTCTTATAAAATGCTGCAAACCTCCATGTTAAAACCATGGAGCAAAAACATTTTGGAAGGAAGGAAGTTAAACGGAGAGGTGTGGAGAGGGGCAGTGCAGTGGTGAGTGCTCCTGGTTGGAATGAATCGGTGCCAGAGTTGCTGCACAGTTTCTGTGCAATCCCCTTCTCCCCTCAGTTATCTTCCCTATAAAACAAGGACAAAACCAGGCTCAAGTGGACAGGAACAGAAAAAGCCATCCTTGTTCCACAGTCCAGGAAACAAGAGAAACACTTCACAGAAATCTGTGAGAGGAGGGAAAACTGTTCCCGCTCTTTGCAGAGGAAGGGAGAAGTTCTTTCCCTCTCACTCTCTCCTACCTGCCCCTCTGAGGACCACAACGTATTTACTCACAGGAAATGTTCTACAAGGCTTAGGTAGTGAATATTTGCACAATATTTGGCTCATGGAGAACGCCATGCAGGAATTATCATTCTGTGGCAAAGCTGACTGTAAATGTTACCCACAGCAAGTGGCACAAACCAAAAACTTCAGGATGGGATGTGACTCACATGCCTGTAGTGACAGCCCTGCAAATTCTGCTGCTTTCAAACACCAGCATCAGATACCAGATCAAGATTAATTATTGCAGCCCAGTTGTAGTGAGGACAGAAACTCAGAGTGACTCGTGTGCGCAAGTGGAGGAATCAAGAGTCAGCACTGCCATAGATGTCCCCAAAATAATCCCAAATCATTCAGATTTTGTGATCACTTCCCACCAAGCATAAACAATTCACAGAGTTAAAACAAATGTTACACAAACAAACAAATGTTGAGGTTTTTTTATTTTTTTTTAAGATGTAATGATGGGTTGTTCACAAACACATTCAGGCTGTGCTAGAGGATACTGGCTGAGAATATAAAATATGTTGCTTATTTACATAAAGAGACATTTTTAGCTCAAATTTTAAACCCATTCAAGTCAGTGACAGCTGCCAATTTTAGAAAGAGCCCAGTCAGACCTTGCCAGAGAAACAAATATTGCCCTGCCTGGGATACCAAGAAACAATAAGAATGTGATATGCATCTGCTGCTCTTCTTTTCTCTTACATGTGCCTTGCAGGCAGGAAAGGAAAGGTAACTTGAGTTTACTCAGCCAGCTTTCATTGAAAAAGCCACACTTGCATAAATCACATCCTGTTTTCAGGGGAAATACAGGGGAAACACAGAGCACACACGAGTTGCCATCCTGTATCAGCTGTTGTATGAAGGGCTCTTACCTGTTTTTCTGTGCCCTCTATGAATAAACCACACCTGAGCTTAATGTGGTGAAAAATCTCTCTTCAGCTCGTCCACCTTTGCTCAAATGCAGTCATTTAATGCAAACACAAAGTGTGTTCCTATATAAAACATAAAGGTGAGCTTGGAGGAGCTGGGGTTGGGTCTGTAAGCAGGAATCACAACCCACTAGCTGTACAGGGTGTTGTAGCAGACAATTTGTATTTCACAACAATGAAAGAAAGATGATCTCTGTGGCCCTTTATGGAAAACCTTCAGTGTCCCCACATCTCCACCAGGAACTAAACAGTGAAAATAAGAGATATTTGTTTATTTTGCTCACTGTCACTGTCTGCTGCTGCTTCAGGATAAATGGAGAATTAAATTCCAAGGAGCCTTATAACTTTTCCAGCATGGAGCCATTTAAGTGACTTCTTATACTTCTCTTTAACAACACTAATATTTTTTTTTCTTAGTTTGTGAGTCTGTCTTACAGCATCTACCCGCTGTCTTGAAAAATATACTGCAAGAAATCATTTTGCTGCAGTTATTTAGCTTTGGGGTGACCTAATTGTGGCCTTGCAGGAGCTGAAGGGACTCCACAAGAAAGATGGAGGGGCACTATTTCCAAGGCATGGAGTGCCAGGACAAGGGGGAGTGGCTTCAAACTGACAGAGAGTGGGGTTAGATGGGAGATTGGGCAGGAATTGTTCCCTGGCAGGGTGGGCAGGCCCTGGCACAGGGTGCCCAGAGCAGCTGGGGCTGCCCCTGGATCCCTGGCAGTGCCCAAGGCCAGGCTGGACATTGGGGCTTGGAGCAGCCTGGGACAGTGGGAGGTGTCCCTGCCCATGGCAGGGGTGGCACTGGAGGAGCTTTAAATTCCCTTGCAACCCAAACCATTCTATGATTTTATGATTCAGAGAGAAGTTCGAAACTAAACTCTCCAAAATGTAATTTCTCTCTCCTCACTGATGGAAGATGGGTCTAGGAAATAAGCATGGACTGGTCATGAACATGAACTGAGCAGGAACAGGTGAACCAGCTGACAGTATTATAATTAAAACTTTCCGGACACAAAATTGTCTGAATAATTATCTCTGCATAGAATTGCTAAATCTCCCCTAGGACAGAATGCCTCCAAGTACAGTTCTGTAGATTTTGGAGATGCATTTTAAGTGTGCAGTGGTGAGGGCAAAGCCCACTTTGTTTTCTACTGGATAAAAACATTTGATTGGACACCTCGGTGCTGAGATAAGCCCTAGATTTAGGATTTAGCCTGCATTTCCAAACAAACATGCTAAATAGTCCTTTTATAGCTTTATTTTGATAAGGCTTCGCTCTCCTAATCAGTCGCATTGTTGGAGTGGCACTTAAAAGGAACTGGAGCTGGCAATCTAACAATAGCAAGACCCAGATAGGTCACTGAATCACCAACTTTCTGTGACTCACCCTCAGAACAGCATAAATTACCTAAGGTAATGTTTGTTAAACGGTTTGCTTTTGACAGGGAGACATATGCTGCACTGCTGGTTCATTAGGAGGTGTTTTAATAGTTAGACTTTAGTCTGGCGTCTGCACATTGCCTTTTCCAGCTCATGCTCTGTTGAATCAGCTGAACAGAGTAGCAGGACTTCCACTGATCAGCTCTCAGCCCAGGGGCTGGTTATTTTTGAAATAAATCCTGTCTCCAGTCTTTTAATCCTGTGCACAGACATAGGTCTCTTTGTTTTCCTCTCTGCACTCAGAGCTGGGGAATAAAAACTGCTATATTTAGTTTGGAGGATGGTTTTGCATAGAACTGAGACAAAAGGTGCTACGGTCTTCAAACTAATTTTTTTTACCCAGTTGGGTTGGATGAAAACCTACATTGATTTTGAGCTGTTTTAACTGTGCACTGGATTTTAAATGAAAATGTTAAGGGCTGGACTCTGCAGGCACAGATGGCAACTGAGTCCCACAGAAAATGAGCAGGATCCAGGTGTTTCATTCCCCTACATGACATTAAACGTCTCCCCCTAAGTCCTCCTATTAAGCACCAAACAATCCCTTTTGTTTTCTGCACTTCATTTTCCTATCTGAGTCTTCTCTCACAAAATTAGTTGAAAATGTTGCTCCGAGTGTTGGCGATTTTTCATGGAAACGGTAAAAGGGAAAAAAATCCACAAAGGTTTAATACACAGCTGGTGGCCATCAGTTTGTGATAAAACTTTTGAGGGATGTCTAGCACCTGGATAAGGGTCATCCCTGGAATGTTTTGGTTATTTTCCTGGTTCCCAGCCTGTCTGACTTCTCCTGGGACCTCCCTGTGAGCAGGAATTGCCTCCCTCAGGAGATCCTCAGAGTCCAAGCTCTCCTCCAAGACCAGGGGCATTCCAAGCACCTCAAACTTCACACACTGAGCTCAGCAAGTGCCAGAAAACAAACTTTAATCTGTATCCATCCCTACATTCCCTGCCACACGTGTCTGCTCACCTGGCTGGATTCACATCCCAGAGCACAACTATTTATCCTCCTCCACAAGGGATATTTGTAACACCTTTGGTAATACTGCAAAGAGATTTTCTGCTACATTTGTGCAGGAATAGAAATTGTCTTCTGCTCTGCTGTGCCGGGACACTGTGCTTTCATTCCAAATGCACTTTTTACCCCTTGAAAATTACTCTTTTCCTCAATAAATCAGTGCAGTTCTGGCTGACTTGTTCTTGGGGGGAGACAGAGGAGAGGGAAGTTGGCCACCTTGATTTAATTTCCTCTCTGAAGTGGAGCGTATTTTGATTAAGGGAACCACGAGGAGACATTCCCTATAGGGACTCAATATTTGAAATTTAATTTCCTTCTCACTGAGCTGGATGTTGTTGTTGTTGGAATCAACAGACAGAACAGCTGACCAAGTGATGAAAGGACCCACCAGAAGGTGCTGGGAATGCAGGTTGCACTTGAAAATTTCTGCTAATGCTAAATTTCTCATAAACTTTCTGATGAAGAGTTGCAGAATTTCTTATGCAGTAATTTTTAGTTAAAACACACAAAGTCTATTTTTAAGCACCTAAGACAAGCTACCTGTGCAGAGTAAATTGTGCAGCAGTGCAGGAATGTGAAAATTCCCCATCTGGGGGTTTAAATTTCATTTACTGTTACAAAGCAGGGTTTTGGAGTCACAGTTGCTCCTAATTGAAAATAGGGAAGTATTTTGACTGTGCAATGGGCAGTCTTTTATTTTAAACCCTCTTTTATTTTAAACCCTCTTTTATTTTGATCTAGCTACACTTTCCTTCTTTCCCTCCCTCTATGGCAGGTGTCACTTAATGAAGTGAATTAGTAATTAGTGAGTTATGCTTGACAATGATGTATGTTGGGAGCTTTCATGTCCAGGTTCTAGAAGTAATTTGCACAGTTAGTGGAACAGAAGTTTACTCTTTTAAGCCTTAATCAAATAAACAATGTAAGATGTGTAAATTTGTAATTTAATGAAATCACTTTTACACTTCAGCATCAGGCCAGGGTGCAGTTATAAATCTTATTGTTGAATCCTATTTGTTTTAATGGGGTTTAGGGAAAACAAAAAATACCTTTCAGTAACTTCACAGGAAGTTTGACATCTGCATTATAATAAAGTTTCCTCAAGTTCGCCCAAAAATTTCAAGACTTGATAAAGCAGAGGAAAAAACCCAATGCAAACTCTAAACATGCAAGTAGAAAAGGAGGTATATTGAGTCAAGTAAAGATTATAAAACATGGTTATTTAAATAACCAAATGACAGGGATTTGAGTGGATAGTCATCTTTTTAACACGTTAAAAAAATAGTTAATTAATATAAAGGAAGGATAACACTGAGCTTTACCACATTTCCCAACACTGATTCTGTGATTTTATGACATTTTCCCTTTAGCTGGTTTGTACATGAAGGAATTAATTGTTTTTTCCATTTCCCCTTTCTTCTAGCAGGGAAAGTAAATGTAAAGGCAATTCTTGAACAGATTTTCCCTTAAGGCTCATAAAATAGAATCAATACTCAGGACAGATCTTAAAGTACATCCACAACTTCTATGCTTATGGGTTTTTTTCTGGTTATGTGCATAGTAAAGGCACATCTTGGACAATTGACTGTTCAATATTCTCTTTCATATTGCAAGGAAGTGCAGCAAGCAGACATAATCCTGGCAGTAATTCACATTAATGGTTGGCAGATGAATTGTGAATTACCACGGACTGCAAATTGATGAATAATCAAAGACAAGCAATAAGCAAGCATAAAGCTGCTCATAATATACTTTGTTCATTATCCCGAAGATCCCTTGGTTGTGTTAATAATTCAGGGGATTTTCCTAATAAATGAAACGTAGTAAATTTGGTAGCAAATCCCACAGTCCAAATAATAAGACTTCACTACAATGTCTCACTCAGTATATTTTTAAAAACTGCCAGATTCTTGCTGAGCATCATAAAATGCACAGATAACAAGGCAGTTTCACTTGCACTTTAAAAACTTTTCTCCTTTTTTCCCTAAAAAAATCCCCAAAACTGCAGCAAATCATCTCCAGAATAACACTGTCCTCTCAAACCTGAACAGGTGAGCCCAGAGGGCAAATCTGGTCATTGTAAAAAAAAGCTTTATAACTTTAAAAACTAAAGCCCTGCCTAAAAAGGCTAGGTCAGTCTATCATGCTACTGACTTTTGAAGGGTTAGAATTTGGGGTTATTTTAATCACACACTGCAAAATCCTTGGTTTCTCTCTGAGGTTTTCACATTTCCCCACTGCACAGAAATTAAAGTTTTTCTCTTAATTTCTTAACCATTACTTTTTAAATTTTTCCACCTATCACCTCATAAGCCTCATGCTCTCCCTGTCGTAACTCTGACCTGCCTTTATTAAAACCAGATTTAAAGATTTTAAAGACTTAAACTGGCTCTTTGGAAGATACTGGGTGTGAATGCACATTCATAAAAGAGGCCTTCCACCACTGATCACAAAGATTAAAGAAAAAAAATAAAAGGGGTGTTCCAGGCTTTGCAATCTCAGTCTTAAGGCAAGCAAACCCCAGTTGCATCCCAGCATTTTCCACTGTGACCAAGAGTTAGAAATGTCAGTGTGCCAACGTTCAGAGAGTTATTTTAGTGATACAATGTAAATGGAAAACGCTCTGATGGGGCCAAGTTCTTATCTTGTTAAGCAGATGTTTTATTAAGAGAGCTAAGGTATTTTACTAAGAGAACAAAGTAGTTCTACAGGTCCACAAATTCACCCAGCTTGTTTAGGTTATTTAACTTCCAGTCCTTTTTATTCCTCTGTTATTCCTTGTCCTTAACTGCTGAAAGAGAATATAACAAGTGCCATGTTTTAGTCTTTGTGAGGCTTGAGGTTTTGGAAGGACCTTTTGGGGATTTTATTTGGCTTTTTAAGGACTTTTAGAAAATCCAAGTTGCCTTTTTTCATTCAGAGGAATTAGCAATGGGTGTGATATGGAATAGTTCAAAAAATGTGTGGATGTGGCACTGGGGGATGTGGTTTAGGGGGAACACAATGATCCTGGGTGAACAGGACTTGTTGATCTTAGAGGCCTTTTCCAACCAGAATGGTTCCATGAGAATATAGATCATGCAGAAAGGGGAGATGAAAATACGTGACATCTGTTACCTCTGTTCTTAAAAGCCTGAAAAAAAAAGCTGTGCAGTGCATCCCAATCTTCCACTCTGGCAATATTGGATTGAGAGACCCAGCAAAACACCCAAACCTGCTGCATAAACTCTGGGCCACCAGTTCTGATCACCAAACCAAGGAGAATTTGCTTTGAGTAAAAGTTCTTTGCAGGAAGATCTCAACTACTGCCTGCACATCTTGACTTTGCCAGTCTTTCCATGTCAGCAAAGATCCCATATAATTACGAGCTCAAGCAATTTCTTCCCTGCCTAAAAATACTCTGATATTCCTACCTTCTGGGAAAAAATAGTTCCGCTGGAAGCTTGCACTGTAAAACTGTGATTTTAATTAGCTCTCCAAAGTTTTGAACTGAATAAATTATTGTTATCCACAGGAAACGTTTAACACATATTTCTGTTTACTAGGATAATTACTTTAATCCCCTTCACTCACTCTCTCTCCCCCTCTTTTGCCTTCCCCAAACTTGAAGGCAGTACAGACTGCTGTGAGAATACTTCTGCCTGAGAGAATAGCCAAGAAATTCTCCAGAACAATCCCTGTGCCTGAGACAACTCATTTAAAGCTTTCACTAAAGCAGGAGAAACGGCAAACAACAATTTTCAATATGCATGAGGCACTAAACAGCAGGCAGTGAACGGTGTAGGTGGGTTTAGACAGAAATGGGCTACAGCATCACTCATCTCCTCCTCAGGTAGACGTTTCAAATAGATTTAAAACAGCAGAATCCCTTCCAGGAAAAATGCAGCTGTCTGCACTGACTCCACAGAGTCCCAGGTGAATTGTACAGCTGCAGATGTCTTGTTGGGATCTGTCTGAAGTCAAGTGAAGGAAATCCCACCCTGAGGGCTTACATGACTGTTAGAAAAAATAATTGCACCAACACCCTCAGAAGTTTTTAGAAAACCAAAGGAAGGTTTGTCACTCCAAGCTCTAAGGGACACAACTCCTTGGAAAAGCACCAGGATTCATCCATTTAAATCATCCTGATCCAAAGTGTGCTATGAAATCACAGCTCCTCTCAGACCTGTTCTTAGTGGCTGGAGGTTCTCTGTTCCTTCAGTGGTGTCCCTTCCATGAGGAGCAAAGCCCTGCCCCCATCTCTCTGCAAAAGACATTTGCTTTCACAATAGTTTATTCTCCTCTTTCCCTTCTGACAAGGTGCTCCCTTCGTCTCCAAATGATCCATTTTTCCACCCTCAAATCTTATCCATTGGGCTCCTCCTTAACAAATTTCCTGTCCTACATCAGTCTATGCTTCTTCTCTCATCTTTCCATGATCATTTGGAGCTATAGGTTACAAGAAGGCCTCTGAGTGCTCTGGAACTTTCTGGATTTCAAATTTCTCTGGCACCAGACCACACCTTGCAGCTTTTGAAACTCAAACAAACCTAGTGCCAGCTCAGCTGCTCTCTGTGAGGGTCCGTGCTGAGCAACTTTTGGCTAAATGCAACAGAACCAAAAACTTCTAAAATGCCAGACTGTAACCACAGAACTGAGAAATCTCTTTCACAAGATACCTGGAACCCAACACCTCCGTGGGATCACAGAATGATTTAGCATGGAAAAGGACTCCAAGGTCATCGAGTCCCAGCTGTGCCCAATGCCCACCTTGTCCCCAGCCCAGAGCACTGAGTGCCACCTCCAGCCCTTCCTGGGACACCTCCAGGGATGGGCACTCCACAGGGATGGGCTCCACACTGGGCAGCCCCTGCCAAGGCCTGAGCTCCCTTTCCATGGGGAAATTCCTGCTGCTGTCCACCCTGAGCCTGCCCTGGCCCAGCCTGAGGCCGTTCCCTCTCCTCCTGTCCCTGTTCCCTGGCAGCAGAGCCCGACCCCCCCGGCTGCCCCCTCCTGTCAGGGACTTGTGCAGAGCCACAAGGTCCCCCCTGAGCCTCCTTTGCTCCAGCCTGAGCCCCTTTCCCAGCTCCCTCAGCCGCTCCTGGGGCTCCAGCCCCTTCCCAGCTCCCTTCCCTGCCCTGGACACGCTCCAGCCCCTCCAGGGCTCTCCTGCAGGAGCCAGAACTGGGCACAGCCCTCGAGGGGCCTCTCAGTGCCCAGCACAGAGGGACAATCCCTGCCCTGCTCCTGCTGGACACACAATTCCTGATCCAGCCCAGGGGCCAGTGGCCTTGTCTACCTGGACGCACATTGGCTTTCCTCTTGTTGGTCCAAGTTTGGACAGGGTACCCACCTTTAAAAAAAATGGCCTTTTTTTTCTCCTTTCCCATTCCCTAGGTCTTAATGCAGTTATTTTTAACAGCTTCCCCAAGCAAATCCCAAAATATATCTTTCAAAATCTCTTGATTTTGCCATAAATGACAATGCACGCTGTGATTGAATATGAAATGGGCTACAAAACAAATGGTGTGATGAATTCTTTATCCTGCCTCAGGCTTTGGTACCTGCAGGTACCAAACATTTAAATACCAAGCTGCTGAAATCCCTGGTTAGAGCCTTTTCGTGTCAGCTCCACTGCAAATATTAGGCTTTTGCTGATGCTAAATAGTCTAAACCCTGAGTCAGCTATCAAAACTCTGCAGCTCATAAGGGATCAGGCTGTACTTAGGATCTCAAGATTTGTATCTGAGTTGACTTACAGCTCACATTAAGTAAATATATTCACAGCTCTGCCCATCACGCTGTGTTAAGAAGCCCGGAAGCAGCGATGGAACCTGTGTGGTAACTTTAGCTTTGTTCATCATCTGACTTATTTACTGTTGCTAGGTAAAGCCATTTCCTGAAAGACTGAGTGAAAAATCACCCCTCCAAATCCTAAGGAACGGATCCTGCATGCAGGGAAATGTAGAGGGACGGGATGAGTCAGGGGAGCAGTGTGAAAATCTTCTGCAGCTGTGCCAGCAATGTGTGATGTTGTTGCCAGGCCAGCAGAGACTTTTTGTTAGTGCTGTTCTATTCTTCGAAAGATTGGCAAGTTTTGGTTCAATGGTCATAAAAAAAAGGTGGCTGAGGGCACCCCTCTGTCACAGATTTCCAGCCTTAGTCAAAACTCAGGTAGTGAACAATTTATCCCTGCAAACATAAATGGTGCCTCCAAGAAACAGCTGCCAGGGAATCACGGAAAAGATGGATTTTTGGTTTTATTTGTCCAGGGGACCAAAAAAAAAAAAAAAAATGGGCAGAGTTTATAGGTCTGGGCCTTATGCACCCAAACAGGTTCTGAATTACAACATCCCCAAGTGAAGCTGAAAAGGATTTTCATACCAACAAGACATGAATTTCCATGCCAACCTATCACTTCTACAGTTGCAATCTTGAGGAAAAAACTCCAAGAAGAAAAGCAATCCTGTCTGTAGCCAAGTTAATGAATTCCACCATGCATCTTTCATTTACATTTGGTGATATGAAGTTTAAAAAATACATCAACTTCAAATTATCCTGCAGGCAATATGGACACATAGGAATCCTACTCCCACACAACTCATTTGGAGGCCAGCAATATTTATGACTAAAAAAACCTTAGCAGAATTTAAACAAACACAGGCTTTTCTGGGTGAAACTTCACATCTATTTTTATTTTCTGATAAATTAACCTCAGCAGCAACAAGAGATTCAGTGAGCTGAGGGCTCAGCTGTTGGAAATGAAGCCCACAGACTAAAGCAATTTGAATGACCTAAACCTGTGCCTCTGAGAGGTAATTCCTTCAAATCAAGAACTACTTTATACTTGATAGATATTGCCAGGTAAAATCTGCCAGAATGAGACATCTGTATTTTGAAAAATCAAATTTCTTCTTACTAAAGTGAGCCCTGTTCTTCCTAGGTCACGAATTTTATAGCATTAAGTCAAAGTATTTTTTGTTTTGCCACCTTAGGATCTTCTGTGAGTCCATTAAACCAGAAAAAATAGCCACCACTGCAATATGAAAAGACTATCCTGCTCAGGCTTCCACCTTTCCTAGGGAAGAAAAAAATTGGTCATGGATCCAAAGACTTCCTTTACTTAGTAGAAACATGCAATTTTTATTTCTTAGAAATCTTTCTATATTGTGTGAATATCCTGTCACAGGAAGAAAAATCATCACTATTCTTGTTTTTCTCAACATAACCTCTTATAAAATAATATTAAAATCAGGTACCTCCAGGTGAACTTTAATTTGATTTAAAAGGATTAATTAATTAAAAAACCACCAAAAATCCCACCCCAATATTCTTTGCCATTTTTTATCCTTTTATTAAAAGGTTTTGTTCTCAGTAGCAGGCAGAAACAAGGAAAACAAACCAGATTTTTTAATCAGAATCTCCCTCATAACCTGATACATAAAAGCTTAAACTGATGTGCACAATTCCAGTCTCTTTTAGCCAGGAAATCTGTTCCCTCAGAAATGAAAATTCCAGAATGGATATTAATCATGACTCTTCCCACTTGGAGCTGTGTTATTTATCACTCCATAAAGTGCCTGCATTTAAAATCTGATTCAGAGAACGTAACTTGTGTGTTCTTCACACAAGCCTAATAAAATATGTGCACTTATAAATATATATATATAAATATTTTATGTATTTAAATATATGTAAAGAAACTACAGGTTTGAATAAATATGGGAAGTGGATTTAGGACTTCCTTATCATTTGTAGGGTAGAGGCAAATATGTACAAATATTTGTGCATGCATGGAAAAAAATCCTATTAATATGTTGGATGTCCAGCTTCTCTCCTAATCTTATATTTTCATAATCTTCATGGGTTCACACCTTAAAAAGATGTGCTCACATTAAATAAATATATGGAAATAGAACCACAGAATGGTTTGGGTTGGAAGAGACCTTAAAGCTCATCCAGTTCCAACCAGGGACATTTTCCACTGGCCCAGGTGGCTCCAAGCAAGTCACAGAAAATCCTTTGGAAATACAGGTTTCCAGATTCCAGTCCAATACAACATGGGAAAAAAGCTGTTTGGAATAACAACAGCAAAATCTCTCAGGGTGTGTTTTAAAGCATAAAGAGCTGAATGGAGATGAAAGTGTACCCAGCATAAACTGCAGGAATATCTGTGTACAGTGATGGTTTGATTACTGAAGGACATGAGGCAGAGCACAACGCTGCAAATTCCAGCAAGAATTCCCAGAAAAATCCCCATGAAGCCCAAAATGTTTTGATCAATACCTTCCAACATCTCCTTTTCATGATGAATTTCAAACTTTACCACTTCTGTAAAAAACAATTCCACCTATATTTTGATGTAGTGTCACGTGTCAGGGGTGATGCTCAGCAGATACATCATTAAAATTAATGGATGAAAATTAAAACCCACAAAAAGCGTGGGAGGAAGGTCAAGAAGCTGCATTTCAAGTCCCTTTTGGTCCATCTTTTATGCCTTCAATGAGCACTGCCTCACATTTTTAAGAGATGCACACACTGTGCAATCTGCAGAGATATTTTTACGGGCCTAATGAAAAGTATTATTAGTTTACATTCTAATCTTTACTAAGTATTTTAGGAATACAACCTAATGAATAGCAGAGACGGCTGTGTTTTCACACCATAATTGCATTATGTGTAATTCAACCCCGTTGTCTCCTCACCAGATGGTGCCCTGGTAGAATTTAGTGGGTATATAAATGATGGATTTGGACTGAAATAAAATCAACCTTCGCTTGTGAAGTGTGTTTTACATTCCAGCACTGATTTCAGGACAAAACCCTGGGATGTAAAAGCTGGAAAATCAGCAGAGGGAAATAACAATGGAGTGTTACAGAGCCATACAAATGAATCATTGCAATTCAGGCTCTTCATACAAGACACTTTTCTGCCTGCTCAGCTCTCCCTGACGTGGTGAGAGTGCGAGACATAAAATTACTCTTTATGAAATTTGTGGAGGGCACAGTGACTGGCAAATAACATTGAGGACTGAGCAGTTAGACAAAGCCACCTGATTTGCTTGTTGAGCTGAACATACTGAGGTATTCTGCAGGTAGAGAGTGGAAAAAGCAGAGTTGTAGGAGAAGAGCTTGTGTTTTCCTGCCAGGAAAACGTAGACCTCAAAAATAGACACTGGCAGAGCTTGTGCAAGTCTCAAAGTCACAGGAGTCACAGAGCTCAACAAAAAATATGTTAAAATTATAATATCTTTGTGTTTCCACAGGGAGGAGCAGCAAAAATATGATTTTACAATGGCAGTGGCAAGAGTGATATGGGTTTTTTATGGTCAGCTCCATGGTCCACGGGGAAAATGGGAACTGGGAGAGTGCTACAGGAAAAATAAATTTACCCAATGGCTGGAAAAACAACTGCACAGTGTAAGATGTGGGTATTTGACTGGACCATCTGTGTGTGATGCATCAAGAGACCCAACTAATGTTTCTAAATTTCCTGGGGATGAGAAAATAATTGATAATGAAGAAAACTTCAGTCTGGTGCAAATGGGCCTTATGAATGGTGTATAAATAAATTCGCAGCAGATTTAAGACACTTATTTTTAACAGAAGTGTGATCAGTCCTGTGTGAAAAACAACGGGATGCCTTCCATTCACAAGAAGATGAGGGGAATTATTTGGAATAGAAGCTTTAATCAAAGGTTCTTCTTTGAAGGATGCAATATCAGATTTTTTGGGTGACCTTTTCAAACCTTAAAATCTCAGCATGGACCAAAAGTAACCGACACAATTCTCTTGTAGAGACAGAAATCAAGGCAAAGATGTTGCTTTTTTTAAGTGAATGGACTGGGTCACATTTGGATCCCGTAGGTCCACAGAGATAGGAAATGTATGAGTTTTCCCAATTTTATGATGTTTAAAACCCAATTTTTCCATAAAAGTAAACATCGGGGAGTGTTTACAACTTTTTCTCCCTTAGTTATTATTCACACAACCACCTCCAGTGAAATCTCTGTAATTTTAACTACAAAAGGTATTCACCACTGAAGCCATTCTCGGGAATTAGGATGTTTTAGTAGGATGCAGCCCCATATTTCCCTTAACTCCTTAAGCACGACAAAGGCTGGAGGATTTGCCTGCTAATCCTGGGGAAATGACAGCCATCAAAAAGGCTGACTCATCTTCCCAGTCCATCCATGAAAGCCCCATCAGGCTGTTGTCCCTGGGAACAACACTGTGGGGGCTGTGCATGTGCAAATGAGCACGAAAGCACAGCTGGCATTTCTAATTCCATCCAACCCAAGAGATATATGATCTCAGAAGTATCTGAGTTAATTGCACCGACTACATCAAACCCAAATACTGAATTCCCGAGTGAAAAAAAATAAAATAAAATAAATAAATAAATCTCCACTGTGTGTCATGTAGAAGGATTGAAACATTTACTTTCCATCTGGGTGCTCTCTAATTTTTCTCGTCACATACTCTAATTATGAATAATGCTCAGAACCCAACACGTGTTTACACCTCTTCACTGTTCCAAACCCTGCTGAGAGAGTACAACTTGTTTGCTCTCAACTTGTGATTTCAGAAGAAATAAACCCAATAATGACTGTAGCACAGAGGACGTGGCCAAAATGTATTTTCCGTGAGCAGAGGGGAGAAATTGCTTTTTGAATAAATGGTCTTTCTTTCCTGCTTGGCCACCACATGAGGGAAAACATCACTTTCTTCCTCCAAATGAATATTGCATTTCAAGACAAACTCCATTCAGACAGCATGGAATTCTTATAATTCCAGCTTTAAATCCAGGCTGGAGGTACTTTTGTTACAGTGAATGTGTTTCACAATAATTTTGACAACAGCAACAGTGAGAAAAGCTCTTTTCTAACAATCCTTACCACAGCATTTAATTGTTCCACAATGCAGAATGCAGAGGTTTTCCAGCACAAGAAGGGCTTGGAGAGCCTCATGTGTGTGTGAGAAGAGGAATTCAAGGCTGTGGAGATGGAAAGAAAGGGTAAAAAGCTGTGGCACAGTGTTTACCAATTCCACTGCTAGAATTCTGTTTACATTACATGAAACCCTGCGAGCAATCGACTCATGAGGAGCTCTCATGTTATATGCAAAAAGTAATTAACAGGAAAAACAGGCTGAACATAAATTCCTCCAGAATTCAAGTTGTGGAAATACCAAGCCCAATGCTGGGCAGAATTAATACAGTTTATTTTTCTTACCTTCACGCTTCAATTGATTTTAGGTTTTTTTTCAATTTGAAAAACACCAACCTTTAATTATTTTTATTAATCATATGCCAAGCAAGCTGCTCAATGAAGATGTATAGGGCAGCATGGGACATAAATTCTGCAAACACCTGATAACAGCTGTGATATCTGTGACACTCTAAAAACAGTGGATATTTTACATATATATTCACTTGTTTTCTCCAGGTCACAGGCAGAAGTGCAATCCCAGAGTGAACAAAAACCTGACCTCCAAGTGACTCATTCAAGCTGCTGCTGGATCAGTTTTAGCCCCACTCAGGGCTCAGTTTGACCCTGAGGAACCCACACAGGTCTCTTTTAAAAGCAGGAGGAGCTCAAGTGTTTGGCTGTAGGACCTCATTTCTAACCAACCCTGAGAAGTGAAATGATTCCATGGGCTACATTGCTCACATTTTTCTCTCCATGTGCGTTCCACCAGGCAGGGAGAAGAAGTCTCTTGTTTAGCACCTCTAAATAAAGATGCTGAATAAGTGACAGCTTATTTATGAAATATTGTATCATTTGTTACAACTACAGCTGGCACCAAAATCCCCTAAACATATGTGATTGTTTGCAAACGTGTCCAGTGAAGGTGAAAACAATAATATGCTTTGCCTTTAACCTTTTGCACCAGAAAACGTTGGATATAAAGCAGGAAGTTTTGCAAGTTATGGGCTTGTTGGTTCCTTTTTTTTCAAATACTCTGCTTAAAATAGGCAGAGAAAAATTTATTATAAGCACACACGTAAGCAGTTTTCACTTCACTGCCTGTTTTATAAGTGAGAGATGTTCATACAAGAGCTTGAGATCAGAGAATCATGGAATTCTAGAGGGGTTTGGGGAAGGGGAAGGAGAAGGGAAAGGTTTTTGGGATGGGGACCTTAAAGATCATCTTGTTCCAGGATGGGACAGGGACACCTCCCACTGTCCCAGGCTGCTCCAAGCCCCAATGTCCAGCCTGGCCTTGGGCACTGCCAGGGATCCAGGGGCAGCCCCAGCTCCCCACCCTCCTGGGGAACAATTCCTTCCCAATATCCCATCTAGCCCTACTCTCAGTCTGAGGCCATTCCCCCTTCTTCTGTCACTGCAATGCATTTCCATAAAGCACCAGGGCTCCACCTCTGTGGTCTCTTCAAAGTGGCTTCAGGGCTGAGCTGAAAGGCAAACTGCTAAACCATAGATAAACCATTTGCCCTCAGAAACACATTCAGGTACAAATTAAAGCAGCTCAGAAGGCTGAGGGACAAACTCCAACTCTGCCCAGAGCTGGGCAGTGCACCCAAAGGTGCTCCTGCCTGAGGAGCAGAGGAGCTCAGTGAGATTTTCCCAAGCTATCCATCTGTTCACATCCCACCTGCTGTCCCAGAGTTGTCACACAAGAGCCTGGCGCCCAGAAGATTGGAATTGTTGTCCCTCCCACATGGCTGCTCCAGTCACCTGCTGGCAGAGCAGATGGGATTTGTCTCCAGCTTGAGCCTGTGTAGAACTACCTGCCTGACAAAGCCAGGCCTGAGGGGGTCCAGCACCATCTGAGGCTAAAGCTGAGCCTGAGCCTGCAGCACCATGCAGGAGACTCTCCTGATTGAGCAATTCCTTTGCAAAAGGTGCAGTTTTCCCATGGTCAGGCATCAAATGAGTGACAGAGCTGGAAACAGAGCCCAGGAGTCCCAGAGAATCCCAGAGAATCCCAGAATGGATGAGGCTGGGAGGGACCACTGTGGTCCAGTCCCAAGCAGGGCCATCCTAGAGCACATTGCTAGGACATCCCAGATCAAAGAATCCTAATTTATAACTAATAGGGCCAGAAAGCCACCGCAGGAGGGTGAAGGTGCCTCTGCCAGCCCTCAGGGAAAGAGCCTTGCTGACAAAGAGCAGGATTTCCCTACTCAGTGTAAGAGGTTGATTTCTAAAGGAAGGGACTGTCTGAGAAATGGTGACTTAAGACTCCCTCAATATTTGCACGTCTCCTGTCTCCACGTCCCCAGCAGTTCTGCACGTCACCAGAGCTCTGCTGATTTTAGTGACTGGTTGCCAGAAAATGGTACAACCAGGAGAAAATGGTGCTGAGTAAGCTGCCATCATTTACTCACAGAGTAGACACGGAGTCACAAGCACAGAAGGTGCACAAGTTCAGGCTGTCTTCCTCCATCTTCCAAGCCAGTGCTTTGTTCTGAACATTATTTGGACACCTCAAGTCTCAGCAGTAAGTCTGAAGTGGAAAACAGTCAGCATTTTCAGGGTGCAAAAGCCCAAAGCCATGCAGGAAACAAAATGTCTTCTACTATTAAATATAGTGATATTTCATATCACTTTTATTAAATAAAAGTGATGCTGCAAATTCCAGCAGCAGGAAATCAGAGTTGGAAGAACTCAGAGCTGGGTTTGAACCCACAAAGTTTCCATGAGAATCAAAGATCTAACTGTCTATATAAACAGGAGGGGGGGATTTTATATATCTGTATATCAGTATGCAAGTACACGCTGCAATTATAATTTATTATATATTAACATTTAATAACTTGTGCTATTCAGTTTATGTACATAAAAACCATATTTTAATACAGTACCATATTTTCATGACATCCCTATAGTAAGCAGTTCCTCCTTTCTGTACCAGGAATGGAGACATAAAGCACAGAAGAACTTCTGAGCCCATTTTGCTGCTGTTGGGGTAGAGGGGAAAAAACCCACCTTATGGACAATCAATATCCAGTGGTCTGAGAAGTTTCTCCCATCAACAATCAAGAACATTTCAGAGGTGATAAAAATACTACATAAATCTTCCCAAGGAACTGATAAAAAAATGAGCAAGGTCATAAATCCATAACATTTAACTGCTCTCTACCCCACTGAAGAAACACATTTCCAAAGGGAGTTAAATATAGCCAACCAGTAAAAGGAATCAATATGAACCATAAAAGAGGCGACCACGGGGATGAGGGGAAATTCTGAGAGTTCACAAAAAGGAGACTGAGAAAAGCAAGAATTGCAAAGTTCTGCTGAACTCCCCAGGCCAGCGAGAAGGTCTCTGTTAACAGGTTTTTATCCCCAGCTAATTAGGAGAGTTAATATGTTTCTAGCAATGAATATGGGTTGAAAAGCCCCACAAATGCACAATCAGTCCTTCTTTTCCCCACTGAGTGCAAACCAAGCCGTCTGGCATGATACAAATGACACGCAGAGCAAGTCACGCAGCTGGACCCAAACATTCCCTAATTAGTAGCAGCCATTAACCCTCAGCCAGTGGTCACTGAGGTCAGGCCTGAGGATTTATAATCTCACCAATTTACACCCAGCTTCCCACAGAGTCAGGTCTGCAGAGGGGCTGCTAATCAGAGGTGTTTCTGCTCAACCACAGAGCCTTTTACAAAGTTAGGACCAATTAAAACTCAACTGGAACTGCACAGCCGGCCTGTCCACAGACCAAGCTGGGCTTTTGAGTCAACTGAATAAACTAAAGCTGCCTCAACGTGTTCAAATCCATGCTGGTTTTCAGCAGGAGATTTGAGGGTTTGGCCATTCCCTCTCCTCCTGTCCCTGTTCCCTGGCAGCAGAGCCCGACCCCCCCGGCTGCCCCCTCCTGTCAGGGACTTGTGCAGAGCCACAAGGTCCCCCCTGAGCCTCCTTTGCTCCAGCCTGAGCCCCTTTCCCAGCTCCCTCAGCCGCTCCTGGGGCTCCAGCCCCTTCCCAGCTCCCTTCCCTGCCCTGGACACGCTCCAGCCCCTCCAGGGCTCTCCTGCAGGAGCCAGAACTGGGCACAGCCCTCGAGGGGCCTCTCAGTGCCCAGCACAGAGGGACAATCCCTGCCCTGCTCCTGCTGGACACACAATTCCTGACCCAGCCCAGGGGCCAGTGGCCTCCTTGCCCACCTGGGCACCCCTGGGCTCGTGTCCAGCCGCTGGCACCAGCACCCCCAGGGCCTTTCCCAGCTTTCCAGCCCCTCTGCCCAGCCTGGAGCTCCACGGGGTTGGTGTGACCCAAGGGCAAGACTCAACACTTGACCTTATTGACCCTCACACCTTGGCCTCAGTCCATGGATCCATCCCTCAGAGACCAGGACATGCTGTTGAGACAGAAAAGTGCAAAATTCCCTCTCAAAACCATGAGTAATCTCAAAGGACCTGATTCAAACCTATTAAGTAAATGAGACTCTTTCTATTAACTTTCTATTTCTATTCAACTGGCTTTCTATTTGATCCCACGCAGCAAGAGGGAAATTGTCTTTCTTTAAAAAAAGCGTAGTTTGGATTAAAAAGCATTTCCAGTGAAAGAGTCTTCATACTCTCATATTTCAGAACTTTTACTGCTGCAATTCAAGCAGAAATCCTGACAGTTTAGTTCAGGGTAGTGCATTTCCCCCCTTGCTGAATTCCTTAAACATTTTGAGGGACAGAGGGGAGTACAGAAGCCACACAAGTGGAGTCTCCTGCTTTGCTAGAAAACAAACTGTTTCTCAGCACTTGAGCTGCAGTGGAAGGGAAGTAATTTAGACCCTGGCAAATCAGGAAGAATCCACCAAATTATTGGCAGCTTAAACTGCAGGGTGCTGCCAAAGCCCAGACTGCTTCAGGCCACTGGCCAGCATTTGGAAGGGCTACCAGAGGACTGATAACTCAGAGCTATCCTGTTTGTTTGGCTTTTTTTTTTTAACAGGACCTTACAGGTTTCCCTCTGAAGGGTGAGGATGCTGGGAAGAACAAAGCCAGGAAGGCACAGGGCTCAATACCAGCGGGAGAGAACAGCCAGCAGAGGGGCAGGAGGGAAGGTAGGCAGCAAAAGCAGTCAGAAATGGAGTTTTTAGGTCAGAAAAGATCTCCAAGACCATCAAGGCCAAGCTGTGCCCAATGCCCACCTTGTCCTCAGCCCAGAGCACTGAGTGCCACCTCCAGCCCTTCCTGGGACACCTCCAGGGATGGGCACTCCAAACCTCCCTGGACAGCCCCTGCCAAGGCCTGAGCTCCCTTTCCATGGGGAAATTCCTGCTGCTGTCCACCCTGAGCCTGCCCTGGCCCAGCCTGAGGCCGTTCCCTCTCCTCCTGTCCTATTTTCCCTGAAAGAATAATCTAATCCCCCCCTCACTACAACCTCCTGTCAGGTAGAGTGAGAAGCCCCTGAGCCTCCTTTTCTCCAGGCTAAAGCCCCCCAGGTCCCTCACCCTCTCCTCACATGAATTCTTCTCTAGACCCTTCCCCAGCTCCACTGCCCTTCTCTAGACACCTCTGGACACCTTTTCCTGTGCTTCTTCCCAGGTAGGAGAATGGAATTCTGCACCAGGAACAGGTGGACCAAGCTGCAGCTGACTCACCAAGGCCACCAAACAACAGATGGTGGCAACTTCTGATAGCAACCGACATAGACTGGCTTTGACCTAGCGAATTAGCAGCAAAAATATTTCCAGCCTGTTGTCTAATTCCTTCCAACCAGCTGTTTCACCCATGGAAACGTTATCTATTATGCATTACCTTCCATTAAGTCCTGGAGAGGCACTTGATTAAAAAAAAAAACAACCCCAAACTTCTCGTTGCTGTGCAGTACAAAATAGAAGTGGCAAACCTGGCTGCCTCCTGTTCACATCTTACACTGAGAGGGCAATCTCACACTGCCTACCACTGATGCTGCACAATTTCCACACCCACTTTTTCCTTGTTTGCTTCTTTTAACTCAGCTCATGCCAGAATTAACACAAGAGGGTTCATTGAAAATGCCCTCTCCTTGGTGGGGACTTTGTGTCACCCTCTGCCTGCCTTTCTGTGTTGTGATAGCATTGATCTGTCCCCAAAACCAGGTCAGCTCTGTGGCTGGCCTAGATAAGGCAGCAGGGATCCATTCCTTGGCCTGTCCCTGCTGCTGGTCAGCCAAGCTGTGGCTGTGCCCCTGCCCAGGTGACCACTGGCTGCACATGTGGCTGTGGTTCTGATCCTACTGACCGTGGCAGGATGCTTTGACCTGGATGCTCTGCCCTGGAACGTGGTCAAGAAGCTCAAAAATGTCATGTTTGCAAATGTGTCAGGGTGGATTGAGAGGTGGCCACGTGTTGTTTTTGTTATGATGAAGCTCAATCTGGCAATTAACCCAGCATGAACATCCTGATAATGAGGCAAAGATTTGGCAGATGAACTGCTAAACTGACCTGGAGGCCTGGCAGCCAACCCCTTTACACTATGAAAGTCCAGTCCACTTTCCTTCTGGAAGGTTCCCCTAACATATTCCTTCCTGGAATGTGGAGATCTCTCCCTTGGGAATTCGGGGATGCCCACCAGGGATAGTCCTTGAGGTTAAGAGAAAGAGCTGCCATGAGTGTTGTTATGGGTGAGTCACATCAATCTCTACTTACTAATTGTTTCTATCTTGCTAATTTAATATAATTGCTTTAATGTAGCTTTAGCTATTCTACTGTGTGGTAAATAATTCTGATGGAGTCCTTTTTGTCTAAACATTTGTCATAATAAAGAACTTGTTTTTGTACTAACAGATCTGATTTGCCATCATTAAAACCTGCAGGACAAAGTGGTAAAATTCAAAACTGTTGACAAACTCTGGGGCTGGGACTGGGTCCAGCCCCTCCAGGCTCCTCTCTGTGAAGTTTAGAAAGCAAGGGGGGCCTTTCAGCACCTCATGACTCGGTAGCTGGGATCCTTTAATAAACTTTTTCTGAAGCTCCCACTCCACCCACGTCACTAAACCAACCATTTCCACCAGGAGACGTGCACAAATCTCTCAGGTTTGGAGAGCTTTTAGATCTGTGGTTATTCAGGTTTCTATTTAGGAGCCTGTGGTGCAATAAAAAAGTGTGCTGAGGGAAAGAGAGTTGCTTTTCCCTGTTATTGCTGTGACAGAAATTAAATTATAAGCTATTACCACCACTTCGGAGTGGGAAGTGCTGGAGGGTAGAAACCTCCTGGGTGAAGCCTTAACCCTCTGGAATCAAAGGCAAAATTACTACTGACATTCATAAAACCAGGATCTCTCACTCTGTAAATTCTTGTGCATTTGGGTGGTTTGCATTTTCACAGAGTCAGGATTATTTATTAACTGACTGCCCACAGCATCATCAAAACTTATGGAAATGCTCCTACATCCTTCCTTCCTCTGAAACTGCCCGTGCAAGCCAAACAGGAACTTCCCAAGCCCAGGGATGTGGTTTTGGTTACACAGAATTTATTTGTGAAATGGAGAGCCCGAGTGATTACACGCTTTTTTGTTGTTTCCTGAGGTTCATATTCATTTGTGAAAATGAAAGTAGGAGTGTGTTACGCTGTGTTTTATTAAATCACATTAGTTCCTGAATTTTAAGTGGCTTTCTCTGTTGGAAGTAAATCTCACAGCACTGGCTAGTGAGTTTTGGCTGTAGATGCTGTACGAAAGCAAACTGCCTGTGAATGCTTTATTTTTATGCAGCATTTATTATTTTGGAT
This sequence comes from Coloeus monedula, assembly GCF_965178545.1. Lineage (NCBI taxonomy): Eukaryota > Metazoa > Chordata > Aves > Passeriformes > Corvidae > Coloeus > Coloeus monedula. Next base: position 117,056,400 of record NC_138783.1, read on the forward strand.
TTTTAATTTCTGCCTTCCCCAGCAGCAGGATGTACACAGCTTTCTGTTGTTTCTCAAGCAAAAATAAAAATGGAAATTTTGTGCTGTGATCATTTTTAACTCATCCATTCGCTTGTTCTGACATCTCCATGGAACTGGATCTGTGAATTTGATGAAATTCAGCTGTCTGGCTTTTTTTTTTTTTTTTTCTGAGCACTTTCTGGCAAATGCAGATCCTCCAGTGACACTAATGACTACAGATCCTTTGGCATACATGGAACAGAACAAGTAACTCTGCTGGAAATCTCTTCCAGGTAACCAAAATTCTGGTTTTCTTCACATCTGTGAAGTTTCACATTAAATTATATCTGGGTACAAAACAATTAAAGAGAACTGATATATATATATATATATATATATATATCTATATATATATATATATATCTCTTCCCATTTCTTTACTTATTTCTGAATAGATGAATATATCTTGTCCTCACCAAAATCCTCTTCCAGTGTGGTTTTAGATTTCTCCTGAGTGCCATCCCTGCATTGACTTCTATCACTTTTCTCACAGGTGAGGGTCAGGCTCTGCTCGAGGGAACGGCCTCAGGCTGGGCCAGGGCAGGCTCAGGTTGGACAGCAGCAGGAATTTCCTCATGGAAAGGGGGCTCAGGCCTTGGCAGGGCTGCCCAGGGAGGTTTGGAGTCACCATCACATTCTACCTTGAACCTAGGAGCCAAAACCAAATCAGGGTAGCTGTTTCTTAGCTGCTCAAATTCAACAGAATAAAACTTCCTTTATTTTTTTCTTTTCTTTTTTTTTTTTTTTTAACGTTTTACCTCAGAGGACACCAATATATCCATTACAATCTACAAGACCTTTTTACTAAATTGCTTCTTTAGTTTATTTTCTGCACCCAGATTTGCTTTTATTCATACAGATCTTTAACTCCTTAAATGCTGTATCAGATTACCTGTGTTCCTTGGAGAAGACACCTGCAGTGACCCAAATGGCAGCTGTCAGGCCAAGATTTAACATATTGATAAGTACCTGAATACCACAAGAGGAACACAATGGGCAGAGGCAACATCAGCCCTCAGATCTCTCCATTTAGGGCAAGGGGCTCCTTCCTTGCTGTGCTGAACCAGCCTGAAGTGCACCATGTCTCAAAATATTATTATTTTGTAGGAGCATAAGGATTTTAAACCAGTTATTACACACTTTGGAGCCTTACCAAAGACACCAACCCCCAGATAAAATTGTAATAAAGAGTGGTAGGGAGAAAAGTAGCTACTGCAAAGCCTAATTAAGTATTTTGATTAGTTCATACTTGCTGCATTTTGGCTGCTGTTTATAATTAATTTTATTATCTAATATCTGTCAGTGCTGGGGTTTTTTTAACTACTTCTTTGTTTACTTAATTGAGCCATTTATAATCATCACTTTGGAGGAGCGAGTTCTCCTGTTTGTTTTTATAACTGATGGTGTTCACTAAGCCTTTTTGCCCTTTCAGCTTCCCTACCCTTCACAGCACTACCAGGAGTAACCCCGAGCAAGAATCCAGATTTCCAGGCACAATGGAGGGTGCTGAGCATCATTTCTTAGCCACAGTCAAACACAAACCTTCCTTTCAGTCAGCTTTTCCTGCAAGGTGCAACCTATTTCACTCTAACACCAGTTTGAGTTGGTAATAGTGAATTATTGAAGACGGGGAGAAATCCGTGGAATATCTTGTGGACTCAGACAGTCACTCCTGCCATGGAACAGCTGCAGAATTGGAGCCAAGAGCACCAAATCACACTGATTTTGCAGCAGGAAGGAGACACCATCTCCTGTAAGGAAAGGCTGTGAGAGCTGGGGTTGCTCAGCCTGGAGAGGAGAAGCTTTGGGCTGAGCTCAGGGTGGCCTTGCAGGGCCTGAAGGAGCTGCAGGAAACCTGGAGAGAGACAATTCCCAAGGGCATGGAGGGCCAGGAGCCAGGGAATGGCTTCCCAGTGCCAGAGGGCAGGGCTGGATGGGAGATTGGGCAGGAATTGTTCCCTGGCAGGGTGGGCAGGCCCTGGCACAGGGTGCCCAGAGCAGCTGGGGCTGCCCCTGGATCCCTGGCAGTGCCCAAGGCCAGGCTGGACATTGGGGCTTGGAGCAGCCTGGCACAGTGGGAGGTGTCCCTGCCCATCCTGGAACTGGGTGATCTTTAACCCAATCTATGATTCTATGATTTTCAATACCTTGGTTTTAATTTTCAATGCCTTACTTTGGACTGGGGCAAGGAGACTCCTCACATTTTTTTGGCTTTTGCCTCTGCAGTCAGTTTTCTCCTTTTTCCAGTTTAAACAATAACTCAGTTAAAAGAGAAGGGGGCATGTGGCCAAACCATTTTATATTTCAGAGTATGACAGTGGCTGTGAAATGTGTCCATTACCCAAATTGGGGTAACAGGAAGATTGGGAATATCCCAATGCATGACCTTGAAAACTGGAGTCGAGTAATAGGTATGGCATGGAACTTCATGGTACAAAGTGCAGAGTCAGGAATGAAACAGAAATTCCTGCCCTCAGTTATGAACATGATCAGACTGACAAGGGAAGAGAAGGAATTGACTTTATCTCCCTGAGCCAGGGGAGAACAGAGCCATGAGTGCAATGCAACTGTAAAGAAGTAAATGTGATCCTACATCTCATCGGCTGGGATGGTTCCCTTGGGGAAAGGGCAATATTGTTTCTGTTGTACATGACACTGATGAGCCCTTTGCAGGGATACTGTCACAATCCTGGTCTCTTCTGCACCAGGGAGATGAATTTGAACTGATATGGAGCAGAGGAGGACCAGCAGGATAATATGGAAAGCTTGTGGCACAAGGGAAAAATAGCAAGGATTGGTCCAGTTTAACTCTAGGAAAATAGAGGTGAAGAGGGGAGGAAGTGGTTCACTATAGATATATCAGCTCAGATGAAGGAGAGGGAGAAAAGGAGGTAATAATGGTTTTAAATTAGTGGAAAAATCACTACAGGAAAAAAAAATTGAAATAAATAAGCAGAGTGCTATGTCAAAGGGAATTTCTAAGCATCAGAGAACTGAATAATTATTCAGGAGTTGTAGCACGAATTTTAAAAAACAAACAAACAAAAAAATCCACAACACTCAAACAACAAGAAAAAAAAACCCCACAAATAACCAGACTGGATTTATGGTAAACAGAAATCACAGATATTTCTGGAAGGAAGGAACTGTACAGCCCAGTGCAGACATGATCCCATCACCCTGCACGTTGTTTCCAGGCCTGTATTCCCAATCCAGAACAGCACAACTGAGCTGAGAAGTTTTATGAATGAATTTTCAGGAGATGGGAGGCTGAAATAGAAATAGGAGGAAGAGGAAACAGAGAGGAAAGAGCAGATGCAGTGATGGAGAGACAGAGATGGACTAGACTGGGGTCTTTGGGGATTGGACTGGATCTCCAGAGGTCCCCTCCAACCCCAAATATTCGGTGATTCTGTGATTCTGTGACTGCTTTATAACATAGAAACAAAAGACCACAAATTCAGTGTTTAACCTGGCCCACCTAACAAAAAGTTACCAGTTGAAAATTAAATTTCATAATTGATTAGGAAATCGCAGCCGAAGAAGAGAGCTGAAGGGAGCCACTTGGGATTTAAAGAGTTGAAATGATTACTCACAAGAGGAGTAGAAAGGGATTAAAATAAACAGGCCTCAATTGATTAAATTTAATGTGAGGGAACAGAAAAGCTTCACATGGTTGGTACCTGCCCTGCAGTTTGCAAAGGAAGAGGAATTCTGAGAAAACACGAAGCTCCATTATCAGGGAAGATGGTTTGCACAGCAAATGGGATATTGGCAGAAAGATGGGGAGATTTTCCTCCTGCATGCAGCAAAATTCCAGGCTTGCCATTGAGTCTCTGGCTGCAAAACAGCTTTACATAAGCAGCTTTTGTAATGCTCCATGAAGATCAATAGCTTTAGGTTGACTTATTTGTTTTGTTTTGTTCCTCCCTTACCAAAGTACTCAATTGCAGGCTGGAAAGTTGCTTTGTTGTGTCAGATTCTATCCAAAAATATCAGGAAAGACAGACTTTACCTTGCAAAATACAGGAGAGAGAGGAAGGGCAAAGGGGAGAAGGTTATTGCCAACCTCTCCATAATAAATTTTGGCAGCTGTGACACCTAACTCCATACTTACAGCCATTCCCTGGCCTGGCATCCAGAAATGGGAAGGTTAGCAAGTGAAATAGGAGCTTTTGCAGAGGAAAGCAACCTTAAATACCAGGCAGCTTTTCCAAACATCTGGGCTAGGTTTACCAGATTGCACCATGGAAATGTCAGACACCAAAAATTCAGCCCTTGATGTGCAAATGGGGGGGGGAAATGGGGGTGGTAGGCTGGGAAAGAGAATTCCCTCTGGTATTCTTCCTGCCAGAAAACAAAACCAGACAGCTTCCACCCACTGGTCTCTCCTTATCTTCCCTTCAGTTCCTAATGGCTCGCTCTGCAAAATCTCCCCAGCTCCAGCTCGCCACAAAACCTCCCGAGGATTTAAAATTCCCCTTGGATTAGCAAATGTTGACCCTTTGACAATATTATCAGCTTGTGTGAACCAAAACTGTTTCAGCTGATCTTCAAGCAGGCATTTCCAACCACATCTTTCCTTGCTGCTGTGCAAAAAAAAAACCTCTCAGGGTTGCCATATGGGCTGAGGCAATATCTAGACTTACACTTCTTAGGCCAGGCAGGGAAAGTGTCATAACAAGAGGAGGAGCAAAGGAGGCTCTAGGCAAGGCTTCTCCCAAGCTGCCAGATGATTTGTTCCCTTTGCATAGCAAAACACCCCCGGGCCTGATCACAGAATCACAGAACCCTTTAGGATGGAAAGGACCTCCAAGATTGAGTCCAACTTTTAATTTTCATGAGGTTTTGGTTTATGGTGGTACCTAAAGAGTCACAGGTCAGGATCAGCCAGCCCCAGGACTGTCAAATGTGCATGTTAGTCATAAAAACAGATGATTTTTGATGTGCTCAGGAGTGATTTTGATATCTCCAGGTAACTCCAGTAATTTTGAGAACATTGGAAAATTCTTGTCTTGCAGATAAACAGTGATCCTTTGAGACAGGATAAAAATCTCAGACTCTTTAAAGTAATTAAACTCAGAGTTTATGTACAAAACACTATTCTGAGGACAAAATTCTTCTGCAGACACGTTTTGGATTTAACTACTTTTCATCTACTATTTACTAGCAGTAGTAGTAACTCCTACTTTTTAACCCCTTTTTAATTACTTATCCCTTTCAGAGGTAAGGAGGGATGTACAAAAGGAAAGTCAAAATTCCTGAAGAGAAGAACCAATGCCTCTGGCTCAGTTTCCTCAGACTTCAAATGCTGGTTTTTATGTGTGGGATTGCATTTGCCCAGGGAGGTTTGGAGTCCCCATCCCTGAAGGTGTCCAAGGAATACCTTGATGTGGCACTCAGGGCTCTGGGTTGGGTGACAAGGTGAGGATCAGTCACAGCTTGGATTTGATTATTTTGGAGCTCTTTTCCAACCTCAGTGATCCTGAATTCAATCACACTAACATGAATCTGCACAAACCTGTAGGATAAGGTCATGGGAATACCACCTGCATTCCCATTTTGTACTGGGAGCTGTGGATTCACTGAAACACCAGTGCCAAACATCCCCAAAAATCACTCCTAGAGATGTGGTGCAAGTGATTTCTCCTTGTATAAATGCCCTGTTGCTTTGGTAAAATGAAAACTGGAGGGGTTAAGGATGTACCAGATCCTGGTTTAGGCAGTTTGTCTCCATAAAATCCCTCTGCACAACCCCCAGGAGTAAAACCCTCCAGAGGGCACATCAGAACTGAAGTTTATTTTAGGTGCACTGACCTCTGTGGGATCCTGTCCTCAATGGCCTGAGCAGAGCAGGCTCCTAAAGTAAAACCCAAAGTTAGGCATTTAAAGTAGGATGTACCCATCCCCTCCACCTCCTGCCAACCCATTCCTCTGCTTTCCCTATCGTTTAACCATCCAAAACCAATTCCAAAATCCTCACGCTGATACAAACTGTGCTTCCTGACATAAACTGTTCCCTCAGGCACAGCACAAGTCTGGGGAAGTCATTTCTGGGACTGTGTGCCCAAAGGGAGCTGGGAGGGAGCGGAGTCAGAGCCCATTAACTGGAATCACCCTGAACGAGCAGATTCAGGCACTGCCAGTTCAAGTTCTGCCTTGGCCTTCGACTGAAGTGGAAAGGGAAAGGAAATCCCAGCAGCCCACCAGTCAGGGACTGCCTGGCACCTTAAGGAAGCAGCAGGGATCTTTTCAGTGTGTCTTGGCAGGAGTGTTAATCCACTCTGAGAGGCTCTGCAGGGAGATTCACGGAGCTGACACTGAGCGAGCTGCAACCGAGACAAATGGATCGGAGGGGGACAGCAGGCCAAGTATAAAAGAATTATTTGTGCACCTGTTCCGGAGCCATTTCAGTTTTTGTGCCCCAAGAGAAGAAGTGCCATTTGGAAAGCACAAGGGTTTGTGCAATTAAATGATGCTGTTGTGGTTCCAAGCTCAACCTAACCGCTCATATGCTGCTTCTCCTGAAATATTTAACAATTAATAGAGTTAAAAGGGCCTGTAACACGTCACGTTGTGTCAGGACTGTGAAGGCAGAGAGAATAAGTTCCTACATATCCTCTTTTCACATAAACCCTTTCTCCATTTTGAATGTGCCCAGTCTTCCCGCTCTGTTGGCAAATGAAAGCACGAAAAATGAGTAACAAGTAGAGCAGGCTCTAGAAAAGCAGCTTCAGCTTGGAGAACAGCTCCTGTTCCAGGAGATTTGGTCCTAGCACAAGGGAAGAGATTTAAAGAACTGTAGTTTGCAGGAAGAAATGAAGAGTTGTGCAAATCTCCCAGGAAGAAGAGGCCTCATGTTGCTCTTTTCAGCGAGGTTCCCTTTTATGGGAAAAGCTTAAGGCACAAGAACACAGCCATTTTTTAGCCTAACATGATATAATAATACATTCACCACACAATTACACGGGCTCAGATGAAATTTCAGAGAGAAGAAAAAAAAAAATATTCCCAGAAAGTACATTAGGAAATGTAGGAAGGTGTGAAGAAAGGGTGAGGTGAGAAAGGAAATGCAAATAAGGAGATTTTACAAGTTAAAGTGGTGCTGGTTGAAAGTATTACTTTTGTCTCAGAAGGAGAAAAAAATTAGATCATTGATGATCCATGGTCAGAGAGCACAGATGGGGTGTGGAGCTGAGCTTGCTGCTAATCTAAGAAAAAAAATTACAGAGAAAGTGATAGGATTTTTGAAAGTGCAGATTGTTATTATTTATGTTACCTGAAAATCCACAATCCCATTCTGTTTCCCACTGACCAGGGGCAAAAGTTTGGAATATGGGTAATTTATCACAGTGCACATACAAAAGGTGAATTTCACCTTTTCAGCAGGTGGAGTGGTCTGGAAAGGATGATTATGATGATGTTTGGAAAGGACTTCTGGGCTCCACTTTTCAGCCAGGTTTTCTCAGCAAAGGAGATTAAAGTAAAGTATCTGTTGATGTCTGAAGGTGTGCACCTGCCTGTTCGCCTGGCAGCTGTTCCACCCAGGAATGGGGGATCTGTTGGCCAATTTCAGCCGAGCCTGAGAGTAGAAAAGCAATGCCAAAGACTCCATGAGCGAGGAGGGAGGGAAAGGTGCTGGGAAGTGCCCCAAAGGGGGTGGAGATTTGTTCATGGTGTGAGATCAGCCCTGATTATGCACCAGAGAACTGCGGGACACAAACCCAGGTGTTCCCCGGATACACCCGGGGTGCGGTTCTCTTTGCTGTGAGGGTGGGCAGGCCCCGGCACAGGGTGCCCACAGAAGCTGTGGCTGCCCCTGGATCCCCGCAAGTGCCCAAGGCCAGGCTGGACGGAGCTCGGAGCAACCCGGGCTAGCGGAAGGTGTCCCTGCCCACGGCCGGGGGGGTTGGCACAAACTGATATTTAAGGTCCCTTCCAACCCCCAAACCGCTCCATGATTCCGTGATCCCTGCGCGGGGCGGACGCCGCCGGGGTGGGCGGGACGCTCCCGAGGCAGCCGCAGCCGGCGGCCGCATCCCGGCGGGAGGGACAGCGCCGGGTCTCCGCGCTCCCCCGCGCTCCGCAGCCCCATCCCCGCGGGAGCGCAGCGCTCCCTTCCAGCGGGGGCGGCGCAGGCGGAGCGGGGCCGCCCCCGCGGAAGGAGCGCGCCGCCCCCGCCGCCCCGCGCCGCCCGCAGAGGGCGCTGCCGCCACCCGCGCTCCGCTCCGCGCTCCGCTCCGCGCCCGCCGGGCCAGCGCAGCCCCCGGTGCAGCCCCCGCGCCCGCCCGCCCGCCCGCCCGCGGCCGCTCCGCGGGGCCGCGCCTCCCCCGCCCGCCTCGCTCGGACCCGCGCACAGCCGCGCACAGCCGCGCACAGCCCGCACGCACCGCGCACAGCCGCGCACAGGCGCGGCCGCCCGCTCGCCCCCCGCTCCGGCGGAGCCCCGCGGCCGGCGGGTGCCGCTGCCCCCCGGGGGTGCGCGGCTGGCGGGAGGTGGGCGAGCGGGCGTGGGGAATGGAGACGCCCGACAGCATCCTCGGGGCCGTGTGACAGCGAGCGGCGCTCAGACGCGCGCACGGAGCCCGAGCCCCGCAGCCGGCGCAGCGCCGGGCAGAGCCGCCCTGCCCCGTCCCGTCCCGCGGGGAGCCGGCATGGAGTGACAGCAGCGGCCAGGTAAGCGGGGCTGCCGTGCCCGAGGGGACGCTGCGCAGGTGATGGGTCGGGGCTCGCGGGTTTGGTGCCTGTGCCCTCACGGCTCGCTGCCGCCGCGTTTCTCCATCTCGCCCCTGCCCCAAAAAACGCCCTTCCTCGAGCCCCCCGGGCAGCCACGGCGGCGGTGCCGAGAGAGTCGGGGCGCGTTACTTATGTAACCCGGGGGCGAGCAGCCGCGGCAGCTTCCCGCTGGGCAAGGGGCGAAGTGGCAGCGGCGAAAGCGCGGCCGCGGGGGACACGGTGGGGCGGGCGGGCGGCCCCGAGGTCCCCGTTTCCAGCTGCCGTCGCGGAAACCTCCCGCGTGGGAGCCGCATCCCCACGCCCTCGGGCAAAGCGCCGCCGCCGCGACGGGGCCGGGGCTGCTCCGGCCTCCCCCGGCTCCGGGGCTCGGCACCGGGCACCGCGGGCGGGGGACACCGGGGACGGCGTCCCGCCCGGCCGCCCCCTCCCCCAGCGGCGCTCCAGCGGCGGTGCCGGAGCTGGGAAGAACTTCAAAGCGGGGAGGAGGCAAGGAGCGGGGGGGCGATGCTGTTTTGGCTGCTCCCGTCTCACTTCTCCGCTGGGAGGGCAGCGCGGGGAGGATGCGCTGCGGGGAGCTGGGGTCGATGCGGGCAGCCGGGAAGAGGCTGAGGGGAGCCGGGGTAGCTCTGGAGGTAGCCGGGGCCGGGCGGAGAGGAGCCGGAGCCGGGATGAGGGGGCGGCGCGGCCCCGCCGGGCGGTCAGGGAGGGGACAGCCTCCCCCGGGAGACACGGGTGGCGGAGGGGACGGGGGTGTTCACGGAGGGGTGCCCGTCTCCTCTTGTTCGGAGGGAGAGTGAGCTCGGTATCACCATGGCGACCTGAGGGAGGAAAGAGCTAAATAAATAAATAAGTAGGAGATAACTCCCCCCCTCTTCTATTCCCCCCGGTCCTCGCCGTCCCTTCCAGGCCAGGTCCGGTGCCAGAGGTGGGGAGAAAGAGACCACAGACAAAACTTTCCTCTCGTGGTAAAAGCGGGCGGCGAAGGGCCGGGGGACCGCGGTGGGGAAGGGGCCGCAGTTTCGGGGAGCCAGGGACTTCCGACTGGTCGTGGCCGGAGCATCTTCTCCGGGAAGCTGCCTCGGGGTTTGCTCCTCATGGCTGCTTGGGATGCTTAGGGTGCATCCCTTTTCCCTCCCCGCTCCTCGACCTCTCCGACAGCCCCGGGGCTCTCTGCCTTCGGCTGCCGGGCCGGGCCGGCCCCGCTTCAGCACCGCGGACAGCGGCGGGGCGGAGGGGGAGCGCGGGGAGAGCGCGGGGAGAGCGCGGGGAGAGCGCGGGGAGAGCGCGGGGAGAGCGCGGGGAGAGCGCGGGGAGAGCGCGGCTCGGGGGCTTTGAATTGGGGATTCTGCGCTGGGAGGACCAGGGGGAGTCCCCACCGGTGTCCCCGCTGTTAAATTCCCCCCCGAGCCGCTCCCCGCCGGGTGCCAGGAGCCGGAGGAAGACTCACCCAGGGCCACTAAACTTTCCCGAGCCAAAGGAATGCGGGAGCTGGGAGCAAAGACATTAAAAAATTACATCTTTTCCACGAGCTCGCTCGAGGATGTTTTTTAGGACTGTTTTGCAGCGGTTCTCTGTAAGTTGTTACAGGTAACTGCATCCCCCAGCAGGACCGTTCACACGCACAGCTCCCGTGAGAGGAGCCCTGCAGAAATTGTGAGAAATGCGTAGCCTCGGCTGGTTTGCCAGCAGAAAACTCGTGGAGAAATAGCACTTGGAAGGAATTGCGCTCGTAGCTCAGGGAGCCATCCCACTGCTGAGGGGCACAGTCGTACAGGTGGAGTTTGTGCCGGTCAGCCGTGATCAGCTCACTGCAAAAACACCTCCTGATCGAGCCCTCTTCTCCTCAGACAGTTGGTGACCAGTTTAAATCAATACAAAAAGGGAAGGGAGAAAAAGTGTTCGGGTTAGTGATAATGCACCAGCAGCCAGCATACATTTCCTGCTCTGATGGGTTGTGAATCACTGGCTCAGCGTGCCTATACCTATCTCATTCTAGCAGTTACATATGCACTTATCACTTCAGACTGGGAAAAAATTAGTCTAGGAAAGCAAGCAGCATAATTAATACTCTTCACTGGGGAAGACAGAGATGGTTTAGCCACTTTTGGGCTGTTCACTGTGTCAGGATGTTCATTTTTCATTAAGCAAACAATTTATTAGATCTTGCCTCAGTGCTGATAGGCAGTAAACTAAAGGTACACAGAGAATTACTGGTTTGGAATCCAAATCCCTGGCCTCTCTGGGCCATCCTTTAACTATCAGAAATCTATCAAGTCACACCAGGACTGGTTTCCTGCTTTGCCTGGCTTCCTTCTTGCTTTTAAATTCTCTGCTTGAAATAATTGTGGAAGAGAAGTAATTGTGGTGAGTCCTAGTCAAGTATGGGAGTTAATTGGGTTTTTTACTGATTCCTGGGATGCCCAGGGTGGGCATTCCTGGGTAAGGCTCTAGTGGAAGGTGTCCCTGGCAGGGGGTTGGCATGGGATGATCCTTAAGGTGCCTTTTAACCCAAAGCATCCCGTGATTCTGTGCAGGGACTCCAGGCAAATTCCTTGCTGAGAATAACAAATCCTTTCTCATGTAAATCCACATTTTGCCCTAACTCCATTTCTTGAGTGAACTAATGAGTTAAGCCCTTATGGAAACGGAGACCTGGATTTTTTAATGCTGGGCCTCCCATTTCCAGGCCTGTCTCCCAGGGAATATGGGAATAAAGGCCTGAACTGTAAGTACAAGCTCAGGAACTCATTACTTTCCTGTGGGAAAAGGAGGAGTAACAGAAGCCAGCTCTTCAGGGCAGCTACCAAACCATTTGCAATACTTGAAGCTATTGATTTCCTTACGTAAGGCAGTGCTCCTGCAGCGTCACAACAATGCCATCAGATCATTAGCAAACGATTTTACCTCATAAGCAAGTAAGGAAAGAATTAATTGTAGCAACACCGACCGAAAGCCCCACAACCACAGCCCCAATCAGCTCAGTAAAAGACACAATTCCTCGTGGAATTTCTGCCAGTGCATTTGCACCACGTTCAGTTCGAGCTCCCCAAGATTCATTATTTCACTGCAGAAAAGACTTGTTTTTCACAAGCATGTGTTTGGAGCCTTGTTTTGTGTCATTTTGTTGAAGCGTGGTACTTTGGAAGGAAAATAAGATCTCTCATTCAAACTGTGTAAGAGAAACAATTTCATTTGTATTTTCATAAAATACCCATCACAAGGGATATATTCAAATATTTCACCATAGGTTGAGGTATAAGCTTTATGTTCTTTCATCTCTCAGGAACTCTGGACACCATTGGTGTAGGATTACTGTGTTTGTCATGATCTTCTCATGATGTTTTTACATATACAGTTTTATTCAGGATTTGTTTCTATCCTTCTATAAAAGTAAGAAGTAAAATAATTCCTATTAACACTCTCCCAAATAAATGAAATTATGTCTGCAGCAGCAGTGCTTGACACATTGTAAAGATCACATTTCTATTTTATAATTTCTTTGATTTTTATTGCTGTTAAAAGCTTTGCACCTCTGTTCAGTGCTTCCATCACCTGCTTGCTCCAGGATGTTACTTTTTAATTGGGACAATTAAGCAGGGGCAGTTTTTAAAAATATGTAAGGTTCAGGTTAATGTGTTACATTTGTGTGGTTGTACAATTTTTACTGGTGGAGGCAGTTTGATACTAGAAAACAATATTCCCAATATATTAAGTATTAATATTTATGTATTGATTGTGCAGAAAGAATGTGATGTTTCTTGACAAATCCCAAATTTCCCAAACAGCAAACCCAAGGGAAAAGTTTTAATCTCATTTCCACTTGACTTTCTGGAAGATTTTTTTTTTTTTTTTGGCTTTTACTTGCTTGGCTTTTGGAGGTTTTCTCCAGATGCTTTGCTAGAATGCTGCTGATGTTGAAAATACAATTTTTATGTTTTATTAATAGCTGGAATAGAAGTATTGAACAATTGGAGGTTATTGAATCCAGTTTTTCCACACAGCACTGCAATTTTTAATGATGCCCAAGGACACTGGCTGGTGGAAGCTGGAGCCTTCTGACAGAGCCTCATGACTGTGTTGTGGAGTCTCTGCCAAAAGGATCCCACACCAGCCCATCCCAGCCCCACACTCAGCAGGACATCAATGGGATCAGTCCTGTCCATGCAGGGTCTGGAGGAGGAAAAGCTCTGTGATCAAAATTCTGGTGGAGAGACTGGAATTTTCCTGTCCTTAGTATGGCAGGTGTGGATCCTGTCCATAAGGAGGCTCAGAGCACCTTCAACTCCTCATTTAACTCATCACCTCCTCCTCAATTAACTCCTCACCCATGATCTGCCTCCCAGAACATCACCCAGGGCCACGGGAATTTGGCAGCTGAGGAAACACACCTTGCTGCCATTTGAAAAGCTCCTTCAAGTGGATTTTTGCAGTCGATTCACGAGCTCCTACATGTGGCCAGCAGAACATCCTGTCCTCAGACACAGGACAAAAAACAAAGGGGGGAGATTTTCAAGTTTTTCAAAAACAGGCAACTTCTACCCTCAGAGTCACACAGTGCCCAGTAAAATCGTAGAATTATAGAATCACAGAATGGTTTGGATTGGAAAGGACCTTAAATATCATCCTGTTCCAACCCCCTGCCATGGGTAGGGAACCTTCCACTAGAGCCCCATCCAGCCTGGCCTTGAACACCCCTTGAAAATCTTCATGAGTGCAAGGGCTCTCCACAGCCCTGACTGCAGAAGCCCCAGTTTATGCCAGAGGTTGCACAAGAAGCTTTAACATAAGTGCCAAGGGCTGCTCAGAGAAGTTTTTTTTTTCTGGAGTATTACTCAAGAGAGCTTTGAATTAAAAAATAGCCACAAGGCAAAGGCCCATTCTGCTGCTATTTGCCAGTTACAACCTCAGGTTAGACATTAATGGTAGCTGGAAGTCTATATCCACAATACCCACCAATCTTCAGCTGGAAATTATTTACTTCCAAGAAGTATTTACTTTCTTGACTCGCTCTGGTAGGAAAATACCGGAGTGTATCCAAGGGCTGAGCCTGCCTCGCAGTCAGAAAACCCTTCACATTTGCACACACAGCTTGCAATTCACAGGAGTAAATTAGGATTCCACAGAGATTTAAGGAGTTTTTTAGAAGCATCTACACTAATAACTCTGTGTGTGAGTGCAGACAGTGAAGGCTCAAATATTTAAGCCAGGGAGCCTCTTATTAATCCTGACTGCCAGCGACCTACCTACCCTTTCTGGCCATGTCCACACTGAGGGAGCTCAGCTTCAGACTCTGACATCTCTGGGGACATCCAAGCCCTCAGGAAAACTTCTCAGCCACAGGAAGCCCCTGACTCATCCTAAAACTGAGGAACAGATTGTCCAGAGATGCTGTGGCTGCCCCTGGATCCCTGGAAGTGTCCAGGGCCAGGCTGGACAGGGCTTGGAGCAGGCTGGATTAGTGGAAGGTGTCCCTGTCTCACCCTGGATGATCTTAAGATCCCTTCCAACCCAAATAATTCTGGGATTTTATGGGTTTGGGATGCTGGCACAAATGTAAATATGAACTTTGCCAGTTGGCTTTGAGGCCTGATCCTCATGTGCCCCATGGCTAAAGGAGGTTACAGACTGTTTGGGTGGGGAGAGGTGCTTCAACAAACCCTTGGATATGGTTCCACAACCCATCACAGGCCCGCAGGAACAGCCTCAGTCTTGACTTAATTTCACTTCATAGCTTTTGACCTGTGTTGGGTCTTTAGATTCAACTGTGCCTTCAGGAAGAGAAGTCCCTGGTCTGATTGCTGCTGCTGCAGCAGTGATGGCATTTCAGAGGCAAATAAACACTGAAGATCATAGGTTTGTACAGCTGGTCTGGATTATCCCACATCCCTCTAATCTGTAGAGACTGTTGGAGGCTGACCTGAGGAAGCCACCATGCACAGGATTTTTTGTGACTCTCTGGAGCAGAACACTGGGGCTTGTTTCCTGATGAAAGCCAAGTGCTGGCATTTGTGCTGAATTCTCAGAAAATAAAAAAAAATAAAAAAAAACCCCAAAACACTTCTGGACAAGAAAACAATTAATGTGCAGATTGAAAGGGTGAAACAGGAGGCTGAGGGAACAAATGGCACGATGAGAGCCTGCACGAGAGCATCGTTAATTCAATGCTCTAATCAACTGTGTTCTGCAGTGCTTCATCACAACCATCCCTGCACCAGCCTCTCCAGCTCAGAACACTTTGCAGCATTGCAGGAAATCCTCTGCTTTTTGCTTGCCATTTAAAAAAATAACCTCATTGTGTCTTGTCAATACAGACAACTTTGTCAATGAAAGCAGAGGAGAAATTATCGTGTAATTTAGTATTTATCATAATCAAGAGCAGGAGTTCATTAGAACAATGAGCAATTGTCAAATTATTTCTCAGAGTAGTTATTTGAAGAATGAGAAAAGGGGTTTTCCTACCTTCCTGCTTTTTCTCCCACCATCTCCTGCTGACACACAGAGTCTGCAGTTTCTATCAGCCTGCCAGATCAATTTCCCATTCCTGAAAAGAAGCGTTTATGTTAAATGATTGTAATTAAGAACCTCCTTACCGCTCAATAGCTGTCTGGACATGCAGAGTTAATTCCCCATTGATTTCCATGAGGCCAGATTTTCACAGAAAGATCTCCAAAAGGCACTGCCTGCTTCGGAAGTGCAGCTTCCCTGGGCTTCTTAGAGTATCACAGAATGGAATCACGGAATCACTAAGGTTGGAAAAGACCTCCAAAGTCATCGTGTCCAGGCTGTGCCCCATCCCCACCTTGTCCCCAGCCCAGAGCACTGAGTGCCACCTCCAGCCCTTCCTGGGACACCTCCAGGGATGGGCACTCCAAACCTCCCTGGGCAGCTCTTTCCAAGGCCTGACCACCCTTGCCATGGAGAAATTCCTCCTGGTGTCCAACATGAGCCCCCCCTGGCACAGCCTGAGGCTCTTTCCCCTTGTTCTGTCCCTTGTTCCCTTGGGAGAAGAGATCAAACCCACCCTGGCTGCCCCCTCCTGTCAGGGAGTTGTGCAGAGCAATGATGTCTCCTCTTAGAGCATCAATGAAAAGAGCTGAGCAACTCCAAAGGGAAACTCCAAAAAGTAATTTTATTCCATCAAAGATCTCAGGAGGCTTCTAGAGACACCACAGTTTGGTGCCTCAAGTTTCATGGCATGCCTGTCTAATAATTAAATCAGCATGGCCATCCACAGGTGCAGAAGGTGGGGGAGATGAGTCCCTGTCCTCAGAGCTCCCTCACAGAACTGAGCCCACTAACCTCCTTTGCACTGTCCTGCATCACTCTCTTCCTGCCTGGCTTATAAAAAGTACCAAGTTTATGTAGAAGTCAGGCTTATTTTTATCTCACATTGTCCCTGACACTCTGCAGCTGCAGCCTGAAGTGGCTCAGTGCCCCTTGGTCTCAGAGGTGGCCTTGGACTCTCAGAGCTGGAACCAACAGCAGGGGCAGGGAGAACACAGCTGGGCAAGGAAATGGAAGGATTCCTTTTTACCTAATTAAAACCAGGGGCTGTTTAATGATCTCAGGATTGTCATCAGCTGCAATAGGCTGCAGATCAGTGTCAGTGCAGAGAGGAAAGGAGGCTGGGCTGGAAGGGAATCTGTGCCAGCTTTGGTGTGTTCTCCTCAGTACTCTGCTGGCTTTGTCTGCTACAAGTGCAGGAGAGCAGAGCTGGTACGTGAGAAATAAATAAAGTGCCTCATTTAGTCCTTCACTGAATGGGAGCTGGGGGTTACCAAACCTTCACCCACCAGCACTCGTAGAGGGGAGGAGGGGGAAGGAGGCAGCTGGATGCCAGCCCATCAGGGCCACCCAGCATGGTGTGTCCACCAAGCCGGGTATGTTTCACCAAATCCAGTGTCTCTGCAGTCATCTCAAAATCCAGGGCTGGTGTGATTCACTGCACAAGGATGCCAATACCTCAGGTAGTTAATCGTGTTCAATAAACTAGATACATGTTTATGTCAGCAGAGTGTCCCGGAGGGATGTGAACAATCCTTGGGAAGCTGCTGGATTCGATCTATGAGGCATAATTACATCGAGGCATAAAGTGCATCCCAAGCTTTCTGTGATTACAAACAAAGCAGTGTTAATCCACTTCCCCCAAATACACCAAAGTTACCACTAAAACCTGCAAGAGAAACAAGCAAACAGAACATTGTAGTGACCAAGAAAATATTCCAACCATACCTGCAATATCCTAGCGATGGTGACTGTAATTAAATGTTGGACATTTACAATGTGCTATTTTTTGTTGGTAAGGATTGATTTACTGTAGGTGTTCTCTACATATTCACCACCATGAAACTTTTCCCTACAACAGCACGTAAAGGTTTAAGGGTGACCCCAAACTTCTGCTGCAGTTCCAAATCCTGGGTCTGGCTGAGTTCTTCGTTTCTAGCCAGAGGAAGGAAAGCTTCCTTCAAAATGTAAGGTTGAAATTTGGCAGGGGTGGGAAGGAGAAGGGCTCGAGAGAGAAGGGAAAACAACATGCAAAAAAAAAAAAAAGGGAATGGAATAGAAGTCCTAGAATTGGATCATAAAGAGTCCCATATTTGGAACAGCTCATTCCACAGTTCTGGCATGGCTCCCTGGAATTTAGGTGACCTGAAACATCTGGATGGTGCTGATCACTATTTTCTACTCCTTGCAAGTGGCAAATTTGTGGTCTGAGCTACAGCAGTGAATTCACTGAGCCAACACTACCAAAGCCTTTGCCTTCTGGATGTATAGAAAATAGTTTTCCTTGAATAACTATTTTTTATAAACTGCTCTCCAGAAAAAAAATAGGACCCTGTGTGTATAAACAGCAAATGCCTGCTATTGACACGCTGCCTTCCAGCGGTGTTTGCTTCAGGAAAGAGCTCTGCTCTTCCATTGAGCAGGACACAAGGATGGCAGATATGAAGCTAATTTACCTCCAGAAGTTCAACAGAAATATCATATAAAGTCAAAGAAAATAATAATAATAATAATAATAATAATAATAATAATAATAATAATAATAATAATGTTGTTTGCAAAGAGCAGAACTCGTGGTTTGTTTGCTGTTTTGTTTTTAATTCCAGCTGCTTTCAGAAGCCAGACTGGTGGGTTTGGGCACAACTCAAATATTAGAAGAGAATTAAGCAGGCAAATCAGGTAGGGCCTTAGAATTACACCAGAGGAAAGATTTATGTTATTAACATGAGGGAAAATAATAATAACAAAAGAAAGTGGAGGAAGCCTTGCAAGAAATGCTCAGGGCTAGTAAAACCTACCAAGCTGCTACAGAAATAGAATCACAGAAAATATGAGGCCTTCTAAATTCATTTTAGTCAAAGAGCATTAAAGTCTCTCTGTTCACTTCAAGGGGTTTCATATCAGACCTTAAATGTAAATTTATTTAAAATAGGCTGGTATGGAGGAGAGAGAGGTCTGACATGCAGCTTCCTTAGCACATCCCAGGATGACTTCATTCCTTCAGACTGGCATCAGAAATATTTGTATAATCCAGCCTAAACTTTGTTCCTATTTGTGCTTTGCCAGTGTCAATGTACAGCCAGCAGAGAGAGGGAAGGTGATCCAACAACACATTCTAGAAACCTCTACAAATTCTCCAAATCCTTTCCCAGTGGGATGATTTTAAATGGAGTTTCTCCCATTTGGCCACAAAACAAGCACGTGGTGCTCCCATAGGAGTTCTGCAGCTCCCCAGGATGAAAGAGCACATTTTCAACAGAGGTGGATGTGCATCAACCCAAACATTTACCAGGAGCTGCAGCCTGAGCGTTTCTGCTTGATCTTTAATTAAGATCAGCCTGCCTTAGGTCCAAAGCATGGATTTGGGAGTAAATATGAAAACAGATTTCAAAGCAGCTTATTTTAAAATTAATGGCTGTTGGCACCTGCGTGGAACGTCAGTCAAGAGCGGTCGAGGTGAGCACAGCTGAAATGGTGCCATAAAAATATTAAGCCATCTGTTATGTTTTAAATAATATTTTTAGAAGTGCAGAATAAAGTCAGATTTATTCCTACTTCGCCTTAATGAAGTTTTCCAGAAATAAGTAGTGCACTAACAGACTCCTGACAATTTAAGGCAGCAACCAGTCCATAAAAAGCCCATTAAAAGTGATGTTCAAGCCATCGAATGTGTAGGCAGGGCCACCCCATAAGTTTCAAGACAAAAACCAGCCCAGGAGCTGGGCTGTGCAGTTGGAAAAGGTGGGAGCAAACAGTGGTAACTGAAATGGCAAGAAATCTTCATTTTGTTCTTGAAAACAACGCCTCAGGCACCCTCCTTACGAGCAGAAGAGGGAGAAAAATCCGACTTCACTGTTTGCAAATTACACAGAGGAAGAACTTTAAATTTCCACAACAATTTCTGGTTTCAGGCAAATTTCTCATTTCAGTGAAATCTGAAGCTGAGTGAGGCTGGGCCCAAAGCACATATTCCACATTTTAGCACAGTCACAGTCTAAAAAGTGCATTTTTCTGAGTTGACCTCGGATTGAATTGACCATCATTAGTGAAGGTGCACCATCAGGAAAAACCACAAACCACAAACAAAACCCAAAACCAAACCAAAGCAAACCCTACATACACACACACACTCACACACAAAATGAAAAAGCCTAAACTTCAAACCTAACTCTCCAGTTCTAATTGTAATTATCAAAACCATACTCAATAAATTAGAATTAGCACTTCTGCTCAATCTCCCACACCAACATGGGAGGCAAAAAGGAGAGGACCAGTGTAGCTTGATGCAGCTGCATAAACATGAATTAATGATCAGCAGAGAGATCAAAATTAGAACTGTTAGAACTAAAAAAAATTTTTTTTTAAAAAGTGTAAAAAGTTTCTCTCCCCAGATAGAAATATTCATACAATTAACTGGAAAATAAAATGCTTTACCTTTATATTGCCTGACTATTTCCTCTGTGCCAATAGTCAAGGACTTAATCTTGTACAAGGACCTAATCTTGTTTGTCCTCCCAACTTCCAGGGTTTTGGTGCATGTGGAAAGACTCTTGTCCAGTGTATGTGTAGTTATTGCTCTAATTTAACACCTGTCATGAATCTTAAATGAACTCGGAACAAAACCTAACGAAAAATACAGAATATAAAAATTATTACACAATTCCACAGAATCATAGAAAAAACAGATTAGAAGGGAGCTCTGGAGGTCCTTCACAGGTGCCAGGCAGAGGGAATAATCCCATTCCTCAGCCATTTGTTCCCAAAGCATCCCAGGGTACATTCAGCCTTCATTGCTGGAGGTTGCACAGCTGATCCATGTGGAAGTGGATGTTTGTGGAACTCCCAGATTTTATCCCAGTTACCAGCCTGTACTGATGCATGGGCTGCTCTTTTCCAGGTGCAGGACTTTGTTTTTTTCCCTTGTTCAACTTCATGAGTCTCAACAGCCCATTGTTCTGGCTTTCCTGAAGACTCCCTGTGCATCCACTGCTCCTTCCAGTTTGGAGTCAGCTGGAGGCTGAGATTCCTTTGGTGCCCCAAAAGGAATCAGCCCCCAAGGGGTACCGGGAGCTGTGAGATTTGAATCTGCAGACCTTTCAGAAGTCAAGCCCATTTCCCACCCCTCCTTACGGTCCCTCCATCCCCTCCATTTGTCCTTTTTTTTGGCCAGCAAAACTCTGGGATGGTGTTGAAAGTCTTACTAAAAACTTGCTACTCTCCCCTCATCCACAGATCCAGACATTTTGTGGTAAAAAACTATCAAATTTGCCAGCCATGGATAAATGTATTGCTTGGAGAGGTTATGGACTTCCCATCCCTGGCAGCATCCAAGGCCAGGTTGGACACTGGGGCTTGGGGCAGCCTGGGACAGTGGAAGGTGTCCCTGCCCATGGCAGGGGTGGCACTGGATGGGCTTTAAGGTCCCTTTCAACCCAAACCCTTCCATTATTCTAAATTCTACAATTCTAAATCCAAGCTGGCTGTTCCTGACCATATTCTTGTGTTTCATCTTTCTGGAAATGGCTTTTCTGAGAGTATATTCATTCATTTTCCCAAGGAGTGAAGGAAGGTTAATCAGCCTGTTGTTCCCTAAATGTGCCTTCTTATTTTCCTTAAAAGGACAATAAATAATTTCCCTGTGTACAGTCACCGGGGAATTTCTTATGTAGTTTGACTTTAAATGCTTTCATGTTCATTATTCTAATTTTTAGATTTCATAATTCCTTCCACTTGGAGCATCCTTGTCTCTTGCTGCTAACTTGGCTGATTCTCAGGGTGTAACTTGACTTTCTGTGTGAGCAGTCCATCACTGGATGATTTCTTGGCAATCTTGTTCAGATTTGTGTCACATTTCTAGAAGGTTTATGTTTCATTCCTAAAGCCTTCTCATGCAGAAAGTAGGGGCACAGCATCCCAGCTCAGGAATGGGTTTGGAATTTTCCTTTATGAGGTGCTACCTTCATAAAATTCCTGCCTTTACTAAACATTTTAATTCTATCCTTTCCGTGTGCACATGCACTGGAATAAGAATAATTTGAGAAACTTTTAAGACATTTGCAACAAAACAAAGGTCAATAAAAGAGTTTAATCGTTCACTTGGCTAATATTTGTTGTGTGAGCAGCTCTGCCCTGCCAGAGCCCACAGAGCTGTCTGGATACACAGAACTCTTCAGGAATTTTGCTTTAGTTACTTCTGAGTCCTCCTTGTTTGCTTGTGATATTTCCAAGTGGATATTTTTGATCCCGGCCAAACATAAAAGGTGGCGGCTGCTTTTGAAGTGACTGAGAGTTTCCCAACTCATTTCAGTGGGAATAAATTGAAACCCTTAATTACATTTTGTCATCTCTATCAATCTTTGTGGAAGAACTTCAGCACAGTGATATTTTCCTCACAGGCATATCCTTGTGGGATAATAATTGAAAATGTGAATTAACTGCATTAACTATCATATAATCAGGGTGGGTTTCTTTTTTCCTAAGACAGTCACATTTTTGATTGACTTACACTGCTGCAGCAGTGACTTGAATTAAACATTTTGCCATTAAAAGCAGAGCAAGAGGATTACAAGGAATTCTGAAACAAATAAACCCTTGCTCCACTCTGCTTTTGCACAGATTGTTTTCCCCAGTTTCTCTCTCAGCTTCGTGACTACAAAGATCTCTGGACTATACCCAAAGCCATCAGAGCTGTTTCAGGTGCTGAAATGAACTAAATACTCATCATTTACTCCCTCTCAAGTGGCTGATCTTTGCCTCACCTTCTTTCACCTCTGCTCCTTCTCCTGCTCCTTATATTTGTAGGGGGGAAAAAAAGGAAAAAGCCTCTTTTTTTCCTTCATTTTCTCAAGGTTGCTGAACAAAGCCTTTTATCCCCACTGGGCCTCTGAAAATGTGCCATGGTTACCCTCCACTCTTGGATGGATTTCCCACATCCCTCCTGAAGATGTTCATCCCTTTTCCTCAATAGATATTAATGACAAAGCTCAAGTTTTTAAGGTACATTGACAAGAGAATGAATTATCCTGTTTTGAGGAGCAGGAAAATTTTAATTTGCCCAGATTAGAAAGGAGTAAATTCCATTTTTTAAGCACAAATCCTCACCTGTATTGAAGATTGTTGTTTCCTCGCTGGATATATATTCTGTCTCCTACTGGAATGACAAATTTTGTCCTCAAAATATGAGGCTGAGGGACTAAGAAGTGCTGAAAAACCCTTCAGACCACGAACCACAGGCAAGCAGAGAATGCCATTTTCTAAACAAAAAAGTGATTAACCCTTATTAACCTGTGCCCCTTCTCCAGGCAAGGGGCCAAGATGAAAGAACAGAGTCCTTACTTAAAAAAAAAACCACAAGGAGAGTTTATTTTAGGGAACAAACCTGTGGCATCAGGACAGGGACCTGGAGGGCGACGCTGCAAGGCTCTGTTTTAGCCTCCCTCAGATTCATCAAAGTCTCGGAGTGTTCAGTGGACACACACTCAGTGCAAAATCAAATAATGGTTCTCTCCTAATTTCCAGCATTCTGAACTCTTCAGTAGCATCTAAAGGAGAAGCTTTTCTCCTGCCTCTAGCAACTCCCACAGAAAGAGGAACATTTGGAGCTTAGCACGGTTCCAGGAGATGCAGCACAGCTCTACAGTAGTGACAGGGCCAGGAAAAGAAGATCTGATGGAAAGAGATGCAAGAAGAATTCCATGGCCAACTCTTGTAAATAGTCACCTATTTGCACCAAACAAGGATCTCATGCTAAGTACACAATTATCCATGTTTTCATCAGGTCACTGGATTAAATCCTTGGGCTGCAGCAGCTCGTTGCACACACACACAGATGGACATTTTGCCTGGTACATTTATCCTCTAATCTGAATAATTCCCATTAAAGAACTTCCTTCTTTTAGCTGTCACAACCTGAGGCTGTTCACCTTTCTCATGGAATTCAGTGCTCCATCCCACTGTCACTCTCCTCATCGAGCAGCTCCTGTCTCTCCATGCTGCTGCAGCATTACATAACCACCCCTGTGCAAAAGCTGGAGGAAAACCCAGCTCAAGAGGCCAGCACAGCACAGCCACGTCCAGGTGCCTCCTTGGAGAAAGGCACAAACTCGAAGTTGACCAATTCCCACTGGAATTGCAGTGGTGGGATGGAGAGAGGAGAGAATGGTGTGCAACCAGCCGAGTCCAAGCGAATACAGCACCTTTGGAAACCTGTTCACATTCCAGGGAAGAATTTCTGTCTTTCCTTCAGTAAGGGTGTGAATTTCTCCCAATGTGTCTGAACAGAGATTAATAGAAAACATTAAATGAGTAGCAATATTTATTATTTATTAAAATCCCACTATTTAACATGCACATAAGGCCTTCAGCTCCATTCTGGGCATACAGAGCATGGAACAAATGCAGTGCAAGGACTTCATTTATTCCCAAAACTTCAGTGTGGTGCTGTTGCCTGGAGAATTATTCCTAGCAAGAGCCAGGACTTCTCCAGACACAGGAATACCCTCACAGTAGCACTGCTGTGCAACTCTGAGAGCCCAAGTTAGCAATTCTCTACAACAAAGTGTCCCAGGTTTAATTCACCACAGGATTCAGTGTCTTCCTTAAAACAAAGCACCAGAATTCATTCAGGATAACTGCTTGGTAAGGCACTGGCCCAGCAGCTCTCAAGAGCTACAAAATACAAGATACAGGCTTGAGTTTTAAATATAACATGTTGTATTTAAGTTAGATTTAAGAGCATCACCATGTCCATAAGCAAGAGCATGAACATTTTAACACAGGACTGCTGCCAGCATGGCAAGGTGGTGAAGTGCCGTGGCCTTTCAAAAGTGTCCCCAGCGGGACAGAGCCACTTTGGGGCCAAGCAAAGGTGCAGCCACACACCTGAGATGGTGCAGCCACACACCTGAGATGGTGCAGCCACTCACTCACACATCCACAGTGCAGTGATCAGTGGAAAAGAGGCGAGAAGGAGCGCCTGTATGGGGTTCCAGCAAGCAGGACTTATTCCACACATTGAGGGTCCAGCAACAAAAGGCAAAAGGGAGGACAAGGGTACAACTTTTATATGGGGCTGGGAGAAACCAGAGCCAATGGACTGAGGGCCAGGAGGCGGGGTAAGGGCAGGGTGAAGGTACAACAACCAGTAGGGAAAAGAGAGGGGTGGGCAGGAGAGCAGAAACCAGTGGGAGAATCAGGAGTGGGGAACTTTCTAGATGGGGACCAAATAAAGTATAAAGGGGCAGAGGCCAACGGGCCAATCCAAAACACAGGAACAGCAGACATTAATATATTAAGATGTGGGAAGGCTCCTTGTGCAAAGGGGGTGGTTCAAGACTTATGGATGGTCCCACTTGCAGACCTGTTTTGTCCCCACTGGTCCTGACTTCTGCAGTCTCACACACTGCAACACAGGACATGTCAAAGACCAAGCAATAGATCATGGAATCATGGAATGGTTTGGGTTGGAAGGACCTTAAAACTCATCCAGTGCCACCCCTGCCATGGCAGGGACACCTTCCACTGTGCCAGGCTGCTCCAAGCCCCAGTGTCCAGCCTGGCCTTGGGCACTGCCAGGGATCCAGGGGCAGCCCCAGCTGCTCTGGGCACCCTGTGCCAGGGCCTGCCCACCCTGCCAGGGAACAATTCCTTCCTAATATCTAATCTGAAACTACTCAGTTCGAAGCCATTTCCCTTTGTCCTGTCACTTCAGGCCCTGGTCAAAAGTAACTCTCCATCTTTCTTGCAGTCTCCCTTTATCAGTATTATCATCTTTAGATGATTGCAAAACTTTTGCCACAGAAGCAATGTCAGCATAGAGAAAGAGGCGGAATGAAGTTGGGCATCTTCATCTTTGGGACACTTTGAAGTGGCACTTGGGGACATGGGTTAGTGGTGGCTTTGGCAGTGGTGGGGAATGGTTGTGCTGGATGATCTTGAGCATCTTTTCTAACTCAAATGATTCTGAGTTTCCAGGTGTGTGCAAACACCACTGACTTTGGCAAGGGCCTAAAATCAGAGCCAAGCTTCTTGAGGTTCTAAAAGGGATGAAGTCAGTGAGTGAATCAATCCATTGAACAAATCTGAGCATTCCCCTTTATTTCCTGTATTTTTGCATCAGCACGGACAACATATGAGATGATTGGGATAACAAGTTCCTGGTGCAATTCCTGTGCACAGAAGGTTTGTCCAGTGCTTTTCCAGTCATATTTT
The DNA here is from genome assembly GCF_965178545.1 of Coloeus monedula. Taxonomy (NCBI): domain Eukaryota; kingdom Metazoa; phylum Chordata; class Aves; order Passeriformes; family Corvidae; genus Coloeus; species Coloeus monedula. Next base: position 117,081,909 of record NC_138783.1, read on the forward strand.
GCACAGGGAAGGACTTGATACAAGTGCCAGGTAGTGATAGGAGAGAAGAGGAACAAGGTGCTAATACACTGGGGATTGAAAGAAGATCACTGATCTAAAAGGATCAGAACATCTAATCTCTTGTGGGCAATTAGAAGAATCACACAAATTCCAGGAGCTGTCAGTCATCGGGATTTGGGGGAACTCTGTAGAAAACTGCAGCAGTTAGGGAGAGCTGTCCCCCAGAGAAAGGGCACACACACACACACACACACACACACACACACACAGAGGAATCCAGATCAAGTATAAAAAACCAAGAGGTTAACTGAGCTAAGTGGAGAATTTCGCACCGGCCTCACAAGAACAGAGCACACACAGACTGTGTCGTGTCATTAAAGATAATTTCTGAAGGAAATAGGGGTTAACACTGGACAGCAAGAAACACAAAGAGAAGTTCAGCTTGGAAGAGGCAGCAGTAATAGAAAGAAATTAATCTGGGAGTAAATCAGTAGTAAGAGGAAGCGTTGGGAGAGTTTTGTCACACTTTCAACAGGAAGGAAAGCTACAGATGATATTTAGTAGGATAAAGAGTATTTTTTGTGGGTTTTTGCACAGGAAAGGCCTGTGGTGAGCAAGGGACTACTCAGCCCAAGAGGGAAGATCCTTCCCTAGAACTGGATAAGATATAACATAAAGCTTGATGTTCTCAAATCAATTAAACCTGAAGAATAGCCTAAGGACAGTCTGAGACAACATGAAATCTGCCTCAGAATTCATGGAGAATGAGGGAAATTCCAGCAGGCTGGAAAGAGCACATGTGGTGCCTGTCTTAAACATGAAGGATGTTTGGCAGAAAAAGGAAGAAACACTGGTGAATTATGGACCACTCACCTTAAATTAAGCTCTTTAAAAAATAAAAACTGCTTTAGGCAAGAGGAAATATAAGCCAAAATGGCTTTATCAACAGCCCATTGCATCAAACCTGCCTCATTTCATTCCACAGTAGATCAACACAGGCTAAGAAAGTAGCTGAGCAGGGTCATATATTTTGATTTTATTAAGACATTGCACCATCTGCCACAGTGTTCTAATCAGGAAGCAGGGAAAGCTGATCTAGGAGAAATTACCTTTTCATGGCCCCAAAATTAATTGTAAAATGTGCTGAGGAAGAGTTACCAGAGGTGCATTGACAGCACAGAAGGATGTGTCCAGATGGGTCTGTGGAGTGCCCAATTCTGTCTTGGATAAAATAACGTTTTTAGTATTTTAGAGGGTAAGTTTAGCATCCAAAATGATCTCAAGGAAGTGAAGAAAAGGTCTGAAAAACCAGGTTCAACTCCAATAGCAACACAGACTATTGCCCTAAAACAGGAATAATTGGCTACAAAAACAAAGAGTAACAAAACCCAAGAATAATCCGCTACAATAATAAAGGACGGGAAAAATTAGAGAACAAAATTCCCAAACACGCTCTAGATCTCACATATTCTGCCCTGAAATATGTGAATCAGGCCCAGGAGAAGCAGAGCATCCCACTCCTGAGAACAAGGATCCAAAGCCTTTCTTCGTGCCTGATGACTCTTTGCCACCTCAGAGCCTCTACTTTAAATGCTTCCAAAGTTGTGTGACGTTGCTCTGAGCCAAATGTTTCTTTAAGGTGTTCAGCACTTCAGGAATGCAGGACAGATGTTTTACCAAGCTGCTTGTGGGTTCCAACAGCCTGGTTGTGTCTGCCAGGAGCAGATCCTGAAGGAGACTGAAGGGTGTTTGGCTGCCTCGCTGAGACATTTGGAGGAGGAGGAGGAGATGAGGGGAGGCCTTTCCCAAGAAAAGCTCCAGAGCTCTGACTGAGTCACCCCGGGCTCAGGACCCCATGAGCAGTTAGGACTGAGCCTAAATGCCAATCCTACAATGCCTTTGTCTTGAGGCACTTGGAGCTCGTGGGCTGGGGAAAGCAGCAGAGCACAAAAGCGTGTGCGGCACTCCGAAACCCTTTCAGGGCTTTCCAGCCGAGTGCTTTGAAACAGCAGAATGTTCCTCTCTCGTTTTTGGGCAGAAATCACAAAAAGCAGATGTTCCACTCTGCTCATTTTTGTCACTGGCACCCGGCCCCCTGGCAGGATTCAAACAACTGTTGGCATCCTTGGAGCAGCTGGGCAGCAGAGCTGCTTCCTTCGCTCACACAATGCCAGTCTGAACAACCTTTGAGCCTAAAACCTTGTTCCTTTGTATTTTGGCAGGCTTCTCTCTTTTGGCACTCCCCCTGCTCAAATGTGGTATTCCCCAATCCTTACAGAGTCTGGGATGTGTCTTTATTGCACCGTAAATGCTGATGAAAAATAGACATAAAATCCACGACACTCTTAATTTTCACTGCAGAAAGGACACTTTCAGAGTTGTCTTTGCAGTTTAACTTCTCAGGATCTTTTTGAATTCAAGCTTCATCAATAAAGGAGGAAAAAGACCTCAGTGTGATGCGTTTTACCTGGATGTCTAACATAATACACAAATTTACATAAACGGCTGAATAATTCTGACATTAGACATAGGATTTAAAAGTGAAAGTGGCAGTCATTGGCAAGAAATCATTTGAAGAATGAGTGCTATTAGATGCAGCATTGATAGGTGGAAGGAGAAAAATGATGCCTTATAGATCACAGTTCTTCTGCTGGGAGCTAAATGTGATGTCTTGTGTGGCAAAAAATTAAAATAAAAACCCCCAAACAAACATAAAAATGATCTACCTGTTGGTCAAGTGCACAATATTAGGAATGTCACTGATAGAACATAAAGAAGTGGGAAGAATATACACCTGGTTAGGCATCAGATATAATTTTTCCTGTGTTTTAGTTAATTGTTATAAAGAAAGAAAAAAAAATTACCCCAAAAAAAACCAAACTGCAACTTCTCACTTCTGCAGGCTTCACTCTGAGTTGTGAGATCACACAATAAAATACTAGACAGGGCTATAGAATGTAAATCCTCTGGGTGGGAGTTCCTGCAGAAAAATTGGAGATGTACTCAGCAACTCGAGAAGAGAGTCATGATTCAAAGGAGAAAGGGAAAAGCTACAAGGAACAGTGTTTCAATATAGTGCAGTGGTCCAAAATTGCCATGAATTCCAGATATCTTCATAAAAATCAGCCATTTAAGTCCTGCCAGCAGTCAAAAACTCAGGCAGGCAGGGTGAGTTGGGCTGGACTGCTCCCTTTGCAGCCAGCCAGTGAAGAGGAAATAAATACTTCCTGCCTCCAATCCTGTTTGCAATGGGATAAAAATGATCTCTGGAAGCAACAGGAATCATCTAAGAAAGAAAAAAGGGAGGTGAAATGAATTCCACAATTGCCACCTAAGATTACTTTAGCTTTCTGCAGCCTGGGGGAATATCTTATCCATGGGAAACGTGGTCACACAGAAAATTCCACTGGAAGTTTGATGTGGTGCATCCTCTCGAAAAGAAAGGGATGTGTTACTAAAGGGACAGGGCAAGTTCCTGTGGGAAAGAAGGAATTTGTGGCTTTTAGCCTTTTTTCCATACTCTGGATCTTGCCAGCAGAGACAACCTTCAGTGTTTGGGAAGAGTAGGTATTTTAAAACTCCAGCAGTTTGGGGGAATACATTGGATGCAGCCACATGAATCATGTGTGAAATATCTGCTTATGTTACTCCAAAGGTTTCCAGGCAGAATTGTGCTTTATGGAATGAGCTTGAAGTGAAATGGTCCTGATGTGAGGATATGCTCAAACTCCTTTTCATATTTCACTGGACATGTGTAGGACAGAGAATAACTACCCAAAACATAGATATCAAAAGTGAATATTCTCTTCATAAATATAGAAAACCTACACTAAAAACTCCACTAGAATTATCATATATCTGTTTATGCTGTTTATATCTCTTTGGGAATCATATACAGACCTCTGCACAAGATATTTTTAGATTACTGCATGATTTCACGTGACTTGCATCTAAATTTAATCCAAAATTAAAATGAGTAACTACATTTATTTCAAACCCCAAGAAGCTGGAGACTCTTCCAATAGATGATTCAATACCAAACCAAAGAATCAGAGAATTGTTTGGGTTCAAAGAGACCTTAAAGACCATTTAGTTCCAGCCCCCTGCCATGGGCAGGGAACTTTCCATTAGATCAGGTTGCTCAGAGCTTCATTGAGCCTGAAACTTGAAATTCACGAAGTTCAAATGTAAAAAAATATATATTTACTTAACAAAATAGGTGATTAATTAGTTGAAAAAACAAGAGTGGACACAGAAGGACAGTGCTCTCTAATGAAGTGAGAGATGCCATTGCATGAAGCATTCCACAGTTACACATTTTAGAACACTCTCTTTAAAAGAAGATGATTCAAAGGAAATTTAAACAGTTTTTGAACTCCTTCTCCCTTCTGTGTTGAGTGGATCTACAGGAGATCCATAGATCTCTTGGATATATAGAAGATCTATGGAAAGATGTTTAGCTGCTGGCAGGGAGGACCAATGTCTCAAGAACATCTGATGGCACAAATTCCTTGTTCCCCATGAACCTGTGCAGACAAAGCCTCGGCATTAGGAGCAGCCACTGATTTATTCCCAGGTCTGTTTAGGCTTGAGCTAAATTCCACTTTTGAGGGGCAAAGCCTGAAAATCTAGGGAAGAACATGACTCACAGATAGGTTCTTCTGTTGTTTCCAAGAGTAGGGGTCTGGTGATATCATCTCACACCTGCAGATGCCGCCACATAACCCCAGGCGAGGAGCTTGCCTTTGGAAAAATCAGATTTTTCCAGCTGATGTCCCAGTCTTTTCATGAGAACTCCAGAAATGACCAGTCCATGTCACACGTGCCTGCTGGACCCACCGGTTATTATGTAAACATCACTAAATGTTTGTGCTGGTATTCCCAGAATCACAGAATCCCAGAATGGCTGGGGTTGGAGGGAACCTTAAATCCCATCCATTCCCACCTTCTGCCATGGCAGGGACACCTCCCACTGTGCCAGGCTGCTCCAAGCCCCAATGTCCAGCCTGGCCTTGGGCACTGCCAGGGATCCAGGGGCAGCCCCAGCTGCTCTGGGCACCCTGTGCCAGGGCCTGCCCACCCTGCCAGGGAACAATTCCTGCCCAATCTCCCATCCAGCCCTGCCCTCTGGCACTGGGAAGCCATTCCCTGGCTCCTGGCCCTCCAGGCCTTATATAAATCCCTCCCCATCGTTCTTGTAAATTCACCTCTTTTTCTCTCCTTACACACACCTTCCTCCACTGCATCAGCTGTGCCTACAGCACTACTGAAACTGTGATTAATTACAGAACTGAAATTAAATTTTCAGATAATTCCACATAGACAGAGACTTTCACGACACATCAGCTTAATCTTGGTCTAAACCAGAGGCTTAAAAGAAGATCATGTGTCACCTCTTCCAAACTATTTGATCTATCAGTCCATTCCCAGGTGCCCTTTGTACCAATCTCCCTTCCCCTCGTGTCATGGTTTAACCCCAGCTGACAAATAAATACCACATGGCTGCTTTCTCACTCCCTCTCACCCCACCAGTGGGCAGGAGGATTGGCAAGAACAAGTAAACCTTGTGCGTTAAGGACAGTTTAATAATAATAATAATAATAATAGTAATAATAGTAGTAATAATAATAATAATAATAATAAACAACCACTGATACTACTGATAATAATAATCATAGCAATGAAAAGGAGAGAGAGTGACAGAAGCCAGGAGACACAAGTGATGCCCAATACAATTTTCACCACCCACTGACCAATTCCCAGCCTGTTCCTGAGCAGCCACTCCCAGTCAGCTCTCCCACTTTTATCCTGGGAATGATGTCCTCTGGTGTGGAATATCCCTTTGGCCAGTCCAGGTCAGTGTCCTGACTGTGCTTCCTCCCAGTTTTGTGTGCATCTCCTCGCTTTCAGAGCATGAGAAAGTCCTGGATTTAGGGTAAGCACTGCTCAAAACACTAAACTTCAGTGTGTTTTTTCACGCTAAATCCAAACCAGCTCCTAGGAAAAAAATTAACCCTCTCCCAACCAAAACCAGGACACCTTCCAGAGTTTCCTGTCCAGCTGGATCACCTCCAGGGTGTCTGCATCCAAACTTTTTCAAGCCACAGCACATTCAGTTATTAGTAAGTACAGAGAAATGTCAGCTCATAACAAGCCAAGATGAAACATTTAAACATCCAGTACTTTTTTTTCCGTTCTGAAACTGATGACAGCTTCCCAGTTCCATTATCTATGCAGTTCCATACCTCTGCTTCAACACTGCAAATCTACAAGCACCTGTTATGAACTGGTTTTCTCTGTTAAAGGTTATGTAGTCAGAAGTCTGTGGAGGACTTTGACTCCCAATAGCAAATTTCCCTCCCTGGTTTTCACTGTGAATCACTCTTATGTTCTCCACTGGTTCTGTCAGCACAACATCACTTGTAAGTACATTGGAGGTCCCCACTCGAGTAAAACACACAGAATGCATCAAAAGTGGTACTTTGCTGTCTGGAGAGAAGAGTTTTGCTCCAATTCTTTCTCTATTTATTGTCTTTTCTACTCTTTTGCCACGAAGGAGTCAATAAGTAGAGCAGAAAGGAGTTCATTAAAGTCACTGCTGAGGAATAGCAAGGAAAACAAGTGTAGTAAAATTAAAATGCAAATTAAAGGACATGCATTTGTGCCCATGCGCTTGTGTGTGTGACTCCAAAGGGACAGCAAGTTCCATGGCTTCTCTGTGAATGGATTTGCAGGAGTCACCTCAGTTGTGGCAGGGAGTTGATCAGGCATGTGAATCACCTGTGTGAAGAGGTGAAATCCCAGCACAGCACTGAGGTGATCAAAGGTATTCAGAAAGGTGCTGGGGAGAGAATTTCAGCTGTTCCACAGCTCCTGGTCACGACATTGCGATACAATTCCAACATTCCTGTTTGTGCACGGAGGAGACAGGGCACTCATGAAATACACGGAGAGAAAACAGAGGAAAAATAACCTAAATGGCTCCAAGTCTCTCAGAATTCTCCCAGCACAGCACACTGCAACATTCACAACTCCTGACTGATTCCTGGCTCCTTGGAGAATTCCTGTAAATCTGGGGGGAAGGGAGCGCTGCCACCCTGTTCTCCTAAACAGATCACCCTCCTACCCCCTCAATTAAAAAGCAATCAATGCACCTCTGAGGGACAAATATTGCAAAATCTCTGAATTGTCCGAAATCTAACTGAGTTAAGGCAGATCTAGTAACCCCAGTTGACAACTAAGATATTTTTTTTCCTGCTTTTAAAAAGAAAGTGTTTTGCTGTTGTAGGATGTTGAACCCTCATTGTGCACTGCTGCCATGGAAGATGCATTATGTAGATGATGCCAGGCCCCAGCATGTGTTTCCAATTAAAATTCTTCATTTTCTGCTAAGATGTTAGACTATGACCTGATTAGCTCTGCCAGTTATCAGAGCTCAGCTTCTGTGCCTCCTTATCTTATTCAACAACTACTGTCTGACTCTACATTTGGAGAGGAAAGCACCACATCCCTCAAAGACCAGGCAAATTTTATGGAGTCCATAAAACTTTCCACAGAAAATTTAGTGTGGGTCAAGGGTAGCACTTCCAGCTGTTTTCTGTCCCTGAGTCTCCCCCTGTCTGCCCACACATCTTAATAAGAAACAATTAGCACAGCTCGAGCTGCAGTTCCACCCTCAGAGTGCAGGTTGATGTCTGTTTTTTTTAGAGATAACAGCTGTACATGGTGGAATTTACTGCAGTAGAAGTACCTGCAAATTCTCGAGGCTTGAAAACAACAGAAAAGTTATCTCTTTTCATCCAGGATTCCTCCGTGGTGTTACCAGATAAGGAGCAGCATGAAAGCCCTTTCGTAAGAGGCAGTGTCCTTAGTCAGCAGGAAAAGAGCAGTGTATTATTTATGGAAAGCAGGAAATACGGGATCAGAGAGAAAAGGTGGTAGATGAAGTGCAAGATTAAGCCTGAGCTTTGAAAATGTGTTTTATGTCACACATAAATAAATATGTCTGTTAGGTCAATTATATGCAATTATCAAAAGATGTCTTTTTATGTAAGTTTTACTTTGGATTCAAATTTCAGGTAGTGGACATTCATTTTGAATTCTTTCCTGTGAGGGTGGTGAGGCACTAGCACAAACAAGCTGTGGCCGCCACATCCTTGGCAGTGTCCAAGGCCAGGTTGGACACTGGGGCTTGGAGCAGCCTGGGACAGTGGAAGGTGTCCCTGCCCATGGCAGGGGTGGCACTGGATGAACTTTAAGTCCCTTTTAACCAAAACCATTCTGTGATTCTGTGATTCTACATTCAGCATCATAAAAATTCTTTTTCAAGCACTTCAGCCTCAGCAGTCGCCTCTCCTCACCTTCCCCAAAGACACACAGACATTATGCAGACGTTTTCAGCATCTTGTTCTGCACCAGCAACATGAAAGAATAGCTGGAGAGGTTGGGAAGACTGGAGCAGGTTCTCCAGCTGGGAAAGGGAATGTTTTTAGCACAGAGCTGCATACGCAAGGACTTCGCCTGGAGGTGGGTGTTAACGTAACTTTTTTAAAAGTGACAGTAAAAATGCAGTGCCCATAAATGCTGGGCCAGATGGATCCCCCCCTGCTTTCACGGGTTGTGCCTCAAATACCACGGTGCATATGGATTTGGGGGGTGAGGTGGTTTTCTGCTGGGTGAAACACACTGCCAGTCCTTGCACTCAGTATTGATAACGCCAGGGAGGGACTGGGAGCTTTCCAAGAGTGGAGATGGCGAGTTTACACTGTAGTGACAAAGGTGTCTGTTCTCTCCAGCTCTGTCCTCATGTTTCCCCCAGGCAGCCTGCAGTACCCTGGCCTGTTCTGGGGCTGCCTTTGCCTGTGTCAAAGAGAGTTGAGAAGGCTCCATGCTTTCAGCTCAGGTAATCACAGAATCCCAGGATCATTGAGGTTGGAAAAGACCTCCAAGATAATCGAGTCCAAGCTGTGCCCGATGCCCACCTTGTTGCCAGCCCAGAGCACTGAGTGCCACCTCCAGCCCTTCCTGGGACACCTCCAGGGATGGGCACTCCAAACCTCCCTGGGCAGCCCCTGCCAAGGCCTGAGCTCCCTTTCCATGGGGAAATTCCTGCTGCTGTCCACCCTGAGCCTGCCCTGGCCCAGCCTGAGGCCGTTCCCTCTCCTCCTGTCCCTGTTCCCTGGCAGCAGAGCCCGACCCCCCCGGCTGCCCCCTCCTGTCAGGGACTTGTGCAGAGCCACAAGGTCCCCCCTGAGCCTCCTTTGCTCCAGCCTGAGCCCCTTTCCCAGCTCCCTCAGCCGCTCCTGGGGCTCCAGCCCCTTCCCAGCTCCCTTCCCTGCCCTGGACACGCTCCAGCCCCTCAATGTTTTTCTCAAAGTGAGAAGCCCAGAACTGGACATATGGAGAATATTTACTGCACAAAGTGAAAGGGAGTAGGACTTGTTCTAACCAAAAAGTTAAATTTCTAGGTTGGGCACCTTGTCTGGGTACCCTTTCTAACCAAGTAAAGGAGACAGACACCTCCAGAGGATGATTCCCTGTGCCATCTTTAGGAGGGAGCAAAACAGGTACTTTTCATCCCAATTTCCTGTAGTGACAGACAGGATGAACCAGTACAGGTTTAACTTAGGGGTGGCTGAAGTCCAACAGGTGAGAAGTAAAAGCAGCCATCAGCCTGTATATTATGATGTATATTTTGAGTTATAGCTGAAATTATTTGTTTCAGTGCAGTTTAGGGTACATCCACCTCTGCTTTTCCAAAGCTTTTTCTGCAATAATCCTCACTCCTGGAGCGAGCTTTGCAGAGCTGTGTGGGATTGCAGTGCTGCAGATTGTACTCTGCTAGAACTTTCTAGCCTGAGTTGCACTCCAAACACCCACAGGCTTGCACTAGGAATTTTAGGCTCATGAGGCTCAATGTTACTTCTCAAAGTGGGATAACAGAACCGGTATCACCCTCATGATTTTATAGATTAAGCTGCTTTTAGCTTAAATCTGGATCCAGGTTCTTTCTCATCAGCAGCCCTTTTCAGTAAGGTTGTTGTAACTGGAAATAGAAAGGCTGAAAAAGAAGGTCATTAATGTGCTTATTGTGAGAGGGAACAAACAAAGGAAAAACAAAAGGAGCTGTGGATTTCTGTGAAGCCATGAAGAGGAAAAATCCCCACTTTTTTACTGTACCTTAGGCTGGTTCATCACTCCATGTTTCAATATCAGGAAAGAAAAAAGAGGCAGGAATGTACAAGGTTCTGCCTTCAGACTCCTGCTGAGCAATAATGGAAGTAAAACTAATTAAGGGCCTGATCAAGGTCCCGTTGAAGCCAAGAGAAAGCTTCCCACTGGTTTCAAATGGCTTTGGATCAGCTCTGAGTGCATGGAGTGTAAATATGACTGCATTAAAAACATGGTCTGCTCTCAGTCAGGGCTGGCTGAAGGATGCTGCCACACCAGAGCTGGCCCAGACCTGCTCTGGAGAAAAGAGTCAAAGGTTATTACTCAAAATTAAAGAGATATATGAAAGCTGCTCTTGATCTGAGAAGGATAAGTGGAAAAAGTGGTATAGAGAAGCCTGTGGGGAAGCTGGGCTGAGCCATTCTTGTGCTGCTCCTGGCACTGGTGGGAGAAGGAGAAGAAATGAGAATTTCCCTCTTCTCAGCACACCTGGAGCACAGCATCCAGTTCTGGGCTCCTCAGTCCTACAGAGACATGGGCACACTGGAAAGAGTCCAGAGAAGGGCTACAAAAGGGACTGGAACTTCTCTTCCCTGAGGAAAGGCTGCGAGAGCTGGGTGTGTTCAGCCTGGAGACCAGAAAGCTCAGGGAGGGTTTATGGATATCTGCAAACACCTGAAAGGAGGCTGCAAAGGGGATGGCCCCATGTGCTTTTCACAACCTGAACCACAGGAGGCTTTATCTGGACACCAGGAAACACTTTTTTTTACTCTGAGGGAGACTGGGGCCTGCCACAGGTTGTCCATGGAGGTTGGGGAAGTGTGTGGAATTTATTTTACAACTTTTTTACCTCAGCATCCTGCCTGGTCTGGTGATAAACTGTTTGCAGAGAACAGAAAATCCCTAATTGTGTTATATATTAGTCCTTAGGTTCCACAAGTTCTTCTTTCCGATTCTTTTGCCATTTATAGGACATTTGCTTCGTTCTGAGGGAATAAATATTCTCCTCAGCCTCCGAGTGTGGCCTGACCTCCACCACAGTCTGTGCCTGTTCCTGAGGTCACTCCAAAAAGGCTGTGACAGAGCTGACTACAAAAGCTGAGACATTGACATCATAGGAAAAAAACAAGCCTAATTTGAAAGGTTATTCGAAATGGGAGCATGAAGAAGGAAACCTTTGATTTCCAGGGCTCTACTCCACAAAACATGAATAAATCAAAGCCTATCCTTGCAACATCTGTTTAATCCCTTGTATTCGCAGTCAGCAGATTAGAGAAGAAACAATATAATATGTTAACACCCAGGAAGAAAAAATATTACTCACTCATCCATAAGCAAAAATCACAGAACACAATTCACTCTGGTCTGACTTCTGTGAGCAGCAAGAAAACTGCCACGTGAGAAACCACCCAGGCTGAAAAATCTCTCTTCTTCCCATTGCTATAGCAATTCTAAGCTGTAAAATGCATGTTCTTTTCCCACAAAAAAGGGATTAGTAGGCAGGAGACAAGGATTTGTCAGAATTATTTATCAAGTTAGTGCACGAGTTAGTTTAAAGTCGTGGACTCTGCCAACTTTTAATACCCTCTTCAGCCTGACTAGAAGGAGGAAGTTAAATTAGTAGAGAGTGGTGCAGTGGCAGATAATTTAAACCCCTGGAATGCTGGAGCTCCCCATGCCAGGCGAGTCAGATGTAATCCTCCAGTTTTAACCAAAATGAAAGAATGCCCTCAGCTCCAGCCAGAAAACAACAACACGGGCAAACACAAGAGCACAGGCTGGGAAGAAATCAGTCCCAATGAGCAATAAAAGGAAAACCAGAACCAGGATTCTATCTGCATCTTATTTTATTGTTGTTGTTATTATCATTATTGTTTTATTCTTTAATCTACCAATTGGTCCATGAATGGTACATTGGAATCCCAAACCTGCCTTATAAACCAGCAGTGTGTGCAGAACACTGAGCTGACCATATCAGGAAAATCAATGTGCCCAAAACCAGCTGATGTGTTGTAAGTAGAGGAAATCACTGATTTTAGGTTGTCATTGATTTTGTGGGTGTTTCCTCCTGCCTTAAATTCACTCAGATGAACTTCTTAGGTGTTGTTTTAATATATTTTGTTTTCAATCAATGATTTATTGGTAGCCAATTCTGATAATTGATTCATTTTTTTCTTGAAAAAGAAGTAAGTGACTCAAAAATGCAAAATCTAGAAAAGCCAGAGTAAAAATCTTTTAACAGAGAAAACCAGCAAAAGCCTCTAGAACAAGAAGGAAGAGATTTTCCCCCTTGCAGACAAGAAGCAATTTATATTCTGAGGGGATGCATCATAATTTTGACTGAAGTAAAATATCTATCTCATTTTGCAAAGCAAGTTACCCTCATAGGCTTAAAAAATTTGCACATAAAACGTGATGTCACCATCCATGTCTAACTCCTTCCTTCAAAGACAGGAGAACTTTTAAAAAAGTATTTATAAAGCACCAAGAGTTCCTTAAAAAAAAAAAAAGTACAGGTTAATGTACAAAATCAATTTCCCCAAAGAAAAGATAGGAAAACTGCAAAAACTTTCTCTTCGGACACTTATGAGTCTATTTGTTTAAAAGAAAATTAACTTAATTTGCTAGATGAGTTTCAGCACTGTGGTTCTCTCTGCATCCAAAAAGATAAAAGAATTAGGATTTTTCATACCACTGATTAGAAAATGGGTACAAGTTTTTTGAGATAGAAGACAGGTCTCAGTGCAATTGTCTTTGGACTAGAGGTCAAAAAAAACCCAACCAAAATTTGGAAAAAATGTAGGTCCCTTTTTTATCCAAATTGAATGATTTGTCCATAATCCCAATCAGTTCATTTATTTTTAGACACAATAGGAAACCTTGGAGCTCTCATGGAAAAGCTCTATGGATTGGTTTCTATTCCAGCCAGTTCAGATATTTGGCTCAGAGCCTAAAGAAATGACTTTGGGGCAAAAATAAAATGAATATTTCAAAGGCCCGTTTTACTTCTGAAATCTTTGCTTAGTAGGAAGCAGTGCTAACATTTGCTGCAATTAAATTTTAATTTGTCCAGCTTGGAAAAAAAAAATCAATGTTTTAACCTAATGATTTTTTTCCAACGAGCAAGAAAAATGCAGGACACGGTGCTGGGTAATTGATAAGGAATGTTGAACACAGGAATTCAGGATGCAATTTTCCCAATACACACTGAAGTGTGATAACAATAAACATTGGTCAAGGCTGTACCATCACTTTATTGGCTATTTTTACACCAGTTAGAGATGTGACAAGGTGTTGACAGAGCTCTCCTAACAGGACACCCTGGGACAGACACATCCACTCTAATAAATTCCATAATATGACACCTCATTTCACTTGGGACACACGAAGTTGCCACAGAGGTGATGCCTCTTACTACAACTCCAGAAGTAATTTCCACTAAAATGTGAAATATTATCACCCAAGTAGAGAGACCCTCAAGTAAATACAGCCCTTAGAATAAAATATGTAACACACAGAGTGCAACAAAAGCCTAAACACCTCTCAAAACATATTTCAAACTCATTTTTCAGCGCTGCCAGTGCACACTTGCTGTTGTTCACAGCATAGATTAAAGGTCTTGCTTTGAAAAATTAGTATTTTAGTGCTGACAAGAGTAGCAGTACAATCTTTTGCATGGTTCTTATACATTATCATTTCTATAAATTTAATCTGCATGTCTTTACTGTTTAAAATAAAAGAGGGACAGTTGGCTTTTGAGGTGTTCAGGTGCCAATATAAGAAGGTGTATCCCACAAGGTGCTTTCAGAGCTGTTTGGACATCGACTCCCATTTTATTTCTGAGTGCCAGCACCTGCCTGGATGAATTTTCCACCAGTTTCCATCTGTGCTGCAAGCAGATCAATGATTTTTATAATTTACAGAGTGCTCACCAGGCTGGCAGGGTGTGAAAGAACAGCCAAAAGAAGCCACAAATAGAAGGTAAAAGAAGGTGCCTTTTCCAATCAAAGTTAAACCAAAGTAACATTCTTCTGAGCAGCCCTGAAGGAGTTAAATAATTCACAAGGATTGGGATGAATGGATTCCCTGTAGGAAGCTCCCAAAAGGAGACTGGGGATGTTAATGGGTTCTTGGAATAAAAGTGGTAAAAGGTAATAGAGGCCACAAAACCTCCCCGTCTCACCTCTCAATTTCCCCTCCTGATAGACTGTACACAAATTAACAGCTTTTTTGTGTCTTTCAAGGCTATTTATTTCTGGCAAGGACGCAGACTTTTCTGTCAAGGTTTGCAGAACATTTTGTTCTGCACCACGTATGCACATGCTGCTGGATCCTATTCCTATTATATATTCAAACAGCACACTGAAGATTGTCATCACACAATCTGTCTGGAGCTGTCCTGATGAGCAGAAAAAGTCCAAATTGATGGGAGGGGAAAAAAAATTCACCCTTTACAATTCTGATCCAGAATCAACTGGACTGGTCTTTGTGCACAGGAGGGGGTAAAAACACCAAGGTGTGTTCCCTGCCTCTCCTCCTCCCTTCCCTCATCCATCTGCACCTGCTCTTCATAATTTCATGGAGTTTTCTCCTTTCAGGAGTATCTATCCCTAATGGAAGTATTCTATCCATACAAGCTCTCCTGCCCTTCCTCATGATGCCACCTCAAAACAATTCCAGTGGCATTCAAGCAGCTGCTGAAACAGGTGTGCAATTCCTGTCCTGACTGCAGAGGTTTTGCACTATCACTGCCTAAATCCATACATTATTACTGCCCAAATCTGTAATTAAGGCTGGCAAGCAGCTGAACAGACTTTGTCAAGGATTTTAGACACCAATAATTTGGTTGAGCTGAAAATGCTGCAGTCATTGTACAGTCAGCAGCAGATCATCCCAGGATGTGCAAAAGGAACTTAAAATAAGGAATTTACACTACTGCAGAAGAAATGAGAAAACAGTATTAAATTAAGTTCTGGAAGGCATTAATTAATTAATGCATTTTTTACATCAAACTGGTCCTCTCACTCTACGACTGAACAACTTTATGTGAGGATGGATAAAATGAAAAATCAAACTTGTTTTTCCATGGGTGATGTAAATTCTGAGAGACACCCGTTAAAAACTGAAGAAAACCCAACAACCCAACCCATTCTGATCAGGAAAGTTACACAGGGAGTTAGTCATATCACATTTAGGGTAAGGAGGATGTAACTTTGTAGTGGCAAAATGAGAAATACAAAAAGCTGCACGGCCACGGGAAGCTGTGCAAGCAAAGCTCCATGCAAAACATTTACACAGAAATCGTTCCCTGATTAAAAATTCCAGCCCAGACCTAAAAATTTACAACTTAACCAAATACACCAAAGACAACTCTTACTCTAGAGCTGAAACTGGGCCCTGGGGGAAATTTATTGATTATCACAACTTACTGAGACCTTCAGGGAAGCTACTGAAATTTAATGAATCACAGAACTTTCACCATTTGAGCCCCTGAAGCTGAATATTCTCCACCATCTGTGGGCGATTTTTTTGGAGCAGCAGACGGCACAAATTCCTGGGGAACTGTCCCATGTGAATTCTCCACTGCTTAATAGCAATGGCTCCTTCTCAGCTGCCAATTTTCAACTAAATTCTAATAAATGAATGTGATTGAAACCTTCAACCACGCTGATAAATGGGGTTGAAACTGATCTCCAAACTGCTAGAAGGGGTAAAAAATGACACCACAGTCACAATGGACTTGTTGCAGCAGAAAATCAGAATAAAAAAAAAAGATAGGCCTGAGGTTATTTATAAATACATTGCATTTTAAAATGTTTAAATTTAAAAAAAAAAAGGCACCAACAATACAGAAGTTGGCAAAAAAAAAAAGTATTACCATCAATATGTCCAAACATGAGAGATTAGACCCTTTTTCAGTCCCATCAAATACAAATCTTTGTTGTAGTGACACCATTAAAGTGCAAAGAAGAAGTCACCAGTTTAAATTTTCCTTCAGCACTGCCAGATAAGACCAGTGATTCATCCATCTAAGTGTCAGTACTTTGGCTGGGGAAAAAAAGCCCTAAAAAAAAAAAAAATATTTGGATGCACATGTCCACGTAATCTACTTGAAACTGCTCATTACCTCATTTCTGGAGTAATTTTATTCAGGTCTCCTCCCTATTAAGCTGTTTTTATTCTCCTCCATCAAAGAACTGGAAGCATTAGGGATTGTCAAGGTCTAAAGTGAAACTCCAGAAGCTGATTTGTTTCACTTTTTTTTCCCTCCCAAATCACACACTGACCCATCCAGCAGTGTCCAGTCTGCCGAGATGGGTCTGAGCAGGAGGGAGCCCCTCGCACAGAGCGTCTCCCATAAATTCCTGGCCCCAAACTCAGCACAGAGTTATGGCCAAGCCAGGAAACTGCCTCCCTGCAGGCTGGCTGGCTACTGCAGGAGATCCCAAAATCATCAGGGTTGGAAGAGCCCTTCAGGATCACCCAGTGCCACCCCAGCAGCACCAGCAGCACCCCAAAGCCTGTCCCCAAGGGCCACATCCAGACTCCTCCTGAGCACTCCCAGAGACAGTGACTCCAGCACTCCCTGGGCACCTCATCCCAAGGCCTCACCACTCTGGCAGGGAAAAATTGTTTCCAATCTCCAACCTGAGCCTCCCCTGGTGCCATTGGAGGCCATTTCCTCTCCTCCTTTCCCTTGGCACACGGCAGCAGAGCCCGACCCCCCCTCACTGCCCCTCCTGGCAGGGACTTGTGGGGAGCAGTGAGGTCCTCCCTGAGTCTCCTCTGCTCCTGCACGAGCTGCTGAGTACAGAAAGCCAAATTCTGATGTTTCTCCCCACATGGAGCAGCCCCACTCAGCTCTTGTGGCACGAAGTCCGCCTCAATGTGGCTCTGTCATGACAAAAAGTCCAAGATTTGGGCTCACTAAAATCAGCAGCAGCAGCAACAAGAAGGAGAAGTGA
This sequence comes from Coloeus monedula, assembly GCF_965178545.1. Classification (NCBI taxonomy): domain Eukaryota; kingdom Metazoa; phylum Chordata; class Aves; order Passeriformes; family Corvidae; genus Coloeus; species Coloeus monedula. The sequence goes on from NC_138783.1 coordinate 117,099,044, forward strand.
GGGAAAAGCTGTGAATTTTAAATCTAACACAACCTGTAGATCAGAGGCCTTCGGATTCAGAGAACACCAAAGAAATCGGATTTAAATCGTGATGTACAATCCAAACACAGAGAAAGTTGTATTTGCCTGTGCATCTACCAAGAAAGAGGCCAGAGGGGCACAGGGCAGGGGTGATGGTTTTATCAAAATTGTTCATTTAAAATTTCTCTAATCTAGCTCAGATGGCCACCAGGTCTTGCAAAATTGGAGGTTTTATGCCTGTAATATCTGTAATAAAGAATGTGCTGCATTGTGCCAGGCAGAATGAAAAAAGGACTGAAAATCATCATAATAAAGGATGTGCTGAAGAATTCATTGAAGGATCTTAAAGACAGGTTTTATTCACTAAAAAGGTGCCGTGGGGTGTTTCTTTTTTCCATCAAGGAATTCTAAGTTAATTACAAAGTTCTGGGGTTAAATGTTCTCTGCACATTTTCTGGAGTGTGCTGTGATAAAACCACTAGTTGTTGACTACTGTTAATTACGTGTTTGAGCATGCCAAAGTAATTTTCTGGGCCAGTTTAGTAATACGCCAATAATTTCTGTCTCCTTGAATCTAAAATTCCCCTAAAATCACAAAAGAAGTGGCTTTGGAAATGAGGTGACCTTGTGGAAAAGGAGAAATAGAGACCAAAAAAAACAACAACAACAACAACAACAGCAACAACAACAACAAAACCCTCAAAAACCAACCAAAGGAACCATTCCTAAGTAGAAAATTTAAAATTATCCAGAGGTGCTAGAGGTCTCATTCCTGTCTGATAATGAAAAATTTGTCTCTCAGCGACCTGAGCAGCAGGAAACAAAAGGAAATTACCCTCTGACAGCTTTCTTTGTAGACAAAGAATTGGTGGCTCCTAATGGGCAGGTGTCCACATTAGAAAAAAACATTAATTAATGCCCTGGCTGGCAGGCTCAGCTGGGGAAAACATGGCTAAATGAGCGTGGAAACTGGAGTGCCTTCTGGGATGGTAATTGCGTGTCCCCACATTTATTGTAATTTGGGATGTGATTTTCCATTTGGATCCAAATCACTGAAAGGGTCTGGTTGTTGGGACAACACACAGGGATAATGATTCTATTAAAACACTGAGGGCCTGATTTCTAAAGAAATCAGCACCATTATTGGGATCAGGAAATTTTTGGTGGCTTGGAAAATTTGGATACTCATGATAATTTTAGGGTAAAAACTGCCAAGAAGGAATTATGTGAAAGCCACAAAGTGGTGGTGACTGTGGGCACAATGAAGAGCAACACCAAATTTTAAATGAACAATTTTGATAAAAACTAGAACACAGGGAAATGTGAGAGGGGGAAAGTTTTGTTTTCTTTCATTTTACATGAAGACAAAAGAGGAAAAAAAGCAGTAATAAATTATTTTTCTAGGAATTAAGTCAGCAATTTTGTTCAGAAGTGGAAACAAAAATATTAATTAAAAATTTAATTATAAGGTTTCTAGATAAGTTGAAAGAGAGTTGTGTTTTTCACCAGGACAGATTGCAGTCAAGAACGGAAAGATATGGAAAAGGCAGGTGGGATTTAACCAGATCCTCAGAAGGGTTGGATGAAGCCTTTCACAAGAGGCTGGTCCCCAAGGCTGCAGCACTGAAATGCCACAGGCAGGGACACCTCCCACTGTGCCAGGCTGCTCCAAGCCCCAATGCCCAGCCTGGCCTTGGGCACTGCCAGGGATCCAGGGGCAGCCCCAGCTGCTCTGGGCACCCTGTGCCAGGGCCTGCCCACCCTGCCAGGGAACAATTCCTGCCCAATCTCCCATCCAGCCCTGCCCTCTGGCACTGGGAAGCCATTCCCTGGCTCCTGGCCCTCCATGCCTTGGGAATTGTCTCTCTCCAGCTTTCCTGCAGCTCCTTCAGGCCCTGCAAGGCCACCCTGAGCTCAGCCCAAAGCTTCTCCTCTCCAGGCTGAACAATCCCAGCTCTCGCAGCCTTTCCTCCCAGCAGAGCTGCTCCATCCCTCTGCTCATCCTGGTGTTGCTCAACTTACTCTTTTAACATTTTTTGTTATGAAACCTTTTGTAGCCACATTTCAAATTAATAATTACATAGCAAATAATTTAGCAAAGTAAAAATCATCCTGGTCTGAGGAATTCATCACCAGGGATGAGTTCAGAGGGTGGACAGAAGAATAAAGACATCTTCTTTCAATAAACCCAGAAAAGGAGATTTCTCCTCAGTAGGATGCAAACCAAGGTAGTCACTTTAATTTGGAGCTTTTTAACCATCTCAGAAGAGCCTGGAAGGAATTTGGAGCTTTAAGCCCTGGCCCTGCACTGAGACATCTCTGTCTAGACTGAGCCTTCCTATGGTCTGAACACATCCAGCAGAGCTCCATGAAGATGGGTAACAGCTCTGCCTGCACGTAATTTCAGAGTCAGCATGTACCTGCCTATGTTGGATCACATTCTCCAGGTTCTGCAGCTGAAATTGTCCTGGAAATATACAGCAAAAAAAGAGAAGGAGGTGAAAAATTATCCATAAAGCTGCACATCCAGCCTTTGCAAAGCAAAACAAGCTGTTCCATGCAATGGTTAGGGACGCCTGGAACTGATCTCTTCTAGTACAAATGCCTAGAAGCAGAGCTTTGATTTTTTTCAAAACAAACAAGAAGGAATTTTAATTAAAAGACATTGAGGAATGGCAAAACATCTTACCTAAATCTTGCTCCCATTTTCAGTGAGTAAAGATTAATTTACCCTTAAATCACACAGAGTTTTCTGAAGTGTTAAACATTTGAGAATTATGCAGCAGACGTTAAAATCAAGTCAAGCTGCAAAACTCAGGAGATTTTTGTGCATCACATCCAGTCTGCACAGTGGTAGAATGCTTATGTTAATAGGACAGCACGAGAACTGTCAGGTGCTTATCTTTTTATTAACCAGGTTTGCACTCAACTGAGTGAATTCTGGGCATAATCTAGAATTTGGGGAGGAGAAAAGACAGCATTACAATAGAAAATAAGAAGGATCTTAAAAAATGGAGCAACAAATTAAATACTTCTTCTGACTACATTTACTCCTGATTAAAATTTCACAAATCAGCTCTCAGGAAATATTCTGAGTAATACTGAGCTTCCTCAAAATTTTAAAATGAAGGAGACAATGGAGTTTCTATGGCAAGGTTTTGGTAGCAGCGGAGCTGCAGGGGTGGCTTCTCTGAGGAGCTGCCAGAAGCCTCCCGCATCTCTGTTTGTTGTCTGTAATGGAATAAAATGCTTTATCTCTATTAGAGCACATAATTTTTCCCTTTATAAGTTTATAGCTATGAATATTTTATCATTATTAACACTTAATAAGATTAAAAGCAGCAGCAGTGGCCAGCTCCATGAGCTGACCTTTAATCACTGGCATTATCCATTATTTTCGAGGTGTTTAAACTCAGAAAGGACTCGAGTAGGCACAATTTGAAACATCTCCATTACAGGGCACTGTATCTAAAGCACATTCTGCAAAGTGGAAGTGCCATCAGCTGCACTGCCTCAAGAACACACAGATTTGCTGTGCCCAACGTGTCAATCTTTAGTCTGACTCACCCGGAGCTTGTCTGGAAATTCCAGTTAAAATATATCCTTAAAATATATCCCAATCCCCGAGACACGCCACACGTCTGCATGGCACTGTACAAAACACGCTGAGGTGAAGAGCTGCAGCAGGAACAGCACCAGGACAAGGCTCCTGCAGAATAATTGACTTGTTGACAGGGATTGTGCTTTCTGAGGCTCCTCGGGGATCTCCAGGCAGCCTCTCACTGTGCTGAGCTGGCATTCCCTCACAGGGAACAGCCCTTGGGGCTGGTCTGGACAATAAACGTGGATTCTGTCTCCATCCTCCGCTGATGGCAAGCAGGAGCCTCCTGGAGCAGTCAGAGCTTGGTCACCTTGGTCTGAACAGCAGGAGAGCCACAGGGAAATGAATTTCACTCTGTTCTGCTTTTTTGTTAGTGGATATTCTCTGTCATTTACAATATAATACATCCATATGTATGGTATTCTATATTATATATATTGTATATCAGCACTCAGGTGAGAGCCCACCTGCAGAGCTGCCCCAGCCCTGGGACCAGCACAGGGAGGACGTGGAGCTGCTGGAGAGAGGCCAGAGGAGGCAGCAGGATGAGCAGAGGGATGGAGCAGCTCTGCTGGGAGGAAAGGCTGCGAGAGCTGGGATTGTTCAGCCTGGAGAGGAGAAGCTTTGGGCTGAGCTCAGGGTGGCCTTGCAGGGCCTGAAGGAGCTGCAGGAAAGCTGGAGAGAGACAATTCCCAAGGCATGGAGGGCCAGGAGCCAGGGAATGGCTTCCCAGTGCCAGAGGGCAGGGCTGGATGGGAGATTGGGCAGGAATTGTTCCCTGGCAGGGTGGGCAGGCCCTGGCACAGGGTGCCCAGAGCAGCTGGGGCTGCCCCTGGATCCCTGGCAGTGCCCAAGGCCAGGCTGGACATTGGGGCTTGGAGCAGCCTGGGACAGTGGGAAGTGTCCCTGCCCATGGCAGGGGTGGGATGAGATGATCTTTAAGGTCCCTTCCAACCCACTCTGTGATTCTGAGAGAATTTCTTGCACGCATTAGTTACTAAAATATCTCCACAGTCTGAAGTGAGGAGGTGACGCTGTGACAGAGCCAGGGGGTTCAGGCAGTGGAGCCCCTGCCCCGAGGCTGTACAGGCTGTTTAGGGAGGATAATCCCACGTGTAGGACTGGGGGCAGAGCAGGAGGATGCGCCCTGTGACAGCTCCGAGCCGCATGCTCCTTCCACACCCGCTCCCTCGGGAAGTGTGGGAGAGTGTGAAGAGAGGCAGGGGAGAGGTGAGGGATAAAGTTAGATGGAGAGAAAAGGCAAGGGAGACTGTTTTAGGAAAGGTGATGGGCTGGGTAAGACAAGAGAGCAGGAAACGAAGAAACTGAAGGTGGGGGAGAGGAGAATGGGAGGTGAGGAAGGGATCAAACCTTTGGCATGGCACAAGGAGCACAGTAACTCCGGGATTTCTGAGAGGTGGCCTCACACCTCCTGTCTTACCCATTTAACACATATTTAGTCACATAGAATCGGGTCAACTCCATCCTTAATGAGCTGAGCACTTCCCCCGGTGATCCCTTTGCTTGAGACCCCCAGACAACTCTCCTGTGGAGGTGCCACTTTCCCTCTGTTGGTGCTACAGGGAATCCAAATAACCTGCTTAGACCCTGCATCCAAATTTTCAGTGAAAAAGCTGGACTCAGGGACATGAACCCCAAGGCTATGTCCAAATATCCACACCTGGCTTGTTTCTGCTGCAGCTCCTATTATTGCCTTCATTAGCTCTGAAAAGTTAATGGTGAAGGTAAACCAAAAGCTGCTTTACCTCAGCATTTCTCTTTTTTATTACTTTTTCTGTCTGGCCCAAAAGGATCTGTGCAAGCAACAAAAAATTCGATTTTCTCTCAGGGAGTAGTAAATGGGAGGTATTTTCAGGTATTTTTTCAGTAGGACAGGGAGGTATTATCATTATTAGAATTTTTGCATTCATCTGACACATTACTTGTTCTTTTCCAACCTCTCATTGCTTTTGAAGATTTTTTTTCCTTTTTTTTTTTTTTTGAGATAGATTTAACAACAAAAGGCTGCTAAAATTGGAAACTGTGTGAGACACTTTGGTATTATTCAATCAGAGAAAAACCTGACGCTGCAGACAGGTCTTGTTTAAGAACTTTCATTGAGGGAACATGATCACAGCACAAAACAAAGAAAAATGTCAGTTCCCCTTGTTCTGTGTTCATCATTTAAGTCTCACAAGGTATCTGAGGAAATAGGTTCAGGTTTGAGATGTTTGATCTGCTCTGTGCAGTCATGAGTTATTTTTATAATGCACCAAGGCAAGTAATAAACAAAACATCTTTTATTAGATCATTATTCTCTTAAATAGTTTAAATAATGGTTTCTAGATTAGTTCAGGTTATGCTTCCACTTACGTTTTTCATAGGAAATCCTGAGCCTGTAGATTTTCTTAAAGCGATTCTTACTGAAATCTGGAATTTACAAGAATACAACCAACCAGTTGAGATTTTCCCTTTGGGGGACACAGAAGCAATGAGCCCATGAAAAACCCTGCATGTGCATTATTAACAGCTGAAAAGATTGGATAAGCATTTTTAAGTCTCTTTTCTATAGTGAATCTCCTCTTTTGGGTTTCTACCAACTTTTTTTTTTTTAAAAACAGGGTGGCTGCTGTTATCTCAAAGTAACTTACATTTCTCCTATTACAATTCAGAATATATTCATGATTTATGCCCTAAAAAAGAAAAGCAGCAGTTTCTTAAGAGCTTGATCCAAAGGTCTCGGAATTGGTAAGAGCATTTCCACTGAAAATAGAGCTTTTCCCCAGGCATTAACTGCACACAGCCACCCCACCTGCAGCCTGCAGATTTCCATGGCAGAGCATATTTTAGATTATCCACTCTGCCTCGAAGACCTTTTGCTGAGATGTAATTTATGCTGGTTTGTCCAAGCCTAAGTAAAAAGCTTTCAAACCTTTTCGGTGTAGCATCCCTGCCTCACTTTGTTGCCTGGATATTCTCCTTGATTTCCAGTGTGAACTTACACTTGCTTAATTTCACAGCGCAGGCAGGAAATGCTGGGTGTAAGACTGAAATCCTCCACTGCAATTACCTGCACCCATAATTTGTCAGAACACCCAAGCTGAGCTTCTCAAAAGCAGGCAGAACATGCAGCTTGTTGGCTGTAAAACACAGGAGTGGAAGCTCTCCTGGTGTTCAGTCAGCCCACCTCATTGTCTTGGAGTAGATGTATTTTTACAGGGATCTGAGGGAATCAAATGAATCTTCTGACTCTCTGTGGGACCTTTGTAGTGGAAGAGGAAAATTCACCCTCTAGAGCAAAGGAACTAAGAAAAGATACCTGCCTTTAATCACGTAATCACACCACAACATTGCTTTGTTCCCACTGTGGTCCTGTAGATACCCAAATTTCTTTATTTTATTAACCTAAACCAGAATTGTCGCTAAAATAATCTGCATCTCCTGCCACTGTCACCACTGTAAGTTAAGGATACTCAAATTCCTGCAGTTCTGAGGTTTTTCTGCCAAAAGCAGGATTTTTTTCAATAAGTTTTCAGTTTCATGTTCTCTGCAATAGATTTTTATAGTCTAAAATTGTGAAGTTCTTCAGGTTCAGTAAAACCAAAAACCTGAGACTTGCTACAGCTTAGATCTTACTTCAAATGTCAAACCCATAAAGTCTGTCTCTGTGAGTTTTATCTTTTCATAGATATGAATATTCTCTCTCCTGCAAATGCTCAATTTTTTTCTCCTTATCTTGTCAAAATTGTATTTTATTTATTTATGATCTGCTAGATACAAGTGCATTAAAAACTGTTCCTATTTACTGCACAGCAGTCAGTAACATTTATCTGATGATTCTGCTCCTCAAAGGATTTCCCACACTCAGAACCACCACACACCATCCCCACTGTTTAATATGTGAATATTTGTTCCTCCTCCTTGGAGAATGACACTGCATTTGCAAGGGGTTGAACCCACAATTCTGTAAGCTTTGTCCCTTGAGTCTGAGGGGACCTGACAAGCTCCTCTAGAACTGCTGCTTGATTTTTCTGCCTGGAAAAAAACAGAGATTTTTCCATATATATTTCACAGACCAAGTGTGAATGATGAGTAAGTTCACTAAGAATTATGAGAAATGTAAAAAAAACCCCTCAATTCTAGAACCCAGGGAAATAAATTCAGTTCCTCCTGCTGCTAATGCAAATTTCCTCCATGTAAGACATCTTAGAGCTCCTGAGAGTGTTTTATGAGGTCTGAACACATTAATGAGCCCAAGTCACCCCTGCTGCTCCGTAACTCCAGTGAACCCAGCTAAGGCACTCCCTCCTTGAACTCTGCTCACTCCATCTATTCAAATATTGTATTTTAAGCTCATTCCAGCTGATGCAAATTGAAATCACCTCTTGTGCCACGAGAAGAATATTCCTATAAAATACATTCCCAGCCATTCAAGTGCTGGGATCACTGCAAGGGAGTGCAGATTAGTGCTCAGCTTTAAGGCTGAGGATGAAGCCAGTTTGCTGGAGATCAACTAGTGCTGGGTCCTGCACAAAAATAGTCTTTATAGGCCATGGCCCAACACTTAATTCTGGAAAACCAGAAAAAAAAAGCAGTTGGGACCAACCTCTTTTCTTGGGACAGGCAAGACAGGATAGGAAAAATAAACAAGATATCCATTATTTCTTATTTTGGGCCAGGGAGACAGGAAAAGCAACTCCCACAAGCTTAGGCAGGCCTTGCATAAAGCCTGAATTCTAGTAACAGTAAAATAATGCAGTAACACAGAGTATCTCGTTGTTTAAAGCCCTAAAGATGGGCTATTAAGCTATTTTTTTCCTTTGTTGGATACGTGTGCAGATAGAAATGGAAGTTCCTACGGCGTTTTTCCAAAGGAAGAGCTCCAGCTCCTTCCAACAATCCCTCCCCACCTAAAACAAGCCCTGCTTTTGAGAGCTGGGTGTAGGCTATTGCTGGAATGAACAGCACATAATGAGAGCTGCATTTGCCTACACACCATCGCCCCAGAACCTGTGTCTAATTCATTACTGAAAAGTGTTTGGAGATGTCACGAGCAGGAAAGACACTCCATAAAATTAAATTCTATTATTCCCACTTAATAATGTTTCGAAGATGAAACCGTTTTCATGTAGTTTGAAAAGTAATTGAAGATATCCCAAGATAGATTAGCCTGAGCTGAAATTTCCAAAAAGGTTCTTCTTTCCTTTTTGCTCATTGAATTGGTACTTAGTGATTAAGGAGCTATTGCCTTCGAGGATGTCAATTGAATTACCAGGGATTTGCTACTTCAGAAGTGAGAAAGCTTCATAAAATGATGTGTAATGGATATAATGGATGTGAGTTCTGATCCACAGCTGACAAAATACTGTTAGAACTTTTAGTCAAAGTTCTGGATTACTTCAACAGATTCCCAGTGTGTTGGTGAAGCTCTGCACTTGTGAGCTGACAAAAGCGCAAGAGATGTTTGAGCCATGCAGGAAACAAAAAAAAAAACCCTCCCCTGAAGGCTGTGAAGCCTTTCAGAGGGACCTTGGCAGGTTGGAGAGATGGGCAGAGAAGAACTGTCTGAAATTCAACCAGGGCAAAGTCAGGTCCTGGGGAGGGGAACAACCCCAAGCAGCAGCACAGGCTGGGGGTGACCTTCTGGACAAGGATGTGGGAGTCCTGAGGGACAATGAGCTGTCTCCAAACCAGCAGAGTGTCCTGGGGGACAGGAATGCCAATGGGATCCTGGGGTGCACTGGGAAGAGCATTCCCAGCAGGTCAGGGTTATCCTGCCCCTGTGCCCAGCCCTGGGGGCACCTCTGGGGTGCCGTGCCCAGCTCTGGCTCCTCAGCCCAGCAGGGCCAGGGAGCTCCTGGAGCGGGGCCGGCGGAGGCTGCGCAGCTGAGGAAGGGCCTGGAGCAGCTCCGTGCCCAGCACAGGCTGAGGGAGCCGGGGCTGCTCAGCCTCGAGAGGAGCCCCAGCTGAGAGGGGCCCTCAGCCCTGGGTGTCCCTGGCTGCAGGGAGGGCTCAGGGCAGGGCCCGGGCTCTGCTCCGGGGCCCAGCAGCGGCCCCAGAGCCACGGGCAGGGCCTGAGCCCGGCAATTGCCCTGCACAGGAGGCAGAACTGCTGCCCTGGGCAGGGCCAGCCCTGAGCAGATTGGCCACAGAGGCTCTGGGCTCTCCTCCCTGGGGACATTCCAGAGCCATCTGGACACAGCCCTGTGCCCTGTGCTCTGGGATGGCCCTGCTGGAGCAGGGAGGTGGCACCAGTGACCCTCTGTGGTCCCTTCCAGCCTGGCCCATCCTGTGACCCTATGAAAATAAGTATAATGATTTCATTAATTAGTGCCAGCTGAAGCCAACAGCCACTGGAGAGGGAGTTTCAGGATTGTCCTTGTCCTTCCATTAGAAAAATCACAAAAAGTTCTTACACTGTCTTGTCCAAGAATTTTTCATTATGAGACAAGTGACCTAGGAACTCAATGTTTTGATTCCTATCTGGAATTCGATCCAATCTTCTCCTGCTTGACACTGGAAATGTTATTTCTGTGCTGCCTGGTTGGCACTCCTGCTGTCTTCTTGTGCCTCTCTGACAGAGCCACGGCAGACTGTGCAGCACAGGATGTCAAACAAGGAAGGTTTCATACAAAAGTGCCTGATTTTCTTTGGCTCAGAAGGGAAAGAGTGATGTGAAGGCCGCACTTTGTGTTGTCCCTTTAAACCCATGAATCTTGCAACAACGTGATAATAATTTGAGATTAAATTCAGTGCAAGGCAGGACACCACAGCCTCAGATATTGTAGGACTGGGCAACTGCTCTTTTGTCTGAAGGAAGCTGATAGGAAGGAAATACCTTTAAACAAAAAGAAAACAACTCTATTAGAAAAGGACAGTTTGCATCTTCTTTCTTACACCCTCAGCTGAATGAAAGGCCTCACAAACAGTGCAAAAAGTACAAAGCAGCATTTTAAATGGCCCTTTTTGCTAGCTGAAGTTATGCTTCACTTAATTTATATTTCACGCATCCCTTCTTGCATCACAGTATCACCTATTGCTGGCACTTTGTAAAGTGCACATCACTCCAAGCATGAAAAGCAGGATTTGTTGCTTTTTAGGCACCCAGGAAGGCAGTAACCATGTGAGACATCCACACACAACAGGAGCAGGGTCTGGCTCTGCTGCTCCTCTGAGGCCGTGGAAGATTCGGGATCTTCACCTCAGAACAGGCACCGGCAGCAAGAGCCCACAAATTCAAAATCCCCTGAAGAAATCACTCCATGCTGACTACAGGGCTACAAAAAACCCCAAAATATGAGCATCATTGTGTTAGGAGAGATAAAAAATGAGTCCTGCTTCTCTTGATGTGTTTTCTGAGGTGGCAATTCTTGTTTACCCAGTAATCTCCAGAGGAAATACAACCACAGTCAGCCCTTAAAGGCAACTCCGCTCCTGAAATGAAACACGGTGTTGTTTACTCTTTTTTTTTTCTTGTTTCATTTTGTTGTTTACTTTTTTTGTTGCTCTGTTTTGTGGGTTGGATTTTCGTTTCTTCGAAGGCAGAAAATCTCACTCTGCTGTCAGTCTGTATTCAAACTCGCATCTGCTAAAATCAGGAACAAAAGTATGTTTTAATCTTTGATTCTCCCCCAAGTTAATCTGCTAGAACTCATTCTGTCAGAGAGGATGGAATTCCTTTTTTATATGGCATCAAAAACCAAATTTCTTAGAGGTGTTCTAGCTCCCTTAAAATATTCCATTTTGAAGAAACACATGAGTGGAAAAATTTTCCTAATTTCCAGACCTTCATGGGTGTATGTGTGCACATCCTAGTGATCATTAGAGAGAGGGAAAAGGACAAAATTTGACATAACATTTCCACAGAGTCTTAAGTGAATTGATAACAGTACCAAAGGTTAATTTTTTCAATTAAAAAAACTGGAAATAAGATGTAATTTTTAAAAAAATTAATACTCAGAAATGACATGCACACAAACATATTTTTATCTACTAAAGAAGGAAGACCAGAACTTCAGTAGTCCTGGGCATTTCTTTAAGAAAAGTAAAATAAACTCAAAAACTTATAAATTTGTCCTTAGATAGTATATTTAATATTTTCAGTTTAAAATGAAATGCCATTCAAGTCTCCTTTGTCATGATAGGCTTCATCATTAGTAAAAAGTATGTCATGATAAGCAAAAGTAAAGTAATAATATTTAAAATATCAATTTGTTATTAGTCTAATAAATCCAGCCCTCCATCTCCAGGGCTCAAATTGCTCTTTCCCAACTGTTCACTCCTGATAAACTCAGAGTTCTGCAGCAGAAGGAGGTGCTTTAAGGTCACTTTATAAATCATCATGGACACAAATTCCTGATGGTTTTCAGAATGCTTTGCTTTCCTTTGATGATTAATGCCATGCAAAAAAAACTGCCATAGAGGACCTCTTTTTTTGTAAAAAAACTGACACTCTTGTGCTAGTTCTTTCTTTATTCCTTCCTTTTTTTTCCCTTCCATAGCAAAGCATGAATCTGATGCTGGATGCTATATTATCAGCATGGCTTAGGGCATTGTCCTCACTCAGATCCAGGGCATAACCTTAAACCTTTCTTTTAATATAAAATGTTCTCAGGGGTGTATGAATGCTGTTCTGAAGCATTATCTGCTTGTTTCATGAATGCAAATGTTTCCTATTACTGTGACATTTGAGCTGGTTCTTCAGTAGAGGTCCAACTTTTTGAAGTGCAAGTAGTGGCTTATTTGGTATAGAAAATATTTCTGTAGGTTTTTGCATCAGATAAAAGTCAGTATCGGGACAAGACACTTAACAAGAGAGTACCTCCTGTGAGGAGCAGCTGAGGGAGCTGGGAAAGGGGCTCAGGCTGGAGCAAAGGAGGCTCAGGGGGGACCTTGTGGCTCTGCACAAGTCCCTGACAGGAGGGGGCAGCCGGGGGGGTCGGGCTCTGCTGCCAGGGAACAGGGACAGGAGGAGAGGGAACGGCCTCAGGCTGGGCCAGGGCAGGCTCAGGGTGGACACCAGGAGCAATTTCCTCATGGAAAGGGTGGCCAGGCCTTGGCAGGGGCTGCCCAGGGAGGTCTGGAGTGCCCATCCCTGGAGGTGTCCAAGGAAAGCCTGGACATGGCACTCAGTGCTCTGGGCTGAGGACAAGGTGGGCATTGGGCACAGCTTGGCCTCCATGGCCTTGGAGGGCTTTTCCAGCCTCAGGGATCCTGGGATTCTAAGGTAGAGCTGGACAGACTTCAGCTCCTCTGGAGTTATGAAATGGTCCTGCTCTTAGATAAAGGAGGTATCCCCTGAGCAGCCTGGGGCCCCTGCAGCAGGGTTTGCTCATGTCACAGCCAAAAGGCCTTGGAAAAATCACATTTTCCTGCCAAATGACACCTGGCAGGGACCATTCTCAGCCTGTGGCTCTCCCCAGTGCTGTTTTTACCACAGCCCCAGTCAAAGAGAGATGTCACCGTGCTGACTCCTGTCCCCAGCCATTCCAGCAGCTACTGAAGGTCACTGTCCTAGTTTGAAAACAAACCAGTGGGAGGCACCAAGTCAGAATAACAATTTAATGGCAAAATCAAAGAAAAGGAAAAAAAATAAAAGAAAACACTGGTTCAAACTGACAGAGTCAAGATACAACCTGAGTCCCTGTTAGGCAGGGTGGTGGTAGCAGTCTGGTAGAATGGTGGCTGCAGTCCTCTGAAGTGGTGATCCTGTAGAAGAAGGGTCTGCTCTTCCTCAGAGGGTCCAGTGGTGGCTGTGTAGCTCCTGTCCTCTGAGAGTCCAGTGGGAAGGGTTGTCTCTGGTGTTCAGAATCTCAGATCATATCCAGGATGGGATGCTTGGTTCCTCCCTCTGGGTGGAACATCTCACAATGGGGTAATGAGTCATGAGGCCAAGTGTTGATTAGACTCATTAACAGGAGATGGTCCGGAGGGAGTTATCTATGAGTCATGGGGCAGGACAATGATGGGCCATTAACAGCAAGATAGTCTGGGGGGAGGAGGCAAGGAAACACTGCCCCACCTGGTTTCAACAGCTCATGAGGATGGTAATGGAATACACTGCAACCCAGGACAGTTACCCTGCCCAAAAACCTGCACCTCGTCCCAGAGTTAAGGAGCACCTGTTTGTGTTTCTGCCCATTAAAGTCAGATGTTGGTGTAAATTTTCTCCCTTACTGAGGTTTTTTGGGGAAAAAAGAGCTGAGGTCTGCTCACCCATGGCCCAGGAGAGCCACTCTGATTACCTCTACATGGTACAAGGGTGGAGAGGTGGGGCTCAGTCACCAAAGGGATCAGAGGGGTGACAACAGCCCCACCACATCCTCTCAAAACCACTTAATTGGAGTTTCAAGGGCTTTGTAGTTTTCATTCAGCCCAAACTTGGTGTCTGAAATCAGGAGATTGGGCCCAGCCTCCACTGCTCTGGCACTGGGACATTGGATTTTCGCCAAACTCAAGGGCTCTTGATTGACCAAGGCTCTGTCTCAGTTACAGCAGCTGCAAGTGCCTGAAATGAAAAAAAAATCCAACAACAACAAAAAAAAGGCAAAAACCCAAGAGACAAAGACCAGCAGGTTTGACTGGGAGTCCCTGAAGTATCTCAGTTAATCTCAGCATCAGCCCAGTGCCACACCACACACTCCAGCTCCCATATAAAATCGATTTATTTCCAAATAAGTGCTTTTTCCCTGCAGTGTAAGTGGTTTGTGGGTTGCTCTTTTGTCAGGAAGGCCTAACACACTTGTGTATTTTAGCAGAGAGTGAAAAACAGAGGAGGGTTTCCTCCTCCGTTATCACTTTGATTGGATAATTTCAATTTCTTCAGCTAGATACACTCAGATAAATACAAGCTTCACACTTCACAGTAGGAAAAATTGAGAAATGAAAAGGAAAAAAAAAAAAAAAAAGCCCACAGAAGTTCAAGCTATTTAGGAGTGAAGTAAAATCCCTAAATAAAATAGAAATATATCATGGATTCATGTCCTCCCCTCACACTGCCACTTGCACTCAGGTGTATTTCTATTTCTATATTACATATACATATTTGTTTTTCATTTTGTCTGTTCCCCCAGGAGAAGCCCCAAAGAGAAACAGAGATGGCCAAATTGACAGAGTCGATGAGTGAGTACAAATAGGAAGTTCAACCACTTTCTTTTTCCATCTGTCCCCCTCCCTCTCATAAAGCCACAAACCCAGAACGCAGTGCTCGCATCCAGGGATCTCATTCAGCCCTGTGTTCACTCCCAAATTCATCATAAATCATTCCACTCCTGAAAAAAACACCAAAAGAAAATAGGAATCCCCAGAAAAAGGGCTGCTATTTTCTTCATGCACTGCTTAAATCACATCTATTAAATCCAGCAAAGAACCTGCTCCATGTTTGACTTTGTGAGCCTGAGGGGTTTTTTTAAATAGAATGCAACTAATTGTGGACTTAATAAGTGCCTAATTTACTTGATTCGTGTGATCCTTTACAAGCTTACAGAAGGTCACTGTAAATCCAGTGCAATTATTCAGGATTGTTGCCTGTGCCACTTTCATCCAACAGGAATTATGCCCAGAGATGGGTCCAGAAAGCTTTCAGTTGATTTCTTTGGTTTGTGAGAGGTTTTTGTTGTCTTAAATATGTGCCCAACAAGAAATAGTTTGTATTTTTGCCATAATTTGGGATCTAGTTAATGGAGTAGTGGCTGTAAGCTTTTGTAGCTGAGAGACTCAGGTTGGATAATCCATTTGTGGACAAAATCTGGAGACAATTTAGGGTGAAATCCTGGTAGAGCACTGCCTCTTACCCAAAATTTATCAGCTACAAAGTCTATGGAAGCTTAAATGAATTGACTCAAAAGGGAGAAATATTTCACTCTGCTTAACCAGAGTCTACAAAAAGACAGAATCACAGCCGTGGATGAAATGTTTACATCAGAACGTTGTTTCCAGTTACTTTTTTCTGCTTGTGTTGGAAGGGACCTTAAAGATCATCCAGTTCCAACCCTCGTGCCAAGGGTGGTGATGAGGCCCTGGCACAGGGTGCCCAGAGCAGCTGGGGCTGCCCCTGGATCCCTGGCAGTGCCCAAGGCCAGGCTGGACATTGGGGCTTGGAGCAGCCTGGGATAGTGGAAGGTGTCCCTGCCCATGGCAGGGGTGGGGCTGGATGGGGTTTAAGGTCCCTCCCAACCCAAATTGGTCTGGGGCTCTCTGATTTTATATTGCTGCAGTAAATATATATAGATATAGATATAGATATATAAGTATAAAACCATATATAAAGAAATATAAATAAGTGTTTCTCCACGGTGCAGCCAAGTCTGGGTGGTAACAGAGGAAATCACAACATTCCAGCTTAGCAAGGCCCAGAAGGACAATGACACCAGGCCCCAGGGAAACTCTCTGCTGTAAGGATGGTAACTTTGCTCCTTTAATCTCTGTGGATGTTCAGTATCACTCTTAGAAGCATCCTGTGACCCCATCTGGTGCTGCTGGGTGTTGGATAGATGTGTAATTATGTCTTGATGGAGGGAACAAAGGAGGAACCTGCTATCAAAGGTAGAAGCAGATAAATAATATCTCCGCTGTTCGTTAGGTACTTGCTGGACTTTGTGATGCCTTTTCCTGATCTTAAAATCACACGGTTAGAAGGGGAAAAGGGATTTTACCTTGGTGTTTATTTTAAGGATCCTTAGGTGCACTACATCCAGGTCGAATGCACTGAAATGCACACAACAATGCCCCCCAAAAGGTCGGGTATATTATTATAGGTTTTACTAATTAGCATATCTATCAAAGATTCCCCAATGAGAGGCTCAAGGAAGCCCCCCTCCCCAAGGAACCTTCCCCTGGATGGTTCTCTCTTGGTTTACAGAATGTGTTCTGGAGAGGACCTTGGGGTCTGGGGCACACTGATCCCTGGCTACGAAGCTTCTGAAATGTTGAGTCTCTCAGCTTGACAAACAAGTCCAAGAATGTAGGCAAAAAGCACTGGGAATACAGAAGCTGTAAAAAAAGGTATAACAGGAGTATGAAAGAAAAGGCAAAAAATCTTTATAGCATCATTTGCACAACCCTTCTGAAACAAGGTGAAGGAATATTGCCAAAAAGTGTTAGGGGAAAGCAGTCAGACCCTCCGAGTGCTCTGAAGAGTCAGAGGAGAGGCCTCCAGAATGCTTTGTAACTGATTGGGAACACAAACCCAAAAACGCCCTGTGCTGTTCCTTCAGGATGCATGTTTGTCTTGCCAATTATTTTATCTGACTTCTTTGAGACAGAATGATGCCTAAAGGGGTTTACTGCTGCTTTCTGTGAGGATTTGTTCATACTTCATGTGAGGCTTTTATGAAATTTTCAGATCATTTCACGGCATTTTAAAATACTTTTAATAAATCATAGACGGCATTGCAAGGTGTAAGTAAAATTCTTAGTGAATGTACCACGGTGCTTATTTTAAAGCTGCTGCAGACTAAAATGAGATAAATGCAGTAGGGTGGGCCTCTGGCTGGGACTGCAGGGCCTTTTTCTTGGAACTGAGAAAATAAAGAAGAGCATTCAAGGCCTGAGAGGGTTTCAAAGGCCTGGAGAAATGGCTTGATCATGGTACCAATAGAACAGAATTATAACTTGCCTTCCTGTTTCACCCAAGAGCTGCGCTCCTCTCCCCCCTCTGCTCATATCTTTGCACAGCCCCAGGAAAAATCAATCCCCTTCCCTCCACTGCTCTGTATTTTCTCTCTATCAGAACACTTGGCTGAAGTTGCCAAGCACTGCTCTCTGCCCCTTCTCCTCCATAAAGATCTTCTTTCTGGATGTTTCTGCACTAAGCAAAACCCCTGGACCTGAGATTCACATCACACCACACACCAAGAGGGAGACTGAGGGAGCACTGATGCAGAGGTTGTTCCAAGGCTGTTCTATATTTTTTGCCTGCAGGGATAACAGTCTGTATTTCTGTCACATTTTGCATTTCCATTCTCAGAGGCTCTGTCATGTTATAGGGAGCATTGGTAAGGAAAACATTGTGTTATTGTTATTTTCTGTCCTCTTTCCAGAGAACCTTTATGGTGACGGAAAGAGATGAGGTATCATGACAGAGCCTTGTACTTGAGATTTGCTTTCCTTGAAAGTTAAAAAAACAAAAAGTGAGGGGGAAAACCATTTTAATACAACAGTTAAAGTACAAACTAGCAGGAAATGTTCTGCTCAATTTTTCAGGATAGTCCCTAAGAGCTGATACAGAAGCAGAAATGAATACCAAATAACACCACTCCTTGCCCCAAGTTACTATTTCACAACTCTTGCACAGAATTAATAGAAAGCCACCACAATTACACTGAGCCCCAGGGAGCTGTCCAAGAATTCCTTTCTAATTCCTTAAAATCCATATGCATTTTTAAATTTCTATATAGCCTGAATTAGGCAATTTGCCTCATATAATCTCAGAATACTTAAAAGCTGAGCATATCCCTGAAACAAGGAATGAAATTCTTTTCCTTGCAACTTTTGTTTTCTTCTCTCCCTGTTGTTCTCAAGATTCCCATGCTCTGGTGATCATTTTTAACCCAAATGATGCCATCACCAGGCCTGCAAATGGCTAAAGCCCAGCAAGAAATGTAGGAGAGCAAATATTTAACAGCAGAGGAAGGAATCGATGTTCATCCTGATCTATTTGGCCAATATGGAAAATTTATTCAGAGAAATTTCCTCTAGAGAACTATCCAGTCCTTGGGAATGATCATTGCTGGGAATGCTTTCTGGAGTGAGTAATACAAGATATTTAGTGAGAAGCCAAATTTGTTGTTGTGTTTAAGAGAAGTTATTTTGAGGATGTCAAAGTCCTCAGCTTTGCAGAAACATGGATCTCGTGTGCCATGGGATGTGTGACATGAGCAGAGAGAAGCTGCTCCCGGCTGGGATGGAAAATGGGCAGGGCTGGATGTCTGACACTGACATCCAATTAGGATCTGCTCTGGCAGCAAGGACACATCAGTGACCAGCCCTGCTTGCTCTGCTGCCCAGTCACTCCACAGACACACCTGCCTGAGGACAGCCAGAGGCAGCAGAGCTGAGTTAAAATAAGGATATTCCTTCATTTGTTACAAAAATGTGAGCTCCGAATGTCTGTGGATGTATTTCCGAAGAGAGTGAAATAATGAATACTGAGACCTCAGATGACTCCAGATAAACCTTCTGAATTATGGATGCCACAAATTTTACTCAGGGGGGGTGAAAAGAATATAAGCCAACATGAAGGAATTACAGGAGCAGACAAACCCCAGGAGAGAGCTGGTTTGTCATGAAGTGCTTTTCCCTAAAGGTTTCTTTTTTTTGTCTCCGGTGTCTGAGTCTGAAGTGTCCCTATTGCTCTCTCAGACTTGTAAGCAGAGCTTAGAAAGAGAGAAAATGTTTCTGCTTTGAGTTACTTGAGCATTTCCAGATTTACCCGTGCCAGGGTAGTCTGGGACTTTTTGAGCAGTTCCAATTATTTTGAATTAGTGTTTTATGACATGTAAGAAAAACATATGGTATGTTACAGTAAATACACATCCAACCTTCTCTCTTGCAATAGGACACTGTAACATTCCTATGGCCACCTTTTTTTCCCCCCAGTACTACACCTTTTATCTCTGCCTTTTGTTCAGTACCCTGGGCTGCATCAACACAATTGTGGGCAGGAATTTAGGGGGGGATGGTGCCCCTGTGCCCCTGTGCCCAGGTGAGAGCCCACCTGCAGAGCTGCCCCAGCCCTGGGACCAGCACAGGGAGGACGTGGAGCTGCTGGAGAGAGGCCAGAGGAGGCAGCAGGATGAGCAGAGGGATGGAGCAGCTCTGCTGGGAGGAAAGGCTGCGAGAGCTGGGATTGTTCAGCCTGGAGAGGAGAAGCTTTGGGCTGAGCTCAGGGTGGCCTTGCAGGGCCTGAAGGAGCTGCAGGAAAGCTGGAGAGAGACAATTCCCAAGGCATGGAGGGCCAGGAGCCAGGGAATGGCTTCCCAGTGCCAGAGGGCAGGGCTGGATGGGAGATTGGGCAGGAATTGTTCCCTGGCAGGGTGGGCAGGCCCTGGCCCAGGGTGCCCAGAGCAGCTGGGGCTGCCTCTGGATCCCTGGCAGTGCCCAAGGCCAGGCTGGACATTGGGGCTTGGAGCAGCCTGGCACAGTGGGAGGCGTCCCTGCCCACAGCAGGGGTGGATTATGATGATCTTTAAGGCCATTTTTATTCTGATTTTAACCTTTTTATGATCACACCAGGAGTCATTCGTGCAGCAATGCCGTCCTGTGTGAACACAACTCCACTTGTGCAGGTACTCATTCAAGAAAGACATTTACCTGTGCTTGGGGGAGTCACTTTTTTTAGAAATATCCAGTTATCCTCTAGTTATCTTTTTTTATGAGGTGTGCCAAGAGCAGAATAGGAAAGCTGGTTTTCCAGCTACAGATGTAAATGATATATCTAATTATTGCTGATTCAATAATGTTTATGTAGGTTGATAACATTTATTTCCAACTTAACTCCCTAAGTCTTTGGTCAAATTTTAATTACAAGTAAGCAGAATCTGTATGATTTTATTATTGTTGTTGTTTTGGTTGTTTCAGCAGAAATTAGCTGATACATACAATCCAAAGAACAGAAAGAACATTGCTATTATTAAAAGAAAAAACAATTTATTCTTCCTGGCAAAGGTCAGCTTTTGAGGGGAAGAACGAAATTCTAAAGCAGGAGTTCATTATGCAGGAAAGCAAGGATTTTATTGTCTCAGTGATGCACTGACAGGGGCCTAGAAGAGCTGTGAACTTATATATGCAATAATGAACAAAAGAAACTTGTCTTAGGCAGGAAGATGATTGACAGCTTTTCCAGTCCTGGGGATATAACATTGTGAAGAGCATTTTCTTGGCATTCTCTGAGCTTTTAAGGGTCTTATCTTTACCTTTTCTCTGCAAGTGCGAAGGACAGAAATGGGTTTTCTTTCCCCAAATGAAAACCAAGGCTCTCACAAAGTCATATGATTCTAGAAGCCTGGATTTTTCAAAAACATATTAAATTTTGATAGCACTGCTAATATTCCTTGGCTAAGCTAAAATCTTTGTGAAAATTAAATTCAAAATCTCAGGGATGAGATAACCAAGAGTTGAATTATGAATGAGGTAAAAATTCCTGGTATTCTAGTTAGGAACAGTGATTACATATAGGCTACATTGGACTTCTTCTTGAAACAGAATATTTCCTGTTATTTCCACCTTTATATATGTTTTTATTAGCTCCAGGTTACCCACTGCTAAATCACACACTTCTAAGACAGAGGCTGCAGTCAGGCTGCCACTATTTCAAAATTCTTAGTGTTCCTTTGCATTCCTATGGCCTGGATTTTTCAGTCTCATCCTTCCCAGGGCAAAGTGGGATTTGATTCCATACTGGATCTAAGTGGTGTAGGCACAAAGCTTTTAGACAAAACATCTTCCCAGCTTCCCAGGACACCACTCTCTATGGATCCCAAGCCATGGTCCTGTTGCAACAGCACCTTCTGAAGGGAAAATTTGTGACTCTGGATGAGTTTTGGTATGAGATGCATTTAGGTATGAGACAGTCTTCAGAGAGCAAATATATACCCAGGGGTTTTGGAAATGATGATTAGTTTAAGCAAGTGCAGAAATTTAGTATTGAAAGCAGATTTTAAGGACCAGATTTTGAGGAGCTTGGTCAAAAATGTCACTTAAGTTGTTCAAGCCTTTATTGAGACATCATTTTCTCCTCATACCCAAATAAGAAGTGTATGTTCAATGGGAGCATTACCCCCTTAACTATCCCTGGAAGTGTCCAAGGCCAGGTTGGAGCAGCCTGGGACAGTGGAAGGTGTCCCTGCCTGTGGCAGGGGTGGAACTGGATGATCTTTAAGGTCTCTCCCAGCCCAAACCATTCCATGATTCTAGTTGGGGCTCAGTTTCACAATTTTAATGCTCATCTAATGCAAAGCTTTTCCTACATTTATTTAACATCCCCTCTAATCTTCCAAAGGTGCCAACCAACAACTTCAGCTGGAGAAGTGAACATTGTGCAGTGCTGGAAGAGCAGCTTCCACATGTAAAGAGCAGGAAGTTCATATTTACTCAGCATAAAAAAAGTCTAATCAGTTGTCTCCACAGAGAGCAGATGAGTTAAATTCTATGGTGAAAAGAAGGATCAATTTTTTTGAAAGCTGTAGAAACCTGTCTGTCCTGGAGCAGCCTTATCAAGCAGATAAGAGACCATAATGGATTTTAGTTCTAGGAAATAGAGTGTGAGGAATAGCAAAGTGCTGGTCAACAGTTGAGGGAAAAACAATCCAGAAAAAAAATAACCATTTGAGATGTACCAGAACAGCTGTTAAACAGGTAGTACCATGAAGTATTGGATTTTTAAAACCTTAGACATTGAAAATTATTTGCAAAGGCATCCAGAATCAATGACTGGAATATACCATAGAGCATGGCAAGATAAACTACTTGATGTGCAAGAGAAATATCCCACTTCACTGGAAAAAGGGCCCAGTTGCACTTTCCAACATAAACAATGAGAGAAAGGTTTTATCAGGGTGTTTTGGACAGATGTCTTTTAAAAGCCTTTTAATCGGGTATTAAATTAATCCCCAGAGCTGGACTATGTTCTCCATGTGTTTTTCACCTGCCTCTATTGCTCTTCAAACATTTGACAGGGGATAACAGAGACAATATTACCCATATTAAAGGCAAATAATGCCTGGAAGTGTGTGCACAGAGCACATTAATTCAAAGTGTGTTATAGCTGAATGACTGCCCATACTCACAGCTCAGCCTCTTCTAACTTTATTTACCACTATTCCTTTCACCATAAAATATCTTGAACTACATGGAGGAGAAAACCAGAAAGACTCCAGTGAGAGTCGTTGCCAACAGTGAGAGAGCTGCTAAAATATAAACCAACAGGAAGGCAGAGACCTGTAAGGTCTGTCCTCTCTGAGGGACTCCAGCACTGTTTTCTGAGCCAGGGATGGCAGTCATTGTGCTATGGGGCTGTTCTGCTCCTCAAAATCAGTCAATCCCAGACTTCAGCATTACTGCCTTTGCTGTTCCTGCCCAGGAATGTCTCACAGGCATCTCTCTCTGCAGGAAAAGAAGGACACAGCTGTGTTCACCTGCTGATCATCACTGTTAGAACTGCACTGAAATTCTGTCACATAATGAGAGATTGCTCCTTCTTCCTAAATGATTCCCCTACCTCCCTTCTTCAAATACGTGCCAGCTTGCAGAACCTCTCTCTAATCACCCTGTTAGATTTTATAATCCACATCAGCATCCAGGGCCTCCAGTCCTGGTTGTTCTTTGCTGCACTCTCTCCACTTTGTCATCCTCACACTCTGTAAGTACATTTCTTAATCCACATACCTGTAAGAAAAATAATGGAAAACAAAAAGGCTCACCCAAAATAAAAGCCTGTGTTCCTTCAGGGCAGACACAGGTGAATCCAGCACAGCTGGTGGTAAAGTGCCTTAGACAGGTGCACTTCTCCTTGCCCTCCCTGACACCACTGACTGCTGAGGCACCACAAATGCTCAGGGCAGGAGAGCCCTGGAGGGGCTGGAGCGTGTCCAGGGCAGGGAAGGGAGCTGGGAAGGGGCTGGAGCCCCAGGAGCGGCTGAGGGAGCTGGGAAAGGGGCTCAGGCTGGAGCAAAGGAGGCTCAGGGGGGACCTTGTGGCTCTGCACAAGTCCCTGACAGGAGGGGGCAGCCGGGGGGGTCGGGCTCTGCTGCCAGGGAACAGGGACAGGAGGAGAGGGAACGGCCTCAGGCTGGGCCAGGGCAGGCTCAGGGTGGACAGCAGCAGGAATTTCCCCATGGAAAGGGAGCTCAGGCCTTGGCAGGGGCTGCCCAGGGAGGTTTGGAGTGCCCATCCCTGGAGGTGTCCCAGGAAGGGCTGGAGGTGGCACTCAGTGCTCTGGGCTGGGGACAAGGTGGGCATCGGCTTGGGCTCTGTGGTATTGGAAGTCTTTTCCAGCCTCAGGGATCCTGGGATTCCATGATGTAGGAGGTCAGATCTGACACTCCTGCCTGGAGTCTCCATCCATGTCTTCAGGCAGCTCACACTTCACACATGGAACAAAGGGAAGCTGCGTTCTCCTCTGACTGCCTGAGGATAAGTGATGGGGAGGTGATTATTGCTTCCAAATCATGACACTTTCAATTACCATTTTCCTTCATTCACAAGAACTAAATCACACAATGATTGTCACTGTCTGACATATTTATCATTGTCAGGCTGAGCCTGCTCTCTCTACATCACAGGATTCCTCTGTTTCTCCCAGGATCCTACACAGTGAAGTCATGTCCTGTGTCACGAAAGATTTGCTCACCTACCTGCAAACCAAAGGACAACAAACATCATTCCCTGTCCTTAGAAATGGCACATTTTTGTTGAGGTTTCAAACTTATACTTTCACTTAACAGTTTGGGTGGCAGTTTAAATTTCTTTTCCTGCTCTGTGTTTTAGGATTGTTTGAGTAGCTCTTTTAATGACAGGTAAAGAATAATTTCCTCTGAGATCTACTGGATGGTGTACTGGCAAATTTTCTTCTTTTTTTTTTTAAGAAAGCAGAACAGAACTATCCCCAGACCTCCTGCTAAGTTAGTTTCCTATGGCATATTGCTCTTGCATGCAGTTGAGTGTCTTTTTGGTGATAACATTATTATTTAGGGGAGTATTACTATTTCGGGCACAAGTAACTCATGCTGGTGCACTAATTTGTGGGTGAAGGCTGTGCATTTTTAGAATCCATTCAATCATGTGTGCTGGGCTGTAATGTTTCAAAGTGAAATCTTGAAAAGCATCATACAAACCCCCTGAAAGTGAACAGAAGAACTCCTACTGTTTCTCTGCCTCCTAATTTTATCAGGTGCCTTTGATGTTAACATGAAAAGGAAGGGGAGAGGCTCATGAACACAGTTAAATTATTTCTTTATCCCAATAATTTTGAGTGGGTCACACGAAGGTGGGACCTCACTGACTGCTAGTCAGGTATATCAGGAAACAACAGGTTATTCAGAAAAGTTGTGCATTTCCTGGAAAAGTTTAAGGCCAGGTTGGCTCTCCATGGAACATTTCACTCCTGCAGGCTCCTATTTTGGACACCCCAACTCCAATCAAACCTTTCTCTTCTCCCTCCCTCCCACTTCCACTTCCAAAGCCTTGACAAAAGATTTTATGGATCTACATCTTCCCACTCAGCAGCAGAAGGCCTGGAAATGCTTCTTAAATGTTATTGAAATTGGTCAGGGATTATTTTTTTTTTTAAATTCCTCATATTGACTGTGTGATAAACAGACCCCATAATAGAATTTGTCTAAAAAGACCAGATTAAAAATCCAAATCCTATCACTAAACCTGATAAAGGCCTTTCTAACAGCCCTTGCAATGCACTTCTCTTTTTCCCATGGGATAAAGCAGTCATAGCAAACAAATTTAATAATTGAAGAATAAGAGGATGTGAAAAAGTAACCAAATGATACAGAATTTGTAATGTACAAATGAAAATGAGGAGTGGCAATGTGTCATTTTAAGTTCAGGGGAGTAATTTTAAGTTCAGCAGTGCTTTTTAATTTTAAGGAACTCTTTTCAAACTTCCTTAGGAACAGAGGAGAGGTAAAGCAGAGTGGCAAACCCAAATTTTTAAGAAAAAGAAAATATATAGAGAAGGGGGCTGGGGGAAAATCATTTTTTATCAAAAGATTATAATTTCAAATTGAGCCTGCATTGTGTGTTACTATAGAAACTCCCATTTTGTGGCATGTTTGTGGGGAAAAAGTCAAAAGTTGCATTTTAATGAAGGTAGATCACACATTGGCTTTCCTCGGGAAAGCCAAATAAAAGAGAAGTTTCTCTCTCAAATTGAATAATTACCCCAAATGAGGTGAGCTAATTAAGGGCACAGGGAGGGGATATTAAATCCTGAAGTGCCAATATGTTATGTTCATTTTTCCACACCAGTCCCTGCCTTCCAGATTATGTATTAGATACTGCAGGAGCCTGATGGATTGAGAGGCTCGTTGCCATGGCAATATTTGCTGCTTTGCTGGTATTCCCTACAGAAAGTAAAGGAATTTTTTTTTCCCCTACTCAGTTAGACAAATTGGCTAAATATAGCCAGGGATGTTGGGGAACTGAACCAGCAGAATCTGCTGGGGGGAGGATCAGGGGAAGGACTGGCATTTCTAAGTGTTGAGGAATTACAATGGGACACGGATCGGTGGGGAAACAGGGGAAGGGGGAATGGGAGAGAGAAGGAGGGAGAGGAAGGAAGGAGAGGAAGGAGAGGAAGGAGAGGAAGGAGAGGAAGGAGAGGAAGGAGAGGAAGGAGAGGAAGGAGAGGAAGGAGAGGAAGGAGAGGAAGGAGAGGAAGGAGAGGAAGGAGAGGAAGGAGAGGAAGGAGAGGAAGGAGAGGAAGGAGAGGAAGGAGAGGAAGGAGAGGAAGGAGAGGAAGGAGAGGAAGGAGAGGAAGGAGAGGAAGGAGAGGAAGGAGAGGAAGGAGAGGAAGGAGAGGAAGGAGAGGAAGGAGAGGAAGGAGAGGAAGGAGAGGAAGGAGAGGAAGGAGAGGAAGGAGAGGAAGGAGAGGAAGGAGAGGAAGGAAGGAAGGAAGGAAGGAAGGAAGGAAGGAAGGAAGGAAGGAAGGAAGGAAGGAAGGAAGGAAGGAAGGAAGGAAGGAAGGAAGGAAGGAAGGAAGGAAGGAAGGAAGGAAGGAAGGAAGGAAGGAAGGAAGGAATTCGGAAGGAAGGAAGGAATTCGGAAGGAAGGAATTCGGAAGGAAGGAATTCGGAAGGAAGGAAGGAATTCGGAAGGAATTCGGAAGGAAGGAAGGAATTCGGAAGGAAGGAATTCGGAAGGAAGGAATTCGGAAGGAAGGAAGGAAGGAAGGAAGGAAGGAAGGAAGGAAGGAAGGAAGGAGAGGAAGGAGAGGAAGGAGAGGAAGGAGAGGAAGGAGAGGAAGGAGAGGAAGGAGAGGAAGGAGAGGAAGGAAGGAGAGGAAGGAAGGAGAGGAAGGAAGGAAGGAGAGGAAGGAAGGAGAGGAAGGAAGGAAGGAGAGGAAGGGTTCTTATCTCATACTTTCACAGCATATCTTGCTTTTAGAGACAGGGAGGCCAGCAAAGGAGAGCAGGCAGTCCTGCCCAGAAGGAAGACAGAGCTGCTGGTGATTTGCTGTGCTCCAGGTAATTTATAGCTTCAGGGACAGCTAAGAGGTAAAAAACCTCTAAAATGAATAAAAAATAAAAAATAAAAGCAATGGAATTGCTTACCACTGAAATTGCCAGTGTAAATCACAATTTCAGCTCCAAATATAAGCCGCCTTCTTCTGTTCTGTTTTTTTGGTTATTTTTTTTCGTTAATCTTTGCTCACAGCATTTTTAAAGCAAGGTGTTGATACCATTTCCATCCTCCTCTTGGCACAGGGAAAGCCAATGTGCTTCAGTCAGATGTTAGGGAGTACTGTCTCTTCTGTAGAGTTCAGTCTGTTGCTCGGAGGTGTGGGAAGAGTGTGACAATGTGCTTTCTTTTTAATATTAGCCCATCTCAGCCAAGCATCTATGGATTGCTGCAGAGTTTAAAAGAAAAAAGGCTGCTTTGTTTCTTCCTCTTCCCCACTCTTCTTATGCACAGAAATGCACTGACAAATCCATAGTGTTTGCCTTGAGGCTTAGAAAGACGCTGTTGCAATGAGACTGACCAGGCAGCTGTGACTGTCCTTGGGGATAATTCACTTCCCAGACACTCTTTCCTCTTCCTTTCCATGCCAGTCATCCATTTGAGTTTTAAATTTTTTAGGATATCAGACAGTCACACCATACTGTGGCAAGCCATGAGTGCAGCTCTTGCAGCAGAAAGTTCACACCCACAAGGAAGAGCACAAGGAATGTGTAATTCAGTGGCCTGGAGAGTCCCTGAGGATGGGACTTTTCCTGAGGGAAGGCGCTCGTAAAGGGTGCAAGGTGGAGAGGCAAAGGAGAGAAGAGCAGGTCCAAAACCAGGGTCTGATTCTCATGCTTTCTGAAAGGCAGGAGAAACTTCAGAGAGAAAAAAATACAGGCAGAGAGGCAGAAAAAAGTGGGAACACCATTGGAGCAGGGAAGAGTGGAGGGGGATGAGAGAGGCAGGAAAGGGATATCTTGGCAGCAGCTGTGCAGCCTGTGCTTCAGTCTCTGTGTGTCACACAGAGTTTGTATTACAGCAGTTCCAGGGATGTGATCAGACAGAAAAGAGATACAAGATCATTACAAGAACACCCAACCAAGCAGTGAAGGAGTGAGGGAAAGCAGTGGAATTAAAGACGATGCTGGAAGGATGAAGTGCTGTGGAGACAAAAATAACAGAGCCCTCTGTTCACACCGACAGCCAGAGCTGGGAATGAAGACAGGAGAGGGGTTTTTGGAAGAGAGGAGGAGAGTAAAATTCCTTTATCAGGCATATTAACATTCAGCTGTCAGATAGACCTGAAAGAAATTAAAATAAAAATCAGAGAATTAATTACAGTTCAACAGAAACAGAGAAAAGTTGTGAGGAGGGAAGAGGAGAATCTCAATATCCTATTTCACCTGTACAGCCTCATAAAACCCACATTTCTTTGAAAGTGCAGGTACTAGAAGCCTGTCCTTGAATCACTCACTGTTCAAAACCATCAGGCTGAAGGGTGAAGGATAATGAACAGGGACCAAAAGTAGAGGGAAGTTGGGGATTTCCCATCCCTGGCAGTGCCCAAGGCCAGGCTGGACATTGGGGCTTGGAGCAGCCTGGCACAGTGGAAGGTGTCCCTGCCCATGGCAGGGGTGGCACTGGAGGAGCTTTAAATTCCCTTGCAACCCAAACCATTCTGTGATTCCATGATTATTGGAACAGAGGGATCAGGCTAATGGGAGCCGAGCTAAATGAGCAGTGACCCCAGGGATGGAGGCAACCAAAGGAGGTCTTTGGGATTTTTGGTTGCTTTTGTGTTGGTTTGGGTTGGGATTTTTGAGAGGAAAGCTGTTTCTTTAATAATAACTCACACAAAATAAATGACAAAAAAATTCATCCTCTCATAGAAGAAGGATGTAGGATCACTGGGAATGAACATGAGTTTGTAAAACGAACAGAAAAAGAAGAAGAAGAAAATAAAAGGTGCTTACAAATAAGATCCAATGAAAAAGAGCAAGGGAGCTGAGGATCAACAAGAGAAGAGCATGGAAAACTCTGTACAGATCTACAAAAGCATAGGAGGGATTCATGGACTCCTTGACCAGAACAAATTAAAGATGCCATTAGCAAAGTGAGCAATTTCAGAGGAGCAGCTCCAGTGAATGCTTTGTAGGTGGGACACAGGAAAACAGAGAATTAGTGTCCCTTTGGAAATCCTCAACCACAGTGTGTCTCTCCATGATCATCACTTCCATCATTTCAGGATTATTCACTGCCTAATCAGCATCATGGAGCTGAGACTTTCCACAGGGACACAACCACATATCCCAAAACAACATCCTCTCCCATTCCTGACCTTTGGCTATGAAGTCAATGAGACATTGTGCTTAAATAAACAGCAGCTGCACACCTGTATATAAAAAAAGTTTGATTTTCTTAGGAATAGACAGGGAGGAGCTTAAGTTTCCACATGGAGCTATAGGTTTCCATGCCGGGATTTTCAACAGAAAATGTCAAAGAATTGATCAGAACAAGGATGTGGGTGGGATGTGTTGTTCCAAGGCATTCCCAAAGTGGCAACAGCACGACAGATGTGGTGTTTGAGCTTCTGTGTGCCCCCAGCAGAGGGGAAGCTGAGAGAGAAATGTCTGTTATTGATTCCCACTGCTCAGAATCCATTTGTACTGGCTGGTTTGGGAGCCATTCTAATTTACAGTCTGTCATGCAATTTGCTCTTGGCCTGTGAAATATGAATCTATTAGATAGACATCCCATGCCTGCATGCTGAACACATGGACTCCAGATCCTCGGGGATTTTGCTTTTTAAACAACAGATTATTGCCCACGTTCACTAACTACTTCTACAAACAGCTCAGTAATTTCAAGCTTTAATATCCTCCTCAACTCTCTTCCTGCATAACTAGAGGTAATATTTGATGTACTAGGAATTAAAGACCTGGTTCTATTTTTTTTTCACTTAAAAGGGAGCAATTTCAGTGTGCACAAAGTTTTTCTTCAGTGTCTGAAATGGATCTGTACACACACATATATATTAGCACAGATTTGGGGGTGTATAAATATCTATGTACCTTGTACAACCTTTGATTAGATTGGAGGAGGTGGTGATGGACTGAAGATTTGTTAGGGTTTATGCCAGTGTCATAAAAATCCTTCCCTGGGAGGGTGGGCAGGCCCTGGCACAGGGTGCCCAGAGCAGCTGGGGCTGCCCCTGGATCCCTGGCAGTGCCCAAGGCCAGGCTGGACATTGGGGCTTGGAGCAGCCTGGGACAGTGGAAGGTGTCCCTGCCCATGGCAGGGGTGGGATTGGAAGATCTTTAAGGTCCCTTCCCCACTCAGAGAAGCTGTTGAACCCATGATCTGATTCTGCTGCCAGCTCTGGCCCAGCCCAAGACAGGCAAGGCCTGGCTTCTACTAATGAAGAGCCTTTGCTGATAAACAACTTTTGATTCAGAGCCCTGAGGAATCCCCTTCCTTCTTGGCTTGGTTTCTAGCAGAAGAAAGCTCATGGCACTCATGGCCAGACACCCCCACCTTATCTATTCCTTATGAGACTCCTCACCCTCTCTAGCGAGGTGCTGGAGCAAGGCACCCAGTGCTGATGGATTTGGGAGAACACTGCCTTTTTGGGGGCCATAAAACATGGGCAGAAAGTGGCAACCAGGGAGGAAGGAAGAAGTAAAGATCATTAATCTCCCTCAGGCATACCTGTACCTGCTGCAGGGATGGAGAGGGCTGCGGGAGCCCTCAGCACCTTCTGTGGCCATGGATGTTCCCCACACAGAGAAGATCAGCTCCCCTTCTTTCACTTCTGACAATATTTCTGGGCTGCTTTTGCCCACTAGTCCTATAAGAATAAAGAAGACAGTCTTCATACACTCAAATACATCAACGTGGCAAGAGGCTGTTGTCAAAACGCCTGTTGGAGATGGAAGATCAAAGGTGGGCGAGCTGGAGACGTGTTTGCCTCTGAAAAGCCATCCAGGAGAATCCCTGGGAATGTGTTCTCACAGGTAGAGCAGGGAAGCACTTGAATTTTTCATCTCTCCCTGCCTACAAGGCAGGAAATGCATCACCCCTGTCCTCACAGCCCTGGATGTGATTTATCCAGCGGCACAGCACGGGATGTGATTTATCCAGCATTCCAGAGCCACTTCCCAAATAACCCAACAGCAGCAGGCCAGTTTATTATTTTACGGAGAGAAACAGCCATAAATTTCCTCAAATCCAAGCTAAACCAGCTTCCAGAGGCTCTGCCCTCTCTGTGGGTTCTCCTGAGGGTGGTGCACCAGAACCTTTAGAGCTACAAGGTCTCAGTGCTGCTCGTTACCACAGCGTTCATGCTAAAATCCAGCAATTATTCAAATATTACAACTCTGTGCTGCATCTCCACCTAAAATTCCAGCCTGTTCATGTGTTTTTCTCTGGGGTTTGAATTAGTGGAGCAGAATTTTTTATATATTAAGAGTTTCATCTTAAATTGATCATGAAATTTGGTCACCTGATGGACTCAGCTGTATTTCAGTGTGAGGAAAGTCTATTTAACAAAGCCAATTGGTGTCCAAGCACACACACATATTTTAAAACAAAAATTCATCACTTCTTTTTCTATTCCATTAATTCATACAAAGCAAAATATGCTCTTTTTTTTGTAGTTTATCCCCCAAACTTAAATGGATCACAGTCCTTTAGCACCATCTTGAGAATAAAGTGACAAAGTTGTCACAGTATTATTTTACTGCAGCAGTCATTTCATCTTCAGTATCATAGAAGACTGATGGGGTAACTCCTTGTTTTTTCTCCCTGTAATCATTACTTGACATTATTTTATATTCACCTCAATAAATCCATCCCAAGAGCAGCAACGTGTGACATGAAGATTATTATTTGCTGGTAGCTTTATTATATAAGCAATAACAGTTCAGAAAATGATAGAAAGCTTTGCAGCTGCATTGGCAACACCCTAATGAACTGTCATTTTAATATATGTTCTAACTAGTCTTGATGGAAGGCACTACAGGAAAGTTATCACTCAAATTTTTAAAAGAAATTAATATTATGAAGACTGTGAAAACATGCCAGGAAGGAATTGTTGCTCTGTACAGCGTGCAATTATTTATTCCAACTTTATAACATCAATAAAGTCTTCCGTGAAAAAAAAACCCTTAAATATTATTTTAAAGTTTTTTTCCTTTAAATAGCTTACGCAATCATTCATTTCCATTCCCTAAATGCATGAGGAACAGAGAGTCACTAAACAGGAACTGAGGGGATAAAAGGAAAAATTGATACAAATATTTTTATCTCCGATGTGCATCAAGACAGAATCCTCTGTGACTACAGAACCAAAATCCCTCAGGGATTGCAAAAAAATACAATCTCATTCGTGTGATACACAGGTGTGTGCACAGGCAGGTACAGACACACACACAGGTGAAACATTTTCACAGAATCCCAGGATCCCTGAGGCTGGAAAAGCCCTCCCAGCCCAGCGAGTCCAAGCTGTGCCCAATGCCCACCTTGTGCCCAGCCCAGAGCACTGAGTGCCACCTCCAGCCCTTCCTGGGACACCTCCAGGGATGGGCACTCCAAACCTCCCTGGGCAGCCCCTGCCAAGGCCTGAGCTCCCTTTCCATGGGGAAATTCCTGCTGCTGTCCACCCTGAGCCTGCCCTGGCCCAGCCTGAGGCCGTTCCCTCTCCTCCTGTCCCTGTTCCCTGCGAGCAGAGCCCGACCCCCTGCTATGCGAATATTTTCTAAATATTCATGTTCATGATCTGTATCTGAGGTTGCCAGAGACGTGGCATTACCAAAATTCATAATGTATTAGCTGGAACTCCTTCCATGCATATTTCAGCAAAGTTGTACAGGCAGCGCTTCAAATCACTGCTGTCTGGGAGATTTTCAACTTCTGTTCTGACTTGGTGCTTATGCAAATGCAAATGCAGGGGATAAAGCCAGGAGCAGCAGAAAACCATGCCTTACAAGCTTCCCCTGACAAGTTTTCCAGCACATCCCATTCTATCCCTCCCATATGGAGATGGAGAAGGACTTTGGGTGCTGGTGGGTGAAAGCTTGACCTGCCCCAGACACCCCCATGCCCAGGGCTGAGCCCCAGTGTGGGCAGCAGGGAAGGGATTGGGATGGTGCCCCTGTGCCCCTGTGCCCAGGTGAGAGCCCACCTGCAGAGCTGCCCCAGCCCTGGGACCAGCACAGGGAGGACGTGGAGCTGCTGGAGAGAGGCCAGAGGAGGCAGCAGGATGAGCAGAGGGATGGAGCAGCTCTGCTGGGAGGAAAGGCTGCGAGAGCTGGGATTGTTCAGCCTGGAGAGGAGAAGCTTTGGGCTGAGCTCAGGGTGGCCTTGCAGGGCCTGAAGGAGCTGCAGGAAAGCTGGAGAGAGACAATTCCCAAGGCATGGAGGGCCAGGAGCCAGGGAATGGCTTCCCAGTGCCAGAGGGCAGGGCTGGATGGGAGATTGGGCAGGAATTGTTCCCTGGCAGGGTGGGCAGGCCCTGGCACAGGGTGCCCAGAGCAGCTGGGGCTGCCCCTGGATCCCTGGCAGTGCCCAAGGCCAGGCTGGACATTGGGGCTTGGAGCAGCCTGGGACACTGGAAGGTGTCCCTGCCCATGGGATGATCTATAAGTTCCCATCCAACCCAAACAATTCCACAGTTTTTTGATATCCCTCCTGGTCCTGCAGGTCCTGCTTCTCTCAAGTGCGTTCAGGAACAGTCGATTCTTCCAGTTCCACATCCCTGCCACTTCACTTCTAAACTGCCCTGGAAGGTCCATGCCATCATTTAGGGCTGTCAGTATTTCCCAGCAGTGCAAACAAGCCCCACAGAAGCAGTGTGGCAGGGGCAGAGCCTGCTCTTCTGGGAGCCGATGGCTGTAAATGTGGGATCCACCAAGGAGCTCCATCTCTCTTCCCAGAGAATTCATAGGAATTTCAGTGCACACATGCTTTGCTCAGCCTGAAACCCTGCCATGCTCCTTCACAGAGCCAAAAAAGGTGCACAAGTGCCTTCCTTCCTTCCCACCACGCCTCGTTCTGCTCCCAGGGTGGCATTACTCATTTCACAGGGTGGCTGGGCAGGATGGCACCAGTGCTCTACCAACTGAGCTTCCTGAAGGAAAGCAAACCTCTCCCGTGGCTTTCCATCTGTCTGTGTTCCCTCCCCGGCTCCTGCACCAAGGGAGGAGCTCCATGATGTGCCCACACTCTTTTCTAAGGATAAGTGGAGAAATTCCAGTTGGTTTTGGATGGATTTTGCCCTCAGCTGGAACACACAAACTGAATCATCACCTCTTTCCTCTTCCAGTGTTTTCCACACAGGAGGTGGCCAGTTCTCCCACCACCAGTCAGAATTTAATGTCTCAACCTCTGCTCTCTGCATCTTCTCCTTGGTTCTCTTGCTGAAAGCTCCTTGTCACACCACAGCCCACATGGGAGGTGAAAGGACCAGGAGAATCTTCTATTCTCCCATCTCATGGATTCCAGGTTTTCCAAAGAAAACAGGATATCCTGTTGATGTTGGTAGCAAGCAAAAACCCAAAGTCCTTTCAAAAAACAAACTGCCTGAAAATAAACCCCAGAAAAAACCTGAAACATAAACATTCTCTTCAGCAGAAGTAGCACAGCAGATAAAAGGTGCTGCTTAAATCAAAGGTTCTTCAGGAGCTGTTGCAAGGCCTTTAAAAAAAGAACGACAGGTCTATCAAAAGCCTCTCTTCCCATAGGGAATTTGGTTTTGGAGCTCAGGAGAACATTTCTGGTCACCGGTGCTGAAGTCAGTGCAACAATAAGTCAAAATCCATTATATTTTATATCACAAGGTCCGAGCTATAATCTGGGGATGAATTAAGAGATAGAAAATAAAATTATGTCTAAATAAATGTATAAAAAATCAGAGCACGTTCTCATTTGAATGGTTGCCTTGGATCAGGTATTCCTCAGCAGAGCTACAGCTCATTTACCGCTAGAAGGCCAAAATTTCCCCTGCAAGACAAAAAAACTGTGTCTCCAACCCTGTGCCTTCTGCAATACTGGCAATATTTTGGGTCAGGGATGTTTCCTGATGCACATGGACACCTTTGCCTGTAGACCCTGTCCAGAAACCATTTCAACCCCACCCACAAACCAGGCAAGTTCAAGAAAACCCTTGAGCAATATTGCACAAAATGCACACAGAGAGTAGGAACAACCAGGAAAAGAAAACAAAGGGGAAATATTTCTATTAATCCTTTATATATAAAAAAATAAAGCAAATTGAAGTACATCAAACAACAGCAATCAGGAACTGAAACGCACCACATTCCACATGACAACTGGAATGGCTCTGGGTACCTTGATGTCTTGCTTTGAAAATTCATTTGTATTTTTCTCTAAGCTAAAATAGCCAAGTGCAGGCTGGAGTTTGGTATTCCAGCTTCCATGTGAAACCCTAACAATCCCCCGGGAACAGATCATAGCAGAAATCCACCTGCCTGTGAGATGCTTGCTGATATTTCCTCCATCATGATTTTGTTGTTTTAAACTGTGTTACCTGACTTAATGCCTACATTGCTAATAAAACAGTCCAAAAGAGAGGTTTAGAACTGAAAACAGCCAAACAAACAAATATCCATGCTCCTGCTGCAATAGATCTTGAGCATCTCGTTGCATTGGTTGTTGAAAACAGGGACAGAATTGACCTAAAAAGAAAATTTTGACCTAAAAAGAAATTTTTGACCTAAAAAGAAATTTTTTACAGTAAGAATAATCAGTCACTGGAAAAACATCCCCAGGGACATCTCCTGTCCTCATTGCTGGAGATTTTCCAGAGGTGATTGGACAGGGTGGTAAATAATCTCAGTGGGCTCCCTTCCCCACAAAATGGTCATTTAAGGTGCATTCAAACCAGGGCTATTTTGCAATTCTCTGAATGATATTTGAAAACTGACTCTGCCCCGAGAAAAAGAAAATAATAATCAGTTGTAGAAGTGGATGGAAGGATGTGAGACACACAAGGCCAGGTTGGATGGGGCTTGGAGCAACCTGGTCCAGTGGAAGGTGTCCCTGGGGTGGAACTGGATGATCTTTAGGATCCTTTCCAACCCAAACCATTCCATGCTTCCATGACTTATGTGAAGGAACACAGCAACTTGTTAAGGCTATTTATTTGCCCTTGCTCCTTTTTACCCATATCCTTGTTTACCCTCTCTATTTGTAATTGTTCATTTAATTCCATAACTCCCATCTGAAATTAATCCTCCTGGGCAGAAGAACTATCTTTCTGGAGAAATGAATGTCATGTAAGATCACAGCTCTGGTTATCAGGAATTAGCCAGGAAAGCATCGATACAATTTTTATCTAATTAGTCATTATAGGCATTTTTTGCCCCCAGTATTCCAGGACAAACTTTAAAGTCCTCATTGTGCAACAGGCTCAGCTGGTGTGGGTGGATCATTGTCCTGGAGCCTGGCATACATCTGCAGTGCATTCCCTGTTGTGGCCATGACTCCTGCAAACATTCCCTGCTGGATTTAAACCAGCTGAGTTAGACCTGGCTCGCAGTGAAAAACAGCCTGGAAGGTCACACCAGGCACAAAACCTGCCTGATCAGGTGATGGATCCGGCAGGGAGTGGGAAAGGCTTTTCTTGGGAAAACAGGATGCTCCAAGATGTTGTGATCATCCTCAGGGGCTCTCCAATCACTGCAGCTCACAGCAGGGCATTTTAAGGGAATAATCAGCAGTGTCCAGGACATTTCAGGCTCAGTCCTACCCCACCATCAATTAAGAAACTGGTAATTACCCAAGCACTTAGTCTGGACTAAGTAGAGCCAGCCTTTCCCTTTCAGTGGCAGCAGAGGCAGCTCAGCCTGCAGGGTTTTGGGAATCCTCCTGGGAAGGTTCATCCCTCCCTTCACCGATCCACTCCCAGGTCCTTCAGGTCCCTCCTGGGCTCAGCTGCCTGACTTAACTCTGTGCCAGACAAGGATTAACAATTCCCTCACAGCTGGGCCAGAAATCTTGGGAAAGACATCCCCAAGGAACACAGATCTATTTATAAGTGTAGTGTCTGAAGTGAACTCCCCATCCTGAGCCGTTCACGCTCTCACAGCTTTGACAGAATCCCAAGCAGCGACATCACTTGTTTGTAAAGCTGTCTGATAAGAACTGTGATGTTCCCTGCACTCTACAGGAATTGGAAATGCAGTCCCTGCCCCGGGGCACAGGATCAGAGAAACTAAAACCACTTATGCAATGCAGAGCGAGAGATAATTTAGCGGAAAAGTGTTGGAATTTTATTTCTTATGCTCTTTATTGATTATTAACTCACTTCAGTACCTGAAGGGAGCCAACAAGAAAGATGGAGAGAGATTATTTACAAGGGATGGAGTGACAGGACATGGGAGAATGGCTTCACTCTGAAAGGGAGAAGGGTTAGATGGGATATTGGGAAGAAATTCTTCCCTGTGAGGGTAGAAAGGCACTGGAACAATTTTCCCAAGGAGTTGTGGACTCCTCATCCCTGGAAGGATCCAAGGCCAGGCTGGACAGGGCTTGGAACAACCTGGGATAGTGGAAGGTGTCCAGGGGGTGAAATGAGATGATCTTTAAGGTCCCTTCCAACCCAACCCATTCTGTGATTCCTGCAGACATTCCAGACTTTCTGCCTGTTTTCCACTGCAGTTACAGACCCAGGGAAATCATTTCCTTCCTATCGACTGCCAACCAGGAGCAGGACTGCAGGGAGCAACCAGATAACCTGGGAGAAATTCCTCTCAGCTTCACGAATTAATCAAAGGTATCTGACCCACTTCTTCCATTGACTGATTCTCCAGCTGGTCCCAAGGCAGTTTCACCAATTAGCAGCATGAAATGGAATCCTGGGCAGGGTGACCAGGGACAGCAGGAGCTGTCTAAAGCCCTCCAGCAATCGACCAACAACAGCAACATCTGCTGGAGCAGCTGCCACCCAGCTCTGGAGAGGTCAATCATTGAATCACTGCACCAGCCCCAGGCCACACCTTTTATTTTCAGCTGTGCCATCAAGGCTGAAAAAGAAATCACCAGATCTCACAGGGAATCTGAACTTGGTATCAATAATTCCATTGCCAGTGCCTCCCAATCTCTCCCAGTTAATCCATTTCCATACCAGTAGGTATAAGAAGGGGTAAAACCACTAATTTGTCTTTAAAGAATGTTGCCACATAGATGATATGTTATATACACATTTCCAAGATTGTTTAAAAATATTTCAAGAGGATTTCAGTCCCCAAATGCCTTCCACACATCTCTATATCAATATATTGCGTGCACAGTTTGAAGGTGTTGCTACGTGTGAAAGTTTTCCAAGCCAAGAAATTCACTGATTAAAGCCAAAAAAATGACAGGAATAGAAACAAAAGACTAAAAAGCCTGCAGTTTGAAGCTTTTGATAACACCTTAAGCTTTACTTGTGTGCAAGAGTAAAATAATCAAATAAAAAAATAGTCAATACAAACTTGTGTACTCCATAAGCAACCTGAACTTGCATTTCCATTTAGCATTCAAACAGAAAGAAAACATCCTTTCAGGTGAAAATGATAAGAACATTTGAAAATGTTCCTGTAAAAGCCACCTAGGAGTGCAGTGAGAAGCCCAAACACAGTGTGAGCGTGCCCTGGCTGATTTGTCCTGCTACCCAAGGAGGATGAAAGCAGACTTCTAGATTTTGGCATGGCAACCAATCCTACCACAGGGCACCACAGAGTGGATTAGGGACAGAATTATTTCCAGCTTTAACTCTGGGTCTGATTCAAGCTCCTCATATTACTTAGCATTTGTATTCCTTAGATTTAATAATCCTTCTTTAGCTGTTTGTGGGCAAAAAGAAAATAGCCAATTTACCAAGAACGTTTGGCAATAAGAATTCAATTTCTTTAATTGTGTTGCTTTTTAAAGGCACTGCCACGTTATTTCAGCTCCTGAGAAACATTAGTTTTATTTTTCCAAAGGACTTCAAGGTGAGACTGTTGCTGCCTGAGGTGCAAACATGGGTTTATATTTCCAACAGAGCTGTGGGGCACAGCAGCAACCTGTGTTTGAGGGGCAACAAAGCCCAAAGCCCCTGGTTTCAATGGTCACGTGCCAGATTCAAAAATATCTCCTAATGAGACTTGGTGGAGAACCCCAAAAAAATATTTATGGAAAATCTGGGAACAGATTTCCTGGGCTCTGTGCCTAGGGCAGAAGTAGAGTTGTCTTCTGAGGGGTCGCGGTATGAATGTAACTGAGGCTGTTAACAGAAATACCTCAGGCCTCCTTGAGTGCTCATTGCCAGCTTCCCAAAGAGTGTAAATATCCCACTTATCCTGAGAGGAATCCTTGCCTCATCTGCACGCCCAGGACAGGAAACCAAGGCAGTGTTGATCACTTGAGCCTAATCCCAGCCTAATCCCATTATTCCACTCACACATAGGGAATGCGCTGCCATGTGTCACCCTCAGCAGCAGCTACACCTCTTCTCACTTGGAAACAGAGGGAACTGGTAGAATTGAATTATTCCTATGAAAATGGTACCTTCTCCATATGTATTTCCCCCTAGCAAATGGGGTTTTTTTAAGGTTGAAAGGAAAAACTGCTGTTCTCGTACGAAATCTGGTTCTGCAGTTCAGGTGCTGTTTGTATTTGGGGGCTCTCCACCTCCCCGCTGGATTGAAAGCAGCCTGGTGTCCATTTGGCCTTTAAGATGGGACTCAAAAACACCAGTAAACACTCAGTTCAGAAGTTTAATTTTGCTTTTCATGATTAGGGCATGAACAGCAATTCTTCTTTTGGTTGTGTGCATGGCTCAGTTCAAACAAATGCCCAGAGAAGCTGTGGCTGCCCCACCCCTGGAAGTGTCCAAGAGCAGGTTGGACAGGACTTGGAGCATCCTGATTTAGTGGAAGATGTCCCTTCCAACCCAAACTATTCCATGATTCTACGAAATTTTCCAGTCAGGAAGGTTTCTCTGCATATTTGCAGTGGAGGGAGCTCTGAGCAGGAGGGTAAAGGCGAAGAGGAATCACAGCTCCCCAACATAAACACATGAACCACCTTCCTGGCAGATCCCCTTGGGCCAGAGGTGCAGAACTCTGTATTTGTGCCAGAAAAGGCCCTCAGGGATGTGCCAATCTGCCATTAGCTACTCAGTGAGCAGCACATCCACAGGAGCCGCTCTCACTGCCTTCAGTCAGAAATGCCCTGGAGTGATTCTTTCATTGAATTCCCAAAGACTGCTTAGGCACAGGGAGCGTTTTCAGTGTTCCTTTGCAGGGAGAAAGGGTTTTGAAGGCAACTCACAAATAGCACTGAGTCTCAGGGTGCAGAGCCAGCACACAATACAGCTCCACAGCAGCTGGCAGTCACTCACAAGTGGATGTCATATCAGGAAAATCCAGAATTTCTCCTTCCCTCTCAAGCATGTGCATGCAAACAGCCTGACCCCCCTTCCTTCACTGTGCTGCACCAGCTCAGTGTTTGAAGAGCCCAGGGTTCTCTGTTAGTGCCAGCTCATAGCACTTTTCTGACTGAAAGCAGAGGTTTTATCTCTTCTAGCTGGGACTGAGTGAAATCTGTCGCTCACCCAAGCAGAGCTTTTGAAGCACCACACCAGCACTAGGGATAGACAAGGTGAGATCCAAATCAAACCTTGCCCTGAAGCACCTCACGATGTTTGGCAGAGCAGCCCCAGCAATTGAATTGGTGGCCATGAAATGCAAATAAAACAGATCTGTTAAGTTACAGCACGAAATGTATTGAGGAACCTGCTGACCCTAATAAAATGGGCATAAAATTCAGCATATGCTCTTGCTTGTCATTAGCAGTAATATGAATACATGCCACTTTATTTGATTTCAGTGTTCCAAATCGTTGAATGAACAGCATCTTGTACCTGTTTTTTTATTAGGAAAAGAGTGATACGCATATGGGCACGAACAAATGGATACAAGGATAGATTTACATGGACAGACAGGCATGGAGTTTTCCCAAAGATAAAACAAAAGCCAAATAAATGCCTGACTCTCCCTCCCTCTGAAGGAATAGACAGAAAGAGTCTGGCAAATTTCCCCCGATTTCCCTGACAAGAGTTATCAAGAGGGCCTCAGATCCCTGGGAGTCTTTATCTGATGGTTATTACTGAAACACTAAGAATGATTCAGCCACTGGAAAAAAAAAAAAAGTCCTTAGAAACAAAACGCAACCACCACGTTTTGTGAGGGGGTTTTGGGTGTGTCATTTTTGTGACACTTTCCTGCTGGTTAAAAAAAAAAGAGAAAAACAAGAAGACCCTCAAACTGTGTCATATAACCATTAGATTTCTTTCTTCCTTTTTTCACTTTCCAAAATACAGTTAGTCCTTTATTCCTACTACCTTCATCTATTTTAGTGATATATGATCCTCATATGCAGCGCAGTTTGGTGTCTTGTTTTCATTGCTATCACTGAGATATTTTCCAATCCTTCCACTTCAAAATATCCCATTTTTCATTAAATGTCACTTGGATTGTGTCATCAAGAAGGCACTTTTAATAATCTGCATTTTAGAGCTAAATCAAGCTCATTCAAATATTCCATTTTCCTTCCAGAGTCCTTATGGTTTTCCAGGCTGTAGTTTGGTCTCAGATATTCTCATGATCTTTGCAATGGGAACACAGGAGCTCAGCTGAAGATCAATCCTTGGGAATTGCTCTGTGAAAGGAACAAACTCTTACCCAGCTTCATACAAGAGCCAGCAAATGAGAATTGAATCTGTAGTCCTTCAGATTCCTTTACAAGAATCAATTCCTCCCATTTTCCTGCCTCCATGAAATATGGGCAAATAGAAAACTTTCCTGTAGCACCATCAAACACTGCCTGTTTGGAAAATCCACCCGTGTTTCTTGCTAAGGAATTTCATTTTAGCCTTTCCTTGACGTTTGCCAGCTGCTTCCCTTTCCTAACGTTGTCCAGGGGGCATTTAATGAAACATCAAAGCACTGACACCCCCTAACTCCCAGTGCTGTGGCAAAAAGCTGCTCTTCCAAGGCTTCTGCACAGGTTAAAATGTCCATTTTGGAAATCTGGATTAGGGAGCTCTGGAGAGAACCCTTTCCTTTCACTGCTTACAGAAAGAATTTGGGGAGGTTGGCATCCAAGCTGGTGAAGCCAAGGTTTGCTTTTATCTCTGTCACCGTTAAAGGTAAAAAGCTTTTTAAAATTATCTTATCCTTCCTAATCAAGCCCAGAAAATTTGGAAAACTGTGGTCAAACATACAAAAAGCCCTATAGTTTGCAGCTTCCAGAGCAGGACATTCAGAGTTGTCCAGTCACTCATTTATTGTGACAGAAAAAGAAGCTGCATGTGGGAAGATAATGAAAGAAACAAATCGAGTAGTTACAGCTAATATATTGTCGAGTGAAAATAATTTCCTTTACTAAATTAACTCCAAAACCTTTAAATATGAAGTTTGCTCCTGAGGGCTTTAGTAAATACAAAACACAGACCTTGATGCTGTGCAAGCACTGGTCAAGAACAGCTGAAATATCCCTCGGTTATTAATCACAAATCCCAGACACAGCTGCTGAGAAGAAAATTAACTCTTATCCCAGTTAAACCAGTCCACAGAGCCACCAATGCAGTTTGCTGTGGCCCAGTCAGAGCAGGGGAAGGGAAGCCTGTGAGGGAAATCCCAACCCTTGCAGGAAAAACAGGAATGTAGTGGTGGAACAAAGAGAGCCTGTTGAGTGTAGTGCACTCAGCCCACGGGATCTTCACGATGTGTCATCTTCTAGTGGTGCTGAATGTGGAATGGAATACAAGAACAGCTTTGAAAAACTGAAAAGTACTTCTGTTAAAAGCCTTTTGGTACTTACCGTGTTTTGCAAATGCAGCGCAGCACACTCTGTGTGCTGGGATTTGTATCGCAGTGAAATAGGGTTTCTGTTCCAATTAATATCCAACTCCCCCCTCCACGGAGAGGAAGAGACTCCTGAGGAAAGATTTATGCTGAGAGCTCACCTAAATAACACAGAAGGAAACACAGCAGCTGCTGTGACTCCACACCACGAGCCAAGGAAGACCCACGTGTCATTTTCCCAGTACTCTTTTTCTGAAGAGCCCCTTAAAAAAAATCTTTTAAGAGTTTTGCAGCCTGCTGGCTGAGTCCTTCAGCAGTCATTAGGGTGGCTTCTTTTGCGTGAAAACACATCAGGACTTCTTTGTAACCCTAAGTGTTTCAGGGAGGAGAATGCAAAGTGACATCCTGTGGGTGACATCCATTGGATCAGGACACGGCTGTCTCCACTCACACAGCCAGGGATCCCATTTTAATAACACAGGTTGCATCACAGCCTGATGCAGAGTTCTCA
This sequence comes from Coloeus monedula, assembly GCF_965178545.1. Taxonomy (NCBI): domain Eukaryota; kingdom Metazoa; phylum Chordata; class Aves; order Passeriformes; family Corvidae; genus Coloeus; species Coloeus monedula. The sequence continues at coordinate 117,142,200 of NC_138783.1, forward strand.
GGGTAAAAGGAGAAGGCACAGGACTGAGGCGCAACACTGATTCCCTAAATTATCCTCCTCTTTTGACACAGAACAAAAGTGTATTTTGCAGGTTTTATCCCATTTCTTGTTATGCTGATTTCAGAGCAGAGTCCCCTCCTTCGAGTTTGTCACCCAGGCACTTTCTGCTTTCCTGCCAAAGCCACATTTCCTGAATGAGAGGTGAAATGTCTCATTTCCGTGCACAGGAGCTTAGCCTGAGGCCCATGTGAGAGCCGGGTAAGTGGGCACAAGATTATTTGCAGCAAAATATTTCCTTTACTGTCCAAGCTTTGTTCACTGAGGTAAAACCAAGGGCTGGAGAGAAGGAAAAGGCGCTGATTTCTGAGCTAGTCAGCTCTTTGGGAACTGATATTCCTGTTCATGGAAAGCTAAAGCTCTCCATTAAAATGCTGTGCCATCAGCCCTGCCCTCAGCTGGAGCAACCTGGAGTCTAAAAGGCTCCTCCCTCCTTCACTGAGCCTCAGTAAAAGATGGAAGACCATCCTCTACATCCTCACAACGCTCATTATTAGAAGGGAAGCACCATTTTCTGGATTTTCCAAGTTTAGGAGGATCAAGAAGTAGATTCTTAAACTTGGAGGGGATGGCTGGCTCCACCCAAGCATTAGTCAGATCAGTACCGGGCACTGGCAGCTCCCTCAGAGCCTCACAAGTCCTTCAGGGAGCAGGAATGTCCCAAGAGCTAAAGCCAGGAGAATGGAATCAATTTTTCAAGCTAACTGACAAGGCAAACAGGGTTGTCCATCGAGAGACACCAAACAGAGAAATCTGTTTGGCTTTCCAGCCCTGGGAATTCATCTCCTGGCCATGTCAGTCACTGCTCTGCTGTCCAAGGGGCGCTGCTGGAACAGGGATGTTTGCAGAACCAACCAGCTCTTGGATGACCTCAAAGCTGTGCTTTGGGACAGATCCTTCCCCATTTTCAGTGACAAGTTACAGCCTGGGAGAGGTGCAGAGGGAAGAATCCCAGATTGGTTGGGTTGGAAGGGACATTAAAGGTTATCCAGTGCCACCCCTGCCATGGGCAGGGACACCTCCCACTGTGCCAGGCTGCTCCAAGCCCCAATGTCCAGCCTGGCCTTGGGCACTGCCAGGGATCCAGGGGCAGCCCCAGCTGCTCTGGGCACCCTGTGCCAGGGCCTGCCTACCCTGCCAGGGAACAATTCCTGCCCAATCTCCCATCCAGCCCTGCCCTCTGGCACTGGGAAGCCATTCCCTGGCTCCTGGCCCTCCATGCCTTGGGAATTGTCTCTCTCCAGCTTTCCTGCAGCTCCTTCAGGCCCTGCAAGGCCACCCTGAGCTCAGCCCAAAGCTTCTCCTCTCCAGGCTGAACAATCCCAGCTCTCGCAGCCTTTCCTCCCAGCAGAGCTGCTCCATCCCTCTGCTCATCCTGCTGCCTCCTCTGGCCTCTCTCCAGCAGCTCCACGTCCTCCTGTGCTGAAGAGGACTGACATCTTTTCCCAGGGATTTTTTTCCCCTTTTACCTTCACTTAGCTGCATCCATTCACATCCTTCTTATAGTTTCTACAGTCCAAGTCATGAAGAGAAGAAAGGAGTAGGACAGACCAGGAGTTAAACCCCAGGGTCTGAACTCCAGCTGAAGGACAGAAGATCTCTTAAGAATCATTCCCTCCTTTGCCATCCCTTGTCCCATTCCTGGAGAGGAAGCAAATCCTGACCGAAGACTGGGAGTGTAGCTGCTAAATGAGTGTGAAGTGGGATGTGCTCTGTCACCACCAAGGCACAGCTCTCTTGTGCAGATTTTGGCTTCCTGCAGAAAAAAACCCTTCCCCCCCCCTCCTTCCCCCCCTGCCAAGGGTCCTAAATTTAAATGTTTAGTGCAAAGAAAGGGCTTCCATTGCTTCTGTTTCAGGATTAGCAGTGAACTCGGGCTCTAAATGATTTATTAACATAATCTCCAGCAAATGTTTAACTCTCAGAGTGCTAAGTGCTGACCTGGGAGAAAATCCCTCATTTCGCTCTCTCCTGCTGTTGTCTTGTTGGTTCCAAGCTCTGCTCTACAAACAGAGGAAACTTAATTCAGTTGCCTTTGAAATTAAACAGCTATATCAGACTTAGCACTGTGAAACTACAGGAAGGCATTAGTCAACGGGCTTTAATTATTCACGTTCTCTGCTTGCTCCCTCCTTTCTCCCTCCTCGTTTTCCTCCAAGTGATCAAAAGCCAAGTTGTTCTCTGTGTCATGGAATATCAAGCGAATTTCCTTATGTTCTGCAGATATCAGTCATGATCTCACCCATCTGAGCAGATGAAAACCGCTGCTGCAGTGAGATCTGAGGTGCCCCAGAGATTTGGCTGAAGGAGAAATATCCCACATGGGTATTTTTGGGGCAGCAGTGCTCATTTCTACAGTTCTGACTGCGCTCTGCAGCATCTGGGAAAGGCTTTGCAAGGGCAGGATGAGTTTTTATCCCAATGTGGACCTAAAGTCCCCTAAACTTCACAGATTAAATCCAGCTAGAGCAGGCCAAGATGCCTGCACATCACATCTCCAGCTCTTTTCACTTGATAGTCAAAAGAAGTATTTCAAATATTCCAATTTCAAATTTCATGTCCCGTGTAAAGGTTGGATTTGATGATCTTTGAGGTCTTCTCCAAGCTTAGATTCTATGTGAAAAATAAACAACTTCATAGCAAACCATGGCTCAACAAACCCTGTTTCTGCCACTAGCAGAGGTTTTCATTGCATGTAAAAGCTTTGTTCTCATTATCCTTAACAAAAGTGCTTCTTTTGGTTAACTAAAAATACATTTCAACAGTTGTCACTGCAGATAAAACACTGGTAAGTCACACTTACTGACAGAAAAGCTTCTCAAGACAACCTGAGAATAAAACTCTTGCAATTAAATTTCTGCCCTCAGAAACAAGCAAAACATATCCAAATTCCCATATAATCCACAAAGAGGATGATGAACTGTCAAAATAACACAAAACAAAACCTAATTAAAGACAAAGTAACTTAGTGTTGATATGACTTTAGTGATGGGTACACAGAGAGAAGTTAAAACCTTGCCTTTAAGCGTTAAGGCTTTTTTTTCCCCTTTTCACTTGATATTTGGGAGCCTCAGCACAAAATGCAGATTTTTCTGGGTTGCTGTCACTTGGCTGTGACCTTCCTGTCTGCAGCAGAAAGGCAGAGCAAGGTGAAAGGGCTCTACAAGGAGAAACGAGGGGAATTTTGAGATCTTAGAGCCCCTTCCAGTACCCAAAGGAGCTCCCAGAGAGCTGGAGAGGGACTTTTCACAAGGGTCTGGAGTGATAGGAAAAGGGGGAATGGTTTTAAGATGAAGGAAGGCAGGGCTGGATGGGAGATTGGGCAGGAATTGTTCCCTGGCAGGGTGGGCAGGCCCTGGCACAGGGTGCCCAGAGCAGCTGGGGCTGCCCCTGGATCCCTGGCAGTGCCCAAGGCCAGGCTGGACATTGGGGCTTGGAGCAGCCTGGGACAGTGGGAGGTGTCCCTGCCCATGGCAGGGGTGGCACTGGATGATTCCCTCCCACCCAAACCATTCCATGATTCTGTGAAGTAGGAGCCATTCACGACAGCTGCTCACTGGTGGTAGAATCATCAAGGAAGAAGAGCAACCTTTCCTGACCAGGAACATTCACACATCTCTAAAACTTCCAAATACCATTTTATCAGAAAAAGAGTGCATCAAAACACTGTTTTCCTTAGCAGTGGGGAATTTTTCAGTCTGAACCGGCCCAACAGCTCCTTCCCAAGGGCTCCCAGTTTCTCTCCCTTCATCCTTCCCAGTTCTTTGGACAGGTACCAGGAAGATCCTCAGGAAAGGAGATTGATGTTGGACTCTGCTTCATTTCCCCTTGCACTGCACAGATTTCCAGGATCTTGCAGCTGCTTAACAGGGGGGAAAGGTCTCACTTTGCCCCTTCTCTTACTTTCCTGCAGGGCAGATGAGGAGGAACAGGTCCCTGAAGGACACTGTGACACTGCTGACTGATATTTGTGCTCCATTCCATTGGAGCAGGGTGACTTTAAAACAGAGAGCAAGAGCTGCTCACTCTCCAAATTCAGTAATAACCGACCTAAACCAACCTGCTGGCAAAAAGCCACATCATGCCTGGAGCTGCAGCTCCCCTGAAGAGGTTGCAGCCTCTTTTCTCCCCTTTTTCTTCATTAAATAAGGAACATTCCCTTTTTCTGTCTCTCTGCCTCCTCCCAGTTTAGAGCAGCACACTTCCATTGTCATTTTCTGCCACCTATGAGTCGTGTGGCCTGTGGGTAACCCCAAAAGTGAAGAGGGACAGTGCAAACATCTCAGCAGCCTGTGGGAAGCACAGGAGCAGCCTGAATCCCTGGCACCCTTTGGAAAGGTGAGCTAATTGGAGCTGCATCATTAGAAAGGGCCACTACTGGGAGAGCCAAGTAACACTAATGAAACCTTGGGTGTCATCCTGTATTGATTAAACACTGCCTAAAGTCTCAGAATTATGGAGGAAGAAGGAGCTCAGGGGAGCCCAAAGCAGCAAAGGAAGTCAGCAAGCCAAATAAATTTGCAGGGATTTTATCATCCTAAACAGAGCTGTTTTGATGGGGAAATGGCAAGGAAAAATACGGAGCAACATTAGGAATTTTCCAGCGCCTGACAATTCATCCTAATTAGAAAAATTCAATTAATTCAGCACATGCAACAAAACCTTTATTATCTCCATCTCCCGTTCCTGCAGGAGAAAAGAAAGCTCACCTCTCACAATTGTTTTCTAATTCAATCTCCCATCATCCAAAGTCCTTCATTTCATCCTTCTTCCTGCACTTCCTGAATTTTGGCCGTATTTACATATCAATCACACCTTGCACATCAAAAAATCATTTTCTTCCTTGAAAATAATTCATATCAGACAAAAGCTATTATTATACAATTAAAGGAAATGAAAATGCAAAGCTAATGGCAAACCTTTCTGTTAATCTGCTGGCTTTGTTTTCAGAAGGCACTTTGAGAAGAAATGAGGTGGCTCCTCATTCAAGTACTTTTGTGGGTTATCTTTGAAGATTTGATTTCTGCCTTCTGCACATTGTTGAGCTTGAACTCATTATTTAGAACAACAGTTTTTAGGATGTTTATCATGCTCTGAATAAACTGAATAATAAAGCACTGACACAAGTGCTGTTAAGAGAGTCAGCTGCACTGGCAGTGCCTATCCCTTCTGAAGGAGAGCTCATCACGTTTCCAGAAGGCCTGGTTATAAGAATCCACACTCAGCTCTTCCCTGTCAAAGGCAGCTCCACAGATCATGAAGGAAAGTTTTGGATCAGTTCACCTCAGAGCACAGTATGGACCTGGCACTTGGATTTTCCAGCCTATCAGAGAATGCCAGAATGGTTTGGGTTGGAAGGGACCTGGAAAATCATCCAGTGCCACCCCTGCCATGGGCAAGGACACCTTCCACTGTCCCAGGCTGCTCCAAGCCCCATCCAACCTGGCCTGGAACATTTCCAGGGATCCAGGGGCAGCCCCAGCTGCTCTGGGCACCCTGTGCCAGGGCCTGCCCACCCTGCCAGGGAACAATTCCTGCCCAATCTCCCATCCAGCCCTGCCCTCTGGCACTGGGAAGCCATTCCCTGGCTCCTGGCCCTCCATGCCTTGGGAATTGTCTCTCTCCAGCTTTCCTGCAGCTCCTTCAGGCCCTGCAAGGCCACCCTGAGCTCAGCCCAAAGCTTCTCCTCTCCAGGCTGAACAATCCCAGCTCTCTCAGCCTTTCCTCCCAGCAGAGCTGCTCCATCCCTCTGCTCATCCTGCTGCCTCCTCTGGCCTCTCTCCAGCAGCTCCACGTCCTCCCTGTGCTGGGCCCCAGGGCTGGGGCAGCACTAATCTGGTGTTTTGTTCAAATTTTAGAATAATGGAGCTTTAAGATCTATGGAGACACCAGAAGGAATTCAAGCCATCAGCATTTGGGCTTTATTAATGCTACAGTGTCAGCCATGTGGAACTCCAGTGGAGCAGAAGGACTGAGCCCAAAATGCATCCCCTCTGAGCAGCATCCTCGAGGACTGGCCCCTGTCACTCAGCAGCAGCTCTGTTCACCTGCAGCAGCCTCTCATTTGGAGGTTTCTCTCAGTTCAGAGGCTGCTCCAGGTCAGCAGGCTGACAGGCAGCTCGGGGTGCTGTGACAGCTAAAATCTTCATTTGGCATCTCCTTGCTTGTGGCTCACCAGCCAGAACATTCTGCAGTTCTGGTGACAGCCTGATATTTTGCCCTCTAATTGCTAATACAAATTTCTTCAGGCTAAAAGAGGGACAAAATGTGCCATTGCTGCTTGTCCGGGGGCAAGCAAATATTTGGGTTTCCTGCCCGAATCCCTAATCCAGCCTTGGGCAAACAGAAGGAGTGAGGGACCCCTATTCCTCCTCACAGTGGATTTAAACGTGGCCAAATTAACCTAATTGGGGTTCTCAGCCATGGCACCTATTGTTCAAGCTGCCTGGTAATTTTCATTACAGCCACATTTTCAGCTTGTTTGAACTCCCATCAGAGTCACTGCTTGGGCTGAAATCTTCCATGCTGAGGGTCAGCTTCAGGCAAAATATTTCACTGGATGTGGCAGGGAGAAAAGAAGAGAAATTAGGAAATGTGCTTATTCAGGAGGTACAGGAAAACTTCACCTTCCCACCTGCTCAAGCACATTAATTATGGAGGATCAATTAATTAAACACCACCAACATCACTTGTTTCCATGGGCCCTGTCTCATTCACTGCCCAAATATGAACAGGGCTCACTTGACCAAAAGATGGACAGGGTTTGTTTTATTCTCATTATTCACTCTTTTCCTTGAGGACGATTTCCCCACAGCTCAGCAGACAGAATTAGTGACTCTCTCGTGGGCTCTGCCACACAGCCACAGCCAGACAAAGGCAAACTGACAAAAATTTGCTCTGTGTTGCAGAGCCTGACCTTAGTATTAAACTCAGTGGAACAATAGATAATTGAGCCAGGCTTGAATGCATGACAGCCAAAAGAGAAATGGCAATAGATAATTATATTACCAAAGAATATCCCTCTCTCAATTAACACCCAGGTCCACTTAATGGTTCAATTATACTCTAAAATAGTTGGTTACATTAACTAAAATCATGTGGGTTTTGCATCCTCTGGCCTCCTCCCGCTTAATATCTTTTTCCTCCCTATAATAAAAATAATTTGGGCGGTGACTCTGCAGCTTGTTCCGTTCATGGTGGCCCCTGCAGCAGCCTCTGCTGCATTCAACAAGGCAAGACAGAGTGGAAGGAGGGGAAATCACTCCACCTATGCAGTGTAGATTTAAAACCAGACCCGTTTTCAGCTCCTGGGGCTCCAGCCCCTTCCCAGCTCCCTTCCCTGCCCTGGACACGCTCCAGCCCCTCCAGGGCTCTCCTGCAGGAGCCACAACTGGGCACAGCCCTCGAGGGGCCTCTCAGTGCCCAGCACAGAGGGACAATCCCTGCCCTGCTCCTGCTGGACACACAATTCCTGATCCAGCCCAGGGGCCAGTGGCCTCTTGCCCACCTGGGCACCCCTGGGCTCGTGTCCAGCCGCTGGCACCAGCACCCCCAGGGCCTTTCCCAGCTTTCCAGCCCCTCTGCCCAGCCTGGAGCTCCACAGGGTTGTTGTAATTCAAGTGCAGAACTTTTCCTTGCTATGCTCTGCATATCCTGATCTTTTATTATCTTCCTATCAAACATATCCCAGGAGAATGCCATGTGAGACATGCAGCAATTCAGAGGAGAAAAATCACACCATAGTCCCATCCCTTCTCCTTTTCTTCCATGAAACCACTCTCACAGCCTGTGTTCCTGCATTTTACAGGCCCATGCAGGGTCTTCCTTGCACTGTTGCACTTCCAGCAGACAACTGAGGCCTGGTAAAAAGGACAGCAAAGAGAAGAGCAGAGTTAGAAGGTCTTTGCAGAGATACCCACCTCCTTTCATTGAAGGAAGCTCCCCAACAATCCTGGCAAAAAGCAAAGCAAAGCAAAGCTGGCTATGGAAAAGGAAGTTTGCAAAGATCTGCATCATTCAGGCACTGGTAGGGGGTGAGACAGCCACAGTCTGGGGTCAAGGGGAAAGAAAGAGGGATCTTCTTTTGCAGTAAGAGGAGTTGAACGTACAAGTGCTGTGCAGGTCACCCTTCTCAATAGACCCACAGCTTCCCATCAGCAGGAAATAACAGATTTTCCTTCTGTGCTGGAAGAGGGATTTTTTTTCCTGCTTTCTCTCCTGCTTTTAAGGCCAGAAGAGACCAAAAGTTCTGTGTAACACTTGCAAGGATATTTCATCCAGTTACCCCTGTAGGGAGGTTATTACTTTGCTAATGTATTCCTCCTACATTCCATTTCCAAACTAAAAGAGAGTGTTTCTGCCTAAAAGCATGTTTGTTTGGCTGGGTTTGACCCCAATTATGCAAGTTGATCTACTAGAAGGTATAATTACCTTCCACAGGCAGTGTGGAGTCACCTTACCTCCCATGTGAGTGTAACTCCACGAGCAGTTTCCTACCCTGTTAAAAACAAGCCACTCCCTTCTTCTTTAGGTTTCTTTCAGGGCTCCAAGCCTTGGCAGCTCCATAATTTCTTCCTGTTTCTCATCCGGATTCCTATGCAAGCCCAAAAAGAAAGTTGCCAGCATTATGAGCAAAGGCAAAATACATCTGAGCACTATCTCAGAGTGAAGGAGACACAAAAAAGCAACAAACCCCCAGAATAGAAATCCAGCTTTTTTCGCTGAAGCGTTCCTTTTCGTGCCCACATGTACCCACAGCTCCTCATTTTCCCGTGCATCTCATCCTTCCTTGCACCTGTCTCAGCTTTCAAGCCCAGCACTTCACGAGGAAGATGTGCCTGACAGCACATTTGTAAGGGCTGGGGGATAAAGGGGAAGCTTCCTCAGGGTGTCTGCAGGCTGCGTTTTCCCCTCCAGGAACCTTTCCCTGCTTGGCATCAGCGCAGGCTTTGTCATCCCACCACACCTCCCTCCCTGCCCCGTCCTTCTAGCTGAGGGCAATGAGCCATTTCCAGAGGGCAGGGAGGGGGTTCAGGTTCTCTGTCTCAGGAAATGAATGGGCAGGATGTGGAATAGATCCCAGGAGAACCCTAATCAAGTCAGTATCAAACAAACCTCCATATGCTGAGAGAACATAACACTAAACTCATTTGGAAGCAGCAACGCAGCCCTTCCCTATTAACACACAATAATAAGGCTCCATCCCAGTGTGGGTTCTGCAGGGTTTTGTTTTCTCCCCCCACCACCACTGCAATGTTTGAAGCACTTCTTAAAAATAACAAAAGTGGGGAAATTACATTCATGGGTTTCTGCTTCAAATATTTATATGTTTTTACAAAAGTTGGTGGAGGGGAGGAGGCCTGGGGTGTACATATATATATGCAAATAAACATCTGGGAACTGATCGAGCCACTGAATGCAGGAAAGTTTGGGCAATCAAAGAGGATGCACAAAGATGTGGACACAAAAGGACAGAATATATCTTTCCCAGGAAAAGATGGGAGAAAGGAGAGAAGGCAAAGGAGGGAGTTGTGTTATTCAGCAAGCAAAGGGAAGCCTGGTCAGGTCAGACAGTTGGCACAAGGAGAAAAGCAAGAGCAAAATAAAGCAAGAAAGTATCAAGGTACTGCATTCCAGAGGGGGATTTCACTCCTTCCCAGGACACTGTGCAGTGCGGTGTGCCAGCCCTAGGCAGAGAAACCTTCCCTCCCTAATTCCCTCCTTCCCTCTCTTCCTTCCCTCTTCCCTCCTTCCCTCACCCCCCAAGTGCTGCCCTGGCCCTGAAGGCACAGAAACCAAGAGCTCACAGCCCTCCCTCCACTGGTGTAAAGCAGCCAAAAAGCAGCAGCTTTTTTACACAATTTAACACAATTCAAAACTCCCCTGATAGCACCAAGTGAGCAGCATTCAGACTTCACCCTAAAAGACGCTGAGCATTGGCTGACTTTCACCTCTGGACACACGCAGGGAAGTTTGGAAATTGGAAATTAGGAAAAATTGCTTCATGGAAAGGGTGGTCAAGCACTGGGACTGGTGGCCCAGGGAAGTGGCTGAGTCACCACAGAATCATGGAATAGTTTGGGTTGGAACATCTAAACTGGATTGTTTTGTCAGCCTGGAGAAGGCTTCAGGGTGACCTCATTGTGGCCTTGCAGGACCTGAAGAGACTCCACAAGAAAGATGGAGATGGAGAAGGGATGGAGTGCCAGGACAAGGGGCAGTGGTTTCAAACTGACAGAGAGTGGGGTTGGATGGGATCTTGGGCAGGAATTGTTCCCTGGCAGGGTGGGCAGGCCCTGGCACAGGGTGCCCAGAGCAGCTGGGGCTGCCCCTGGATCCCTGGCAGTGCCCAAGGCCAGGCTGGACATTGGGGCTTGGAGCAACCTGGCACAGTGGGAGGCGTCCCTGCCCATGGCAGGGGTGGCACTGGAGGAGCTTTAAGGTCCCTTCCAACCCAGGCCATTCTCTGATTCTGTGATTTCTCTCCCAGCTGTCTCTCCCAGCAGTTTTCCTCGCTCCCAGCTGTCTCTCCAGGCTTCCCTGTCCCCTGGCAGTTTGCAGATCCTCCTGCAGCAGGAGGCTGGCAAGAGCTGCTTTGTGCCAGTGGCTGAAGAGCTGTGGGAGAAGCACAGCTCCAGAGGGGTCATTCCAACACTTCCCTCTGCCCCAGGCTCCCCAGCTGTGCTGAAACACCAGAGATTTCCCCTAAAAAACCCCTCAGTGTCTGGGAGGCCTCAAATTTAAAACGTGCCTTTCACTATAGCATGACTGAAGTTCATTTGTGTTTTTGAAATGGCTTTTTTGAAAGCTGAGGAGTCTGTTGGAAAGCACAATGGATTAGGACAGGCTGGTTTTGCTACAGATGAAGGAGGTACTTCCTTTTATTTGCATTTCCTTCAGGAAGCCCTAAGATTGGAGTTTCAGGAAGAAAGAAAGCATCTACTTAATTGCTTCACTTTCCTACTCTCAGAATAGTTTTCTTTTACTGTTCTACTTTCTTTGGGTTTTTTTTTTTCTTTTTCTTGTGCGTTTCTGTGAGCCTTTAGTAGGAGCCTGAATGACTTTTACACGTGATTAAAGGGGCTGTAGGGATTTGATCAGAACTTGAGTCCACCACAAACTGGAAACTCTACATTAATAACGTTAAACACAGGATGTTTCTGAGGCTTGGGTGGATGTACCTAGAATTCACTGGGAGTTTATCCAGATGTCAGGAAACACCAGTGTTCAAACTGTACCTGCTTCTCACTGGAGAGCCAAAAGTTGAAAATCACTCACTAAATGCATCATTGAAGGTCTTGATCAGATGAGGAATCTCATTTAGGATATTATTTGGGAGTTTTATTTGTCATCCAGAGGGTTCTGGACAAACTCAGGAGTGGGGCCATGCAAACCTCACGAGGTTTGAACTCAACAAGGCCAAGTGCTGTTGCAACAGGACAAGAAGTAATGGGTTTAAACTAAAAGAGACCAGATTTAGATTAGATATAAGGCAGAAATTTTTTACAAAGATGGTGGTGAGGCCCTGGCACAGTTTTCCCAGAGGATCTGTGGCTGCCCCTGGATCCCTGGAAGTGTCCGAGGCCAGACTGGATGTGTTTCTGAGCAATCTGGTCCAGTGGAAGTTGATCTTTAAGGGTCCCTTCCAACCCAATCTATTCTGCTTTTATGATTTATACCTGGAATATGAAACTGGAAGCCAAGAGTCAAGGCTGATTCTATGTTTGCTGCTCTATTTGTTAACTTTGTATCTTTTTAATTCCTTCCATGAATTGCAGAGTGCAGTCCTGGCTGCCTTGGATCTCAGCAGCACTGGAATTCTATGTACAAATGGGGCAGTGAACTGCAATTACCTCCAGATCAATCTTGCATGTGGACCTGTGGAGGATTTTTATTTTGCTTTGCAAACACAGCAGGGTAACCATGGCTGATGAGGTTTGTTTAAATAACATGTTGTCAAGAAAGGAAAAGGAATCAGAACAGTTTGGACTGGAAAGGACCTCCAAAGATCTCATAGTCCAACCCCACTGCCATGGACAGGGACATCTCTCACCAGCCCAGGTTGCTCAGAGCCACCTTGAACACCTCCAGTGATGGAAGTATTCTCCTCTGGGCCACCTCTCCCTTGGAGTCTAAATGGGAAAGATGGATCCAGTTTTGGCCTTGGTCAACTGGAAGCAGAGTCCAAACTGGTGTCCAACACAGAAGTTTGGAACAGGAGCTCCGACCTCTTTTCACTTGCTCTCCTCCAAGTGGGAAGTGTCTGGATAAGGAGTTGGGGGAGGGGAGAGCTTCACACGTTCTCTGTGAGCCTGTAGAGTGCAGACAGAGCCACAGTCACATCACCATATGCTAACGAATTTACTGAGGGCTGCTTTTTAATAATTTTCCATTGCAGCAAGCGAAGATCTCGTTTGGCTGTGAGCTGCATTGTGCCAGCACGGGATATTAGTCTGTGTTAGATCAAAATCAATGCTGTCATTGAGGTACCCATTCCTTTCATTGCTCTAAATAGCACTTTGTCCTAATACATTGACTCACTGCAGCAGCAGCAAAAAAAATCAGTAAATACTTCTGGCTTATTTCAGGGTATAAACAACCTTTAATCCATCCCCCCACCACAGAAGGGTAGGGCCAAACAGAACAAATTTGGATAGGCTTTATTTAGCACAGATGCTATATTTTCCCTCAAAGCAAACAAAAGGGGCTATTTTGGGGAGGGAAAACTGAGCAGGACTAGGAAGGATGGAGGAGGGAAAACAGCACAGTGGGCTGGTGCCAAGAGAGAACAGGTCAACCTGCCTGAATATTGTCACCAGGGAGGTGGCAGGTTCCTGCAGTGAATGGATCAAGAGAGTGGATGTGACAGAGGGGGAGCAGCAGTGCCCCAGCTGGAGCAGAGAAGAGACTGATTTGTACTTCTGGTGTCACCCAACAGCATAAATGTTCTGCTTTAGATCATGTCTAATGTGCTGCACACGCTGCAGTTGTCTGAGTAGCCTCAACAGCAAATTGGATTGACGAGAGCATCTGTTGCCAAAAAACTTCTGGGATTCTGTGAAGTTCCCAGTCTTTGCCAAGGCAACTTCTCCTTGTGTCCACTGAACAGATTGCAGCTAGTCCCAGAGCCCTGGGGATGGCAGATCATGAGAGCAGAGCGTGCCCCATGGATCAAAGAGAGCAGATGCGCCCTGGCTGGGCCCAGAACACGGAATGACTCACAGATCAAAGGCTGCTCAGTGCTTAATAGTCACATTAGTGCCTTCTTAAATCAGAGGTAACCCAGAAAAAACTCAACTCCCTCACTCAGCTCGTCCCAGAAAATCTCTTCCTCCAGTCCCTCGCTCCCCAGTGGTTCGTTTATGATGTAGGGCACAACAGCTGGCGGTTCCTGGGTGGGAGATGATGTTCCAGGCACTGCTGAGCCTCGTGCAGACCTTGGCTGTTTCTCAAAGCTCTGGTACAATGTGGTGCCTCTCACATGAGAAGCCCAAACAGCTCGGTGTGAGTAACAGCTTGGTTTAATACAAGAGGGGAAAGGCACAGGCACAGGAAAGCTGTGGAAACATTTTGCACTTCTCTCAATCCAGCACGTGTCTTGCTCCTCCTCGCTTCCCAGATTTCTCCTCAGGCTCCCAGAGTCCAGAGGTGTGCAAAACTTCAGGCGTTTCTGCAGAGTTTGCACAAAATCTTTATCCCACCCTGTATTTCCTCTGGTAGCTTCATACTCCAAATAAATTGACATGAGGAAAGTCAGAGGAAGGTCCTACATCCCATTAAGTCCCTACATTTTATGTTGTTTTCATACATAGAGAAGCAGGGGACAAGCACCCTGGGAAGCCAAACCTGCTGGAATAGTTCTGACCAAAGAACATCTTGAAAACTCTTTTTCTTTGCAAGCCAAAATATTTAGCAAGGTGAGTCCCAGTTTCAGGAAAAGCAGCACTGGAAAGGGGTTTCTAAGGTGGGATCTCATGTCAGAGGGATTGCAGAAGGGAAACCAGTTTGAAATATCTGATCCTGACAAGACAAAAAGGCATATTTTTCACAGGGGATGTTTCCCAAGAAGCATTTCTAAGGATTTAGTTTCCCTTCAGCACAGATTTAAAACTTCACAACCTCACAAAAAGCACAGAAGCTGCCATAAACCACAAATTATTCCCTGGCCAGCTTTACCTGCAAGTTTTCAAACAGCCACGGGTCAAAGTTTAGGTTGGGAAGAAGGCAGAAAAGTCAGGAAGTGTCCTGCAGGTTGGGATTTCATAGGATGGGTGTGGGCAGGTCGTGGGTGAACAGCTACAAACCCCAACCCACAGCTGGGACCAAGAAATCTTTTGGGGAGATGAACACAGAACAAGAGCTTCAAACTTTTTCAGTGTTTATTTATTTACTTATTTATTTTAACTCTTCGTTTCTTGGAGTTTTTTGGGGGGTGTTTTGCTTTGTTTCTTAAACCCAGTCAGTTGTACCTGATTTCCAGGTTCCCCAAGGACAGCAGGTAAAATTACTCAGGAAATTACTTGCAAAGGAGGATTGCAAAGAAGAAATATGCATTCAAGAGGAATTTCCCCATGGAAAGGGTGGTCGGGCCTTGGCAAGAGCTGCCCAGGGAGGTTTGGAGTGCCCATCCCTGGAGGTGTCCCAGGAAGGGCTGGAGGTGGCACTCAGTGCTCTGGGCTGGGGACAAGGTGGGCATTGGGAACAGCTGGGCCTCGATGGGCTGGGAGGGCTTTTCCAGCCTCAGGGATCCTGGGATTTTGATTTTAGATCTGTATTGATTAAGGTACTTCTGGTTTCCATGGAATCTGTGGTTGCCAGCTTTGTTGAGCCTGGTAATTTATGGCTTTAAAGCAATCAGCTTAATTTAAAAGTGTATCTTGATCTCAGCACTGAGTGAGTTGCACCTGCCTGCCAAGCTCCAGTGCAGGATAAAACACACCACAAAGAAGTCTTCTTGGGTTTTTAGGCAACTGGGGAGAAAAAAACCAAAAAAATGTGTGATTCAAAGCACTTCTAGATTAGCAATTTCCAAGTGCTGTTACCGTGTTTTTATAATGAGCCCACACTCAAATGTAAGGATACATTTTGGTGGTGCTGGATGCCCATTAAACACCTCCTGTTTCAGCTGCAAGCCAGCCATGCTTAGAGACAAAACCTTACAAAGCTTTCCTACTCATTTTTGTAATCACCCACCTAAGACAGGTTACAGAACAAATGAAAATTAAGGTCTAGATGGGGACAGCACGCACGAATATATTCAGATTTCTATGACTCAGCCCAGACTGGGAGCCTGAGCAGGAAGAGCAAGCAGGCAAAATACTCCTGAAAAGGAATTTTCACTGTCCTGCCCACAGGTCTTTGAACACTATCAGGGTTTTTCACTTTCTAGAAGCACCCATTATGTGAGAATCTCAAAACAAAAGCAGCATTTCTTCTCTGTCATGACTGTAGAGCCAATTTCAGGTTCAAAACCCTAAATGCTATGAGGTTTTTTTCTTTTAAACTTTACCAAAGTAAAAAATTACATTGGTGTTTGTCCAGTATTTAGAACAGACTCAACTAAACAATTAACAGAAAGAAAATATTTTTAGAAATCAGTATTAACAGAGAAAATCAACTTCATTTCCTTGGTCTTTCTAATTTGTGTCCCTCTAAGTTTTCAGATTTTTATGTGCTAGGAAAACAAAAGTTGAGATGCTTTGATAAAGTTCTGCAGCCAAAAGGCAATATTTGAATTAAGCTTATACCTTTTTATATCTTCCCAAGATTAGGAAGCACAAAGGATGACTGAGCACTGAATAATCCACCCAACACTGAGTTGTGCAAGGTTTTCTTAATCACTGGTTCCCACCAGTTAATGGCTGGTTTGTTGTGCCTTTTAACAGCCTGAGAGCAGCAGCTTCTGGTAGCATTTTAGTAGGATTGGGGTTTTTCCTAAACAGCATCCTGAGGCTGAAGATTGTTAAAGGTAAAAGAAATAATTCTTTAAATAAAAGGACCCGGCAGATATTTGTCAGGACAGGCTTCACCAAGAGGCAAAAGATTCGAACATCCCTGTCAGGAAAGCTGGGCTGAGTGAGCTGGACTGGATGTGGGAGAGTATTCCCAAAACATTCTCCAAACTTTCCCATTGTTTTGAGTTTTACAGCTTTGTCCCTCAGGTTTTAATGACAGCATATCGGGTGTATTTATATAAAAATTAATTGTTTGCTATGGCAAATGATTAGACAAAGGGAACTCCATCAGATTTATTTACTACGCAGCATAAAAGCTAAATCTGCTATTACAAGACAGAACAGTGTAATCAAAGCAATATTTAAAAAATTCTATTTAAGGTGGCAAAAATAAATAATTATTAAGTAAATTATTTGGGATGAACTTTAATTCCTTGCTGAACAAAAACCACCTCACAGGACAGATCGTCTGCTGCTCAGCTGCACCTTCATTTTCCACTTACCAGCTCCACAAATGGGGGAAGAGCTCAAGAGATCTGACAGAAAAGAGATTCTTGGAAGGCAGAGTGGAAAACACAGAGATGGAACCAAAATGTTCTTCCTGAACACTTCCTGCACAAAACCTTCAGATTGTCTTTCTTGGTGCTGAAGGTTTAACTTCAACCTGAGAAAACAAGATATTACAATGGTATTGATTTCCACCATTTTTGTAACAAACCCTGTGCTATGAAGCCCTAAAATTTAGAAGGAGCTCTAAAAAAAAAAGCCAAAAAAGACAGAACATCAAAATTGGATTTTACATTCAGAGACATCCCAGAGCAACCAGGACATCACTGTATTCCTGTTTTAGTTTAGACAGAGAAGTTACTGAGGATGAAAAGCCTAGAGAAAAGAAATAAAAACCAAATCCTGACACACAGCCTAAATCTTCTTTGCTGCTTTATTCCACTGCAACTGGAACTGTTATTATTTCCTACATCTATTAAACTCTACTTATGCTTTTGCCCTCTTTAAATTCCCTCATTTACAATAACAGGTTCTCTCCTCTTCCAAAGCCTCTCTTTTCCATTCCAAAGGATTGTCATCCATCCACCACTTCACCCAGAGCAGGAACTATGAAGTGTAAGCAAATGCTAATTATACCCCTTGTCAACAGAGTGATCATCACACTCCTTTCATACTGGTGTTTGCAAGGGTCAGGAGAAAAATTAAATGCTTGCAATCCTCCTAATGTCCCTTTCCATAGGAGAATTTTCTTTGGAATTTGCAGCTAGCAGGAAGTGGATTTATTAAAAGCTAAATATCAGCATGGCCATAAAAAAAATGAGGGAATATGTTGCATTTATGTAGTTTTTAAAAATTGGTCAGGATGTTACAGATCCCAATCTGGAAGATGCACCCCAAGGGTTCCATTCTGAAAGAAACTTTTAAACTGGAGCAAAGGCAACTGAAACAGCTCCTGAGGAATACCACTGCAATAGGAAAAACCTTGGGGTTCAGGGCACAGTGATGGATTTAGGAGAGCCAGAAGTGGGATCTTTTTACTTGTCTCCATAGTAGGAATAGGATTTTTAATTTCTACATGTTGTAAATTTGTGTTCTCCTTAGAATATCAGAGTATTTACACCAAAAGAAGGTTATCTTTCCTCAGTCATATTTCCCTTTGGTTTTCCACCATGGAACTAATTGGATGTTTCTGCTCAGTCTTTGGAGAGAGGCAAAATCATCCAGTCTCACCCTCACCCCAGCAGCACCAGCAGCACCCCAAAGCCTGTCCCCAAGGGCCACATCCAGACTCCTCCTGAGCACTCCCAGAGACAGTGACTCCAGCACTCCCTGGGCACCTCATCCCAAGGCCTGACTGCTCCTTCACTGAAAATGCTTTTTCTAATCTCCAATCTGCCCCTCCCCTGGAGCAATTTAAGGCCATTTCCTCTCATCCTTTCACTTTCACTGACCCCCCCCCCTCCCCCTCACTGCCCCTCCTGGCAGGGACTTGTGGGGAGCAGTGAGGTCCCCCCTGAGCCTCCTCTGCTCCAGGCTGAGCCCCTTTCCCAGCTCCCTCAGTGGAAAATTGTCTCCCCCTGAGTGCCCCCACCATGGGACCCCCCTGTATGGAAGCAGCTGGTGCAGCAGCTTCCCACACCTCCTCCTTGGCAGCTCTCTCTGCCCTGTGCAGACACTGCTTGGAATTAGGAGGCACAGAGAGCCCAGCAATTCTCACCAGCACCCCGATACCTCCCCAGCAGGGAGCTTGGCACAGCCTGAGCCGTAGGAAATTGGCAGGAGCTGCCCAGGGAGGTTTGGAGTGCCCATCCCTGGAGGTGTCCAAGGAAGGCCTGGACGTGGCACTCAGTGCTGGGGACAAGGTGGGGATTGGGCACAGCTTGGACTCAATGGGCTGGGAGGGCTTTTCCAGCCTCAGAGTTTCTGGGATTCTGTTAAATAATTTGGCCTGGATTTTACCACATTACAGAGACAGCTTTTATTTTTTTTTTTTCCTCTGATCCTCTCTGAGCCCTCTGTGAAAGCACCAGGCCACTTCAGCAATGGCCACTTGGACAAAAGCCTCACCTCCAGTGACCAGGGACAGCACCCAGGGAGCAGCTGGAGCTGGGCCAGGGCAGGCTCAGGCTGAGAGCAGGGAAAGGTTCTTCCCCCAGAGGCTGCTGGGCACTGCCCAGGCTCCCCAGGGAATGGGCACGGCCCCGAGGCTGCCAGAGCTCCAGGAGCGTTTGGACAGCGCTGCCAGGGATGCCCAGGCTGGGATTGCTGGGGGGGCTGGGCAGGGCCAGGGGTGGGACTGGATGATCCCTGTGGGTCCCTTCCAGTTCAGAACATTCTATGATACTACACAGGTTGCCAAGAATCCAAAGTCTCCAGGGCAAGCTCATCCTGTGCTTTGGACCTGACAGGTTGAGCACCTGACCAAGTAAAACTGGATATGAAGCCAATACTGGGCCCAGAGATGCCATGGACAGAATTCCAGTCCCCTGTTTGTCCACTGGTCCTGGCTTTCCATAGGAAAACAGTGTAGGTGGGCACTCCTATGGATACACGCTGGTTTTCCAGCTCCAAGTCACTTGACCAGAGGCCAACAGTTTCATTTTATTTTAAGCAGGAAGAGAACACAACAGAAGGACTGAAAACAGTGACAGCTTTATGAGGAGGTGTGGAAGAACAAGTGCTGGGAGTCTTTTTAATCAAAAGGTCAAAAAGGTCTTTTAAAATTGCTGGATCTGATGCACGGCATAGTATGGCCCTGAAATGTCACTCTGCCACTCCTGACTAAGCCATTACTTCCCTTAGACTAAATTCCAGGCCAGCTTTATTTGCATTAATGTTCCTGGGATAACACCACAGAAGATTAAATGTGTTCAGCCTGCCATAGAGAGGGAGAATTTTGTGAACAACACTGAACACTGTTTTTCCCCTACCAATGTGGAGATAATATTATATATTTCTGCCTCCTACAAACACACCAGTGCACCCAGCTGCAGGTTTTAGCTCCTGTTTTTAATTTTGTCTGGACCAAATAACACCAGCACACTCAAACTGGACTGAGAGGATGAGCAGGGTGAGTGAGGATTTGATTGATTCATTCATTGATTCCACAGGGAAGCTTTACCAGACACGTCATACTAATGCTGAACGTAAAAGCAAATAATCAAGGTAACTGCAGGAGAAAGAAGGCGAAAGCCAGCGAGTCAGGCAATTTGTTAAAGTGATCACAGATGAAAAACAAGAGGTTTCCCATTTAGCAATCCCATCCTGCAATAGGAGCTTGTACTCCATTTCCGTGTGAATGGCACTGAGGTCAGATTGCCTGCTCGGGTCAGCGCTGAAATCAGTTGTAACTGGTGGACATTTATCCCATCAGCTGTTCTTCATGGCTTGGAGATGTTGCTCTGTGTAAGAAGACAGAGATAATAAACACATTACAGAGGGAAGGTGCCGTGCCCTGGGGGCAGATGTGTGGCAGGTCAGGCCATCAGCTCCTTGTGTGGATCAAACCCAAATTTAAGATTAACTTACAAACACGGTTGCCGCTTCTTTGATACCCACACAAATAACACCCATCGTGGCTTGTTACACGTTTCCTTTATCTGTGGTGTCCTGGGGTGCACTGGGAAGAGCATTCCCAGCAGGTCAGGGTTATCCTGCCCCTGTGCCCAGCCCTGGGGGCACCTCTGGGGTGCCGTGCCCAGCTCTGGCTCCTCAGCCCAGCAGGGCCAGGGAGCTCCTGGAGCGGGGCCGGCGGAGGCTGCGCAGCTGAGGAAGGGCCTGGAGCAGCTCCGTGCCCAGCACAGGCTGAGGGAGCCGGGGCTGCTCAGCCTCGAGAGGAGCCCCAGCTGAGAGGGGCCCTCAGCCCTGGGTGTCCCTGGCTGCAGGGAGGGCTCAGGGCAGGGCCCGGGCTCTGCTCCGGGGCCCAGCAGCGGCCCCAGAGCCACGGGCAGGGCCTGAGCCCGGCAATTGCCCTGCACAGGAGGCAGAACTGCTGCCCTGGGCAGGGCCAGCCCTGAGCAGATTGGCCACAGAGGCTCTGGGCTCTCCTCCCTGGGGACATTCCAGAGCCATCTGGACACAGCCCTGTGCCCTGTGCTCTGGGATGGCCCTGCTGGAGCAGGGAGGTGGCACCAGTGACCCTCTGTGGTCCCTTCCAGCCTGGCCCATCCTGCAACTCTGAAGGTCCATAAGTGACTCTCTCTTTTAGAGGCAATCTCTGAGACCCTGGAAGGCCTAGATGCCCATGCAGCAGGAATTCTCTTTGTTCTCGATCCCAAATTTATCAAAACTCAGAGAATCTTGTTGGGGACCGTCTGCTGAAGCTCTCTTTAGAGTCCTTGTACATGTACAAGAATGAGAAATGTGAGGAGCCCAATATTTTATTACATAACAATCCACAGAAAGTTCTTAGGCTGGTATCTTTTTTATTCCAACGCTAGCAGAAGTGTAAAGAGAGGGAAAAGCCTCTCTATCCAGGCCACCTTCCCAGCGCTATGAATGTGAGCAGGTAAATCCTACTCTCTCCCTCCAACCCCCTCCACTGATGGAGGCTGTGATTATATAAAATAATGCTTTCTCCACTTCACTTTGGTGCTGCTGATCATTTGAGCTTCCAACACAAATCCTGATTTACAAACTCACTGCCTTCTTGGGCTTCAGAGGGAAACAGTAGATCCGGGGCTGTGTCCAGCAGCCAGAGGGAAATGTTTGTTCTGCTGCTGCTCCCTGTTGCCGGCTCGAGGAAGCATCAGATAAAAATGTCTCTGATGCAGCTCCATGTACAGTACAAAATACCAGTCTCACAAGCTGGAGGAGGAGTAACAGCCCCAAAATAAAGGGTTTAGTCACCATTTCAGAGCTCAGTATCCAATGGAAAAAAATTGTGTTTGTATACAGAAAAAAAAAGAAAAAGAGAGGTTTCTGTGCATCTCCCCCACTCCTCCTGAATGCACATTCCTTGTTTTGTGTTCCACACACCTCAGGTCCTCACTATTCATTTCACACATGACTCCCACATATTCTGTGTAGATGGAAATAAATATCCATTTGTTAACGCAAAGGAGATCCATTTTGGGATACATGGAGGTGTGAAAGTCAGAAACAAGGTCGAAAACTTCATCCAGGCCCTTTGAAAATCATAATAATGATCACAGAATCACAGAGTCATCAAGAGCCCTTCAGGATCACCCAGTGCCACCCCAGCAGCACCAGCAGCACCCCAAAGCCTGTCCCCAAGGGCCACATCCAGACTCCTCCTGAGCACTCCCAGAGACAGTGACTCCAGCACTCCCTGGGCACCTCATCCCAAGGCCTCACCACTCTTCCAGGGAAATTGGTTTTTTTATAATCTCCAATCTGAACCTCCCCTGGTGCAATTTGAGGCCATTTCCTCTCCTCCTTTCCCTTGGGACACGGCGGAAGAGAGCAACCCCGCCTCACTCCAACTTCCCAAAGGGACAATCCTGCTATAAACTGGAAGGTTTCCCACTTTTCTCCACACAGGCTGTGTCCAGGTAACTCTCAGCCACACTGACCCTTCCACTATTGATATTGTGAAGGACTTATTTTCTAAAGCTTCTCCTTTAGCATGACTCCAGATGTTCCTGAAAGTTACACTGTGACAGAGACTGAGGAAATTTAACAGAAAATGGTTTATTTGCTGAACATAATATTCTAGCTTAAAATCTGTATGTTTTCATTAAACTAGGTAAATATTTTTCAACTAAACAGCACCTTTTCTAAGGAGGAAAATATAGGTATTATATAGTGAAATAGTGTTATATTGGCCGGTTAGATTAATAAAGAAATTCAGGTGATATTCCCAAGAGAGTCAGTGAGAGTAAAGACCGTTCCTACCTCTCCTTCACCCTTCCTCACTCCTGTCAAGTAGAAAAGACAGCCCAAGTTCAATTCCTCTCTTTGCTTTACTCCAAAGGTGAAACAAAGATTTCTCACTCCAAGTCTGTCTTGCATAAAAAGGGGAACATGTTTTATACACGGACTTTGCTCCTCCCTTTGTCATTTTTTCTGAGCCCTGGGCTATAAACCCCAACAGTTATTATTTATAGGCAGTAGAATTTGTTGGATCTTATTTTTAATAGCCAGAGATCATGAAAAAAAAAAATCCCATCTGCATCCATCTGAGGACATTTTCCATTTTTCTGCTCAAGCACTGATCTGAAAGCCAGTTGTTTACAAAACCATGGTGTGAGGCAAATTAGGATGTCTGAAAAGAACTGATCAGAATGCTCTGATAGAACTGCTGGGAAATTTTGATTTTTGCCAATAAGTTCTTTGTGTCCATCTTGTTCGTTGCTGGCTAATTACCACCTTTGCAGACAATCTACATGGTTAGATCTCCTTGGAAACTAGCAATGCTAGGAAAAAAATAAATGTAAGACTCTATATTTGAACTCAGAAATTGTTTTTTTAGCACAGAATTAGGGCCAAATCATCTCTGATGCCAACTGATCACAGTATTTACATGAACAACATTCTCTCAGAAGAGAGGCAAAATATCTTTCTTAGCTTCTGTCCACTCCTTATGGACCCCCTGTGAGCCTCAGAGAACGTGTCCACGGCTTCAAAAAGAGAAATGTGTGTATTGGACAGCTGGAAAAATATAAAAAAATGTAAAAAGTGCTCTCCCATGCCCTGACAGGGGAGCACATGAGCCTGGGGGTCTATTTCCCACTTATTCCTGTGTAACTTGGCATTAGAGCCCTTGGAGGGTCTAACCCTGTCTATTCAAAGACCTTTTCTATGCTTTAAGCCAAATGAGGTCAGGGTTAGATCGGATATTAGGATTAAATTGTTCCCTGGGAGGGTGGGCAGGCCCTGGCACAGGGTGCCCAGAGCAGCTGGGGCTGCCCCTGGATCCCTGGCAGTGCCCAAGGCCAGGCTGGACATTGGGGCTTGGAGCAGCCTGGGACAGTAGAAGGTGTCCCTGCCCATGGCAGGGGTGGCACTGGAGGAGCTTTAAATTCCCTTGCAACCCAGGCCATTCTGGGATTCAGTGGGTTTGCCAAACTTCTAGATTCCCTGATATTATCCAAATCCACATCCTCCCAGGGACAACAAGCTTTGGAAGCCACGACCTGCTGTTAAAGGAAAACTTATTTATTTTAAAACCAAAAAAATTCAGCTGTTTTAAAACCTAATTCGTTGTGTGAGATCTATGGGATTTTCCATTCTCCACCCATGTCAACCCTTTTGGCCTTCACCCTCTTTAGGCTGAATATTCCAGGCTTTCCTTAGCATCTGTTTGATGGCCTGTTCCTCTAGACTGGGTTGCTCCAAGCTCCATCCAACCTGGCCTGGAAAACTTCATCCTGGACAAAGAGAAGGAAGTTACAGCTCAAAGATAAGAGGCTGTTTTGCCACCAGATTTAAAAGGAATTAAACAGAAATATCTCACCCTGTGAACAAACTCACACAAGGCTGGATCCTGCAAATTCTTTCCTGTCACCCCTCAAGTACAAATACAGTCCCTTCTCTCTGTTGCTGTAGTGCCTCCTTCCTTCCTCCTTCCTCCTTTTTTCTTCTTCCTTCCTCCTTCCTTCTTCCTTTTTCCTTCCTCCTTCCTCCTTCTTCCTTTTTCCTTCCTCCTTCTTCCTTCCTCCTTCCTCCTTCATTTTTCCTTCCTCCTTCCTTCTTCCTTTTTCCTTCCTCCTTCCTCCTTCTTCCTCCTTCCTTCCTCCTTCATTTTTCCTTCCTCCTTCCTCCTTCTTCCTTCCTTTTTCCTTCCTCCTTCCTCCTTCTTCCTTTTTCCTTCCTCCTTCTTCCTTCCTCCTTCCTCCTTCATTTTTCCTTCCTCCTTCCTTCTTCCTTCCTCCTTCCTCCTTCTTCCTTCTTCCTTCCTCCTTCCTCCTTCATTTTTCCTTCCTTCTTCCTTTTTCCTTCCTCCTTCCTCCTTCCTCACCAGCTGCTTCTCTTCACTTTCTCCCTGCTAAAATACACACATGCCAATCCCAAATATTTCACTCAGCCCACCATTCCCCTAGATCTTGGACATTCCAACATCCTCATTTCTTTCCCACACATCCATGGCCTCTGATGCTTCAATGCACACCAGGACAGCACAACTAGACCTCCAGGGAAGGCCCTTTAAAGCTTTTGCCATGTCACTAAAAATCACACCAGGTGCCCTTCTGCCATGGAACATGGTCTCATCTAGAAGACCTCACTTGCAACTTGTCCATATTGAGAAAGTCTGAGTGTCTACAAAGCTGCCAGTCCCACCTTCACACCAGTCAGGTGGGCTCTCATGGTGCTTGGGCACCAGAGAGGGCAGAAAACCCCATCAGTCCTTTCAGGTGGAATGCCAGGAGGAATTTCTTCCTCAAAAGGGTGGCCAGGCCTTGGCAGGGGCTGCCCAGGGAGGTTTGGAGTGCCCATCCCTGGAGGTGTCCCAGGAAGGCCTGGACGCGGCACTCAGTGCTCTGGGCTGGGGACAAGGTGGGCATCGAGCACAGCTGGGACTTGATGTCCTTGGAAGTCTTTTCCAGCCTCAGAGATTCTGGGATTCTGTGATCATTCCTGGCAAAGCATTTCCCTTGTGCCACTGGCCTCCACCTCATGGATGGGCCTTTGGGTTATCAAAAAATGGTCTAGTGAGTAATCTTTAAAAAGAAGAAAACCGGAAACCTTCCCAACACACAGGCTAATTTGTTTGCAAATGTTCAAACCTTATTTCATGCACTGAAAGCTGCTCTGAAGCAGCCAATGTCTATTTTTACCACCTCAGTTCTCCATTTAATTTTGGGTTTGGATGCACAAGAAGCGTGTTCTCGTTACCAGTCGATTCATTTATCAAAAGCTGCCCTCTGTGGGCTCAATACTTTTGTTACTGTTTTCTCATTGAAAGGTCAGCTCCTTTACCAACTACTTCTTTAAGTGAGTCTGTACCTGTCTAAGAAAGACACGAAATTCACATTTTAGTGCAGCACTAATTCCTTGTCTCACGTAGCAGCTCTAACAAGACCAATCTGTATTTCTGCTGTCCATGGCCACATCCCTAAAAGGCAGCTCCCTCATTTCACTTTCCCTACACATCTCAGGAGAGATGGAAAGAGCAGAAACTCCCCTTTTTCTCTCAAGATCTGAAGGCTATGAAAGCTTTGAATTATTTGTGCTGCTGCTGAGCTTTGCCAGCTCCAGTAAGGGTGGATGGGCTTTACAGGCTGAATGTACCATCAAAAATCTCAGTTCTTTAAAAAAAATAACACCAGTGCCGCCTGTTCTGGTGAGATCCATCCACAGAAATAAAACATAATACCACAATATCACTTCATTTTTATGTTAAACTCTCCATTCAGCCACCCAGAATCAAAGGCCATCAAGACTCCCTCAGATAGATGCAAGAAATTGGATGTTGCAATCTGGGATAACGGGAGAGTCCAGCACTGCCAAGTCTTTCTACTTTTTCCAAATGGTTTCAGTTAGCCCTCAAAGGACCTTATTTTTAGAGAGGAAACTGGTGACTCGTGCATGGAAAAATCCTGGGGAATGATGGATTATTTTTAGCCAGATTAGAAAAACCTACAGGAAAAATCAAGGGCAATCAAAAAGTCTTTTATACTTTTTAGCAAAGTAAGAAAAACAAGCAGAAAATCCCTACTTCACCCAAAATAGGGATTACAGAGTTTTTCATATAATCCCTCCATTTTGAGTTTATTTAGTCCTTCTGAACAACTTTGTTTCCTAAAGTTGGGTAAAATATTACTGTGAAAAAGAAGTGCAAATCTGAATTATGAAACTGTTGTTAAAAGTACCAAAACTTCAGCATTTTGCACCCAAAATAGCACCTTTTTGAAAGCCTGAAATTCAATGTATTTTCCCTTATAAAATATTTTGGAAAATGCTGTTGGTCAAATCAAATTCAATTTACAAAAAATGTTTCCTTGCTTCTAATTCTTTTTTTTTCTCTGCTTATATCCGTATAGAAAAAGATAATGGCAATTAGAGCAATTATAGCAATTTCACAGCAACTCCTTTGAGATTTTTTCAAACAAATTTATAGACCTATTTACTTTATTATGTAGCTTAAGTGAACTAGCAGAGTAAATGGCAATTTAGACACCACTGAATTGCTTATTTCAAGACAAAATGTTGCTATTTGTTAGCATGGAAAGATTTTTTTTTTTTTTTGGTGGTTTTAACTTCTATTTCTACTCTTGTTGGGTCTGACATAGTCCCTGCCTGAATACATCTTTGAACAACTTCTTGTGTGTAAAATGGGTATAAAATCCTGTGGAGCTGATGCTCATTGCAGAAAAAATATGAGGTTTTTCATTCAGATTAAACAAAAGTAAGCAAAAATCTGGATTGAAACCAAACATATGTTTACTCAACCTTTTACTTAAAAATAAAAAGCACGAGTTGAGCCAGCTTTATTTTCTTGCACTCCAATTGTTTTGTGGACAAAGCCCCAAAGTCTGACCTAAACTGAGCTGTTGTTGAAGGTGGAAGTCCCTGTATGGAAAATGAGGATCAGGCAGATGCAGCCTGGAAAATTCAAGTACACAAAGCAGGAGCAGGGGTTTCTCCTTTTGAAGAGACTTCACAGGGACATGGAGTGGAATAGTGAGTTGAAAAAAATATTTGACTGGAGCTTTGGGAGCAGCAGCATTTATGGAAACAAAAGAAACATTTCTTGTAGCTCGCTCTTATAGAGATGGATTTCTTGGCGTCCAACGGTGTGGTTAACTCAGCCTGTTTTCATGACTTTGGTAGGAATTTAGTATTTCTGAGGGCTCCAAAATTTCACTGAAGATCTGAAAGAGATCTAAAAGCCTAAATACCAACCACAGTTTCAAAGTGATTCAGAGGAGGCCAGACAGGGTGATGGATAAGGCTCATTTCCTTAGGAAACATTGCTAAAGTACCTTTCTGAACTTACCAGTTCCAGATTATCAAAACACCACAGCCTGAAACAAAACATTGACTCAGCTGAAATTAAGGAGGTTTTAAAAAATTTCTTTTTTCTAAATGCCACTTCCAGCCTGATTTCTCAGTTTGTTGTTTTTTTTTTTTTCCTTCAGTCTATAAACTGCACAAAAGGGGAAATCATCAGCAAGAAACAAGGTCTTTGTATTTCACTGTGACTTTTTTTGGCAGGGAAAAGGGATGAAGGCAGTGATGGCCTAATTATTTAGCTTAAAGAAAGCAGCCAAAATCCCAGTATCACCTGCAAAAATGGAGAAGGAACAGCATGGAAAGAACATGAGAGCTGTTGAGATAAACTCATTTTAAGAGGGGTAATTGCCTGGCCCCTGAGATATTATTTGAGGCAACATTTGGATGCCAGAGTTTGGGTTTGTATCTTAGGCCAAATGAGCCAACACTTAACCAGCAGAAATCTGTGCACATCCACCAAGTCACCACCAAGAGGGACAGCAGCAGCCACAGAAATGTTGTTTCCCTGGCATCCATGTGAAGCATTTCAGTAGTTTTTCTCCTCAAGTGCATAAAAATTAAAATCCTGCATGATTTTTGTAAAGGAGGAGCAGGAAATAGAAGCTCACCTGATAGAGAAGCAAAAGCCATCAAAATCCTCCTTTGACTGCAGGGAAGTTGTCAAGAAAGAAATCTCCATTACCAGATTAAAAAAAATAATTATAATTTCTGCCTGTTTCAATTTTTCCAGTCTTTTCAACCCCTTCTTTAGCTTTGTGCAACAGTAATAGCAGCAAGAAAACCAATATGCTTGGGCAACATCTGTGACCTGGGGGCAGCAAGTCTGGATGGAAACTGAGTGAGGAAAAGAAAATCATTTCAGGAGGGAAGTTTCTGGCATTTTTTCATTTTTCTTTCAAGAATTGGAAGGCAGGAGGAATCACATATCTGTGCTTCAAAGTCATTCTGTCCCCTGTAGTTCATAATTTTTGGGGAAAAAAACCCCGAGCAATTGACAGTTCTTCATAACCCAAACACATCTCTTTACCAGTGGGATTTGTGCTGTTCTCCCAAAATTTTGCTGCCCAAGGAAGCTGCAAAATCAGTGTCAAAGTACAGTCAGGAGTGTGTAAATATTTGCTTTGCATCGTAGCAAACCCACACCCGACCCAGGGCGCCAACGCCGGAGCTTTCCCCAGCCAGTGACCACCCTGACCTAGGGAAAGGTAATTCAGTGCAAACAATGTTTTGCAGAGCAAAAGTGAACACTCTCAAAGTCATCTGGGATCCTCTCACCTTAAATTGATCAGATCCAAGCTCTCTACCATCATATGAAGTCTTCTGCTCCTGGTAGGAAAGTGCTAGAAGCTCTTGGCCTTGCTCTGCAGCCTTAGACCATTGCATAAGTTATGGGTTTCACTTGACTGCTTCAGCATCTTGATTGAATCAAGTCCTTCCTTCTGACCAAAAATATTCCTCTCCATCATTCCTCTGCCTTATATTTATGAGAGTTCATTGATCAAAGCAAAGAAGCTGTCGGAGTGTGTTGTGCAGCAGTCAAGGTGGTTCCAGCACCTGCCCAAGGAGCTCTATGAATATTCAGGCACAAGGCTGCCTCAAGGTTGTTCAGCAATGCAGGAAAATACTGAATTTGGCTATGCCAAGGATGAAGATTCAAGTGAAAACACCCTGACTTCAGGGAGGGGAGGGAAAAAAGGACAGGAACTGAGTTGGGATAGGAAACAGCAAGGAGAGAGGGGCTGCCTTTTCCTGCCAGCATGAAAATGGGTGACAACAGCTCTTCTGAGAGAGTGCATTTCTCTCCTCTCTCAGGAGCTAACTGGACAGACAGACTTTGACAAGCTGCCTGCCTTGATTTCCAAGCTTTTCCCGTGCTGGAACATGCACCAGCCCCACCAGCAAGCTGACTCCATCTCCAATGTTAAAAAAAAAACAGGAATTGTTCTGCAGCCTTGAGACCAAGCAGTACAGGATGCCCTGCTGCAGAGCACCTGGCCCTGCGTCTTGTGGGGACTTTCTCTTGGGTTTAGGGCATAACTTGTTTATTAATAGTGACCTTTTTCCTCTTCAATTTCTCTGGAACAAGGTGAGGTCTGTGTTGCAGACCAGGGGTTTGTGTTGCTTTAAGCAGGGGTGGGATGGGAGCCTGTGGAGGTGTCTGAGGGAGCAAAGGTGGAATGGTGTTGGCAGATAAGAGTGAAAAAAGCCAAATCTGATTCAGTCTCATCCATGCTGCTGAATGGGAGCACATCCTGTCTCCCAAACCCTTCCCAGGTATTTTCTCAGAGCACTAATTGGGCCAAAGCCAAAACAATCAGTTTGCTAAATTAGCAGTGCAATCACCACTGGACAGGGCAGCCAAACTCCTATTTACACTTCCAGAAACAACCAGGAGAACACCCCAGGTATCAGAGATATCACAAGTGCAGAATTAAATGAGTCAGGCTTATCCATATGAAATATTTGGGTCAGAATTATCTACACAAAATAGCTCAGCTGATCAGCTCATTTTTGTTCCCAGAGTTTTCATCTGGGAAAATTTTAATGGGGAAAAAATCTGGAGAATCTCGTCTCACAAAAGTCGGGAATACTCTTTTTCCATGTAATCAGTAAAGAGAATACATGGAAGAATCAGGATTTAACCAGCCCTCAACTTCTCTGGAAGGCTGAGCTCAGATTTGAAAAAGAAGCTGAATTGAAGATGAAGTCCTCCTTTCTCAGAGGTGCAGAGGGAAGAACAAAGAGCGATGGACACAAGATGCAGGGAAGGGAATTCCAACAGGATGCAAACAAAGCAAAAAGAAGTCCTCAATGTGAGAGAGAAAGTGCTGAGACAGGGCCCAGAGAGGCTGTGGACACTCCCAACCTCGACCCAGAGCAGAGTAACCCAATTTTCAGAGAATCAGAATCCCTGAGGTTAGAAAAGGCCTCCAAGAAATCCCAGCTGTGCCCAATGCCCACCTTGTCCCCAGCCCAGAGCACTGAGTGCCACATCCAGGCCTTCCTTGGACACCTCCAGGGATGGGCACTCCAAACCTCCCTGGGCACTCCATGGAAGTTGGTTCTGTGTTGAGCAGCGCATTGAAACCTTTAGAGGTTCCTTGCAACCCAGAATATTCACTGATTTAAGCAGATTTTGAATTAATTGATTGATTATTTTTAGCAGTTAAAGCATATAAACACAGTTTAAAGCTGGTAACAATAAGGTCAATACAGGTCTTTCATGCTTTCTCCTTTTCCTGGTACACCCCACAGAGAAGAAAAGCTTGGTTCTTAGTATACCTCTGAAGAAATAGTGCAATAGTACAAAAATTTTGGTACCTGGACATGTGATAGCAACTGGCAGGAATAACTGGGGTTGAGTAACTGGAAAAAGAAGTCTCAGGGGTCACATCAGACAAGGACACCTTGCAGCAAGTCAGGGAACACGTCTGACTTAGAGGCACCAGGAGGCAAATGTGTGGCCAGGATTTGCAGCTGCTGAGGCCTGTCAGCACCATGCTCAGTGATCCCTGTTAGCCCTCTGGCAGCACCTGGCACTCGTTTGGCACATGGAGATACCAGAGAAGAGCCCAGCTCTGGTGTTGCTGGGTGGCACAGTTCAGGTTGGGACACCTGGGCTGTCTCTGCTGCTGCCCTTGCTGCCTTGCTGGCAGCAGCACTGACAATATTAAGCGTTTTTCAAGTGTAAAAAATGCTTTTTCTCTGCCTTGTCACCTTCTCAGATGAAACAGGGCTCTGAGGAGGCTGATTTCTGGAGTGGTTGTGGATAGGACAAGGACATTACGGAATCATGGAATCACAGAATGGTTTGGGTTGGTAGGGGCCTTAAAGATCATCCAGTTCCATGGGCAGGGAACCTTCCCCTAGACCAGGTTGCTCCAAACCCTGTCCAACCTGGCCCTGGACACAGAAATACCCGATCTGAAGCTCCAGCTTAAGCTTTTCTGGGAGCCAAAGACCTGGTAAAAGACTAATCAGACAGGAAATGTCTCCTTATTCCAGAGATCTGTGTTCAGTGCCAGGCATTTGCAGTAGAGATGGCTCTGAATAAACACTGACTCCAAGAGCTCAGACTTCAGGTAGCAAACAAGTTTCATCATCCAGTTTGGGACCCACAGCCTCATGAAAGGCTGAAGATGTTTATAATGAACTGTGTCTGCACATCTTTGCAGGTTCACAACGTGCAGCCTTTTCACATTGCCCCATAAACGTTGCCAAGCCAGGGCTGTTTGGCTTCCCCGTGATTCAAATGAAGATAAATTTAGCAAAGCAGATGTAAAAACAGCATTCTGGAGCCTTCAGTGGTAAATACTGCAATGAAGTTGGTTAGAATCCAAGACAAAAACTACAAGGTCAAATGACTACCAAAAATGGAGTCGTGTTTTTAAATTTCAGTTACCAGCTTCATTTTCCACCCTCCACAATAAAAGGGCCAAGAATCAGAAGTGAATGGAAATGTTTGTGCTGCAGAGACACAAAGTGTTACTCAGACTGATTTCTTGCAGCTGTACAGGCTTAAAAGAAATGAAAATAGTAGAACATTATTTTTATCAAGTTGGATTGGAAGGCAGTGATGAAGCAGGTAATGTGAAAAAACAAAGTATCATCTCTACAGTCTATTTTCTAATCATAAATATATCTCATCTCATGTTCTTTTTAGTGAAAGCTGCTGCTGAAATAAACCTCAGTCACACGCATGCTCCCTCTGAAATTAGATTTATGATTCCATGGGTGCAAAGAAGTAATTTGGGTCCTGAAGAGATTTGCCAAGTCAGTGTTTATTGAGCACTCCAACCTCTCAAAGCGAGGCCTAGCAATGCTTCCAGCTGAGTGAATAGACAATCTTGCATTGATTTCAACAGTGCAGGACCAGATCCTAATTCCTTTCTTTTTCAGGAAAAAGGATCCGTGTTCTGTGATAATGACTGCTTAGAGTTGCTAGCTGATCATAAAAGGCTCCACTTTTTTCTCTAAACAAGACTCTTTCTCCTCATATCTGGGAGTGATGATGGCTCCTTGCAGTGTGGATTATCTGGCTGGGCTCATCCCACAGACAAATCCCCCTCTATTCCCAGAATTCCTGTGTTCCTGTGCCCCTCTGTGCTCATCACAAAGGAGATTTTGCAGAGCTCTGAAACAAAAACCAGCCACAGATGAGGCAAAGCATTCCAAAATCTCTGCTTCCCTACTCTGACTTCTTCCATTGCCAGCAAGAGGAGAAACAGAATTACCTGGATTTAGGGTGTTGAAGGCTACAAGAAATTCCTTGTACCGTGCAAAGCCCAACAACCCCACAGAGGGAACCCAAACAGCCACCAGGTACTGCCAAATACTCCACAGCTGGATGCAGTGCCAGGGAGGTTTGGGAGCACAGCAAACGAGAGGGGAAACACTCAAGGCTTCCCAAAAGTCAAACTTGGACCTTAGAGATGAGAACATCTGCTTCACTTAAAAGTGGCCCTCACCCCAGCAGGAAGTGGGGAATGCAGACAGGAATGGCAGTGTCTGCTCAACACATCTGTCTACATGCAGCAAAGCCCATGAGAGCGATTTTTAGATTGTAAATGATTTTGGAAATCAGGGCGTTTTCAATGAATCTGCACACGAAGTGTTCACAACTGTGTTACAAGAGTTAAAATCACTAAATTACAGTGGAACATCCACAGAACTTTCTGAGTCAGCTTCTGTTACAGAAAGGTCAGTTATAATTTGCAAGATTCTTTGTTGAAACTCCTCATTGTTTTACAGATCATACACAACCAAAATAGGCTTCCAGTACTTAAATTGGACAAGCAGGCCCTTTACATTCCTCCTTTTGCTTTGCGTTTGCACAGCAGCACAACAAGATCTACCAAAATACGCCAAAAATCACATTTTTGATGAAAAAATGATTGCTTAAGGGTTATATTGATGTGTTACATTCTCAGCCTCAAAGAGAGAGAGCATGTCCTGCACAGCTCTTTTGTTGTTGACACTGGTTTCGTGTTGTTCTACAGGCTCTAAATAAAAATATGTGCATGGAAGAACGGGATTGTGCCTTTCCAGTGCTGCTTTGGAGTAGACAAGAACATGACAACAACATTTGCTGCAATTTTACTGGAAAATAAAATGTTCTGAGCACTGGCACACAACCCCCTGCAGGGTGAAATTTCTAGAAAAGCCCTTGGCATGGTTTGGACCAGTGCAGAACTGAGGACACACAATTCCTGGCTCCATTTCAGGACACAGATTATTCCTGTTTGGCAGATTGTACGACACTAACCTGCCTGGAAAACAATTGGAGTTCAATAATCCAAGTGTGGGCTGCACCCTCCTTACCCTCCACGCTAAATAATAGGCCTAGGCACACTTAATTTGCTAAATTGGCCACAGCCAGGACACAAGTGAACTATTCAGGGACTTATTTAGGAGAACTCCTTGTCATTTTCTGGGAAATTAAACAAATCACTGAAATCTCCTATGTCTTGTAGGTTTTGCCTAAGAGAGTAACCAAAGCAGATCCTTTGAACAGAATCCCTTAAATTGGCTCGTTACCTGGCTGTTGTGTTCAAACAAACATAATGTTTACTGGGAGAGGAGGAAGAGTTCAGAAACACCTTTTTTTCTCTTTTTCAGTGCAGATTAATAATATGTATATATTTTTGTCAGGAAGAAAAACAGAGAGAGCAAAAATAGCTCTCAAGTGAGGCTGCTGCTACTCACTCCCCTGTTCCTGGATCCATGACAGCCATTATGTAACCAATAGGAAAATTGGATGGAATAAACAGCAGAAGTTAATTGGGTTGATACCAAGTAAAAATATAATTAGTTATTTTGTGGCAAAGGCACTGACAGTATGTGGCTGTGCCTCAGCCTCAGTGGTGAACAGGGATCCTGCCATGTGTTTAAAACTTATTCATCAAGCATTTCCATGGAAACACACAGATGCATAATCTTTGGATCACTTATTGAGTCTTTCATTAGTGAATTTGCAGATGACACTAAGCTGGGAGCTTGTGTCGATCTATTGGAAGGAAGGAGGGCTCTGCAGAGAGACTTGGATCGATTGGATGGATGGGCAGAGTCCAACAGGATGAAGTTTAATAAGTCTAAGTGCCAAGTTCTGCATTTTGGCCACAAAAATCCCCAACAACGTTACAAGCTGGGGACGGTGTGGCTGGACAGTGTCCGGGCAGAAAGGGACCTGGGGGTGCTGGTCAACAGTGACTGAACATGAACCAGCAGTGTGCCCAGGTGGCCAAGAAGGCCAATGGCATCCTGGCCTGCATTAGGAACTGTGTGGCCAGCAGGAGCAGGAAGGTGATTCTTCCCCTGTACTGGGCACTGGTGAGGCCACCCCTCAAGTGCTGTGTCCAGTTCTGGGCCCCTCAGTTCAGGAAGATGATGAGATGCTTGAGTGTGTCCAGAGGAGGGCAACAAGGTTGGTGAGGGGCTTGGAACACAAGCCCTGTGAGGAACAATTGAGGGAACTGGGATTGTTTAGCCTGGAGGAAAGGAGATTCAGAGGTGAGCTCATCACTCTCTACAACTCCCTGAAAGGAGGCTGCAGACAGGCAGGGGTTGGTCTCTTCCACCAGGCAGCAACTGACAGAACAAGAGGACACTGTCTCAGCTGCGTCAAGGAAGGTAGAGGTTGGATGTTAGGAAAAAGTTGTTCACAGAAAGAATGATAAAGTACTGGAATGGTCTGCCCAGGGAGGGGGTAGAGTCACCATCTCTGGATGTGTTTAAAAACAGCCTGGGCATGGCACTTGGTGCCATAGTCTAGTTGAGGTGTTAGGGCATGGGTTGGACTCGAAGGTCTTGGAGGTCTCTTCCAACCTCATTTTTCTGTGTGATATATCTGTGTGTGATATTTCAGGAATTGCTGCTCCCAAGGTTCACTCTGGAGTGAGAACTCAGTCCAGGAGAGGGTAACAAACTGTGATTCTGATCTAGAAACCTCTCCACAAAGGAATTCATTCATAGCAGGATTGGGTGAGGGAAAGAAGGAAAGGGCATCTTGCAAAAAAAAAAAGAGAAAAAGACAAAAAACTTGACCTTAATTTTTCCTCTAAGAGACTGAGAGTTGAGAAATAACAGCACTGGGAAGAGCCTGGAGAGTTTATAAACAGCCAGATGCCCCCAGGAAGATGGAAATGTCTGTAAGAGTGTCAAATAAATGCTGTAATGGGAGAGACTTTGGTTAAACACTGGGTTTGGTTGTCCAAAGCTGCCCCCTTACAAAGCCAGATGAGAATTAGCTCAACTACAACCTCTCCAGGTTAAGGAAAACCCTTCCAATTTGGAAGTGTCACATCCTGATCCCACTTATTG
The DNA here is from genome assembly GCF_965178545.1 of Coloeus monedula. Taxonomy (NCBI): domain Eukaryota; kingdom Metazoa; phylum Chordata; class Aves; order Passeriformes; family Corvidae; genus Coloeus; species Coloeus monedula. The sequence continues at coordinate 117,177,953 of NC_138783.1, forward strand.
TGACAGCAGCTCCTGGCTCCTACAAAACCTATGGACGCTTGACAAAATGTGGCCTTTCCCTCGTGCTGTGAGAGACGGGTCAGGCTGGTTGTGATGCACAAACCCACACAAAACGTTTGGAAAGCATCAGTAAAACTTTGCTGTGTGAATAAAAGGTGCTTTGCTGCTCAAAGTACTTCCACAGGAAATAAACTCTGCATGCAAAGCAGGAGCCGTGTGGTGGGAGGGCAGCCCTGGATGTCCCTTCACGTTCCTCCTGCTGCCAGGAATAAAATCAGCACCTGGGTCCCCTCCCAGGATAATTTCTGGTAAGAGATGCTCAGACAGGGAGGTTTGGGATGTGGTTCCCTTCAACACCAGGGCCAGGAAGAAGGAATATTCTCAAAACCAAAAGGACTCTTCCACTCATGGTCTCTGGGTCCATGCCGGGCTCTGACTGGGAGGGGAAAGCAAATTATTCATAATGCCTGAAAGATAATGAACCCCATTATATCAGCATTAGTAGTTTAACATAAAGCTTCAAAAGCCAGAGCCTTCATAGGTTGTTCATAATTATCTGAGGATTCTGTTGCTGCAGTGATGTGATAACTCCTGTGGACTGGAATTTCCTTAGGCACAACGGAGAGTTGAGCATAAAATGGGAAGCCTTAACTTCAAATTTTCTGGCTTTGGCTTCAGTCTGCCTCACAAGGGCCTTGCAATGCCTTTTGATTGTGTTTTGTCATGCATTACCCTGCATCAGGGATAATGCAAGCAGGCACAGTGTCACTGGCTGGGGAGTTCCTTCAGAACTGAGGGCCTTGTGACACAGCTCCCAGAGCTGCCATCAGCCCCGATAATGCTCTCCTGAGACAGAGCAGCAAACTGAAAAGGTGACACGGGATGGGGTGCACAGCCTTGTAACGTGGCATTGCTCTCAGTTTCTGTGCTACTGTAGGGCTTTGAGTCTTTCTTTGAAAGAGGAGCAGATCAGGAGGAGAGACAACGAGGCTACAACCCTTTTTTCCCCCCTGGGTATTTCGATCGCCCCTAAAACTCTACAAGGGTCTGTGATCTTTCTCTACAGGGATGAACCTGCACATCTTGAAAAAGCTACAGGTGCTGTGAGACTCCACACAGGATCTGCTGCACAGCACACATTTCTAAGAGTGAAAAATGCTTCTAGAGCCACACTGACCCACCGAGAGCAGCCCCTTGTGCAACCCTCTGTAAGGGACTGGTTCAACATCACAGCAGTGCTGCTCTTTAGGTGGGATATTGGGAAGAAATCCCTGGGAGGGTGGGCAGGCCCTGGCACAGGGTGCCCAGAGCAGCTGGGGCTGCCCCTGGATCCCTGGCAGTGCCCAAGGCCAGGCTGGACACTGGGGCTTGGAGCAGCCTGGGACAGTGGAAGGTGTCCCTGCCCATGGCAGGGGTGGCACTGGATGGGCTTTAAGGTCCCTTCCAATCCAAACCATTCTGTGATTCTGTATGCAGAGTCAAGCACCTGGACAGACCCACCAAAAGACTTTTCCCTTTACAGTCTGGCAGAAGAATGACAGCAGTTAGCCAGAAGGGAAAGAATTAGGAATTCAAGAGCTGATATTCCTGCAGGAAGAAGCCCCAGAAAACAAAAAGATTTCGGTTAAAAACAACAATTACCCCAGACCTCACCATGTCCTCCATGCAAAAGACATTTGATTAAACTACTCTCCTCCTCAGTACTCTCTTTTTTTCTCTGGCACACAACCATAATGAAGCTATTTATCTCCAAAGGCTGGGACACTTAAGAAAAAAAAGCCCAGATCATTAGAGGACAAGGTACACTTGAAGTAAAGGCCACAGGCACAGTGAATTCAAATGAAATCTGAAGTACCATAGGTTTTGCGTTGCTGGGAGAAGGACACACAATTCCCTGTCTCATTATCAGCAAGACATTGATTTTCTGTGGAAGTGTGCATGAATTGCTCTTGATGGATATTACAACTGTCCTTCAACAAGAGGAAGATTGGTTCTTTCTAAAAACTGTTGGCTTTTTTTTTATAAAAAACCTCCTTCTACTTATTTAATACTTTCCCCACAGCAATGCAATTGATGGAAAAGAATAACTCAACAATAGCTCATTTTCTCTGCTCACCCCCAAGTCAATCCATTCCCTCATTTATATCTTTTATCTCCATAAGATCTTTTTTGGTGCATAAAAAATTTCATTCATTGAACTCTAATAGGGGTGAGGGGGGGAAGGAATATCTGCTTAAACCCATCTTGAAGAATTTAAATAAGGTAGGATGTAGACAGGATGACCTGATAAGAAACGAGAGTTTGGTTTCATTTTATTTCTGTGTAGCAATAAAACGAGGGTGCCTGGAATCATTTGATTTTTGTGTTAGCAAAGAACAGGGATGATAATTTTATCGATTAACACAGGAAAAGGTTGTGTATTGACTTAGAGAAATACTAAGAGGAATAACGACTTTTCCTTGTTTGTTTGTTTTCCATGGCAGCCAACGTCCTGGAAGAAGACTCAATGGAGCAGGACATCGAGAGCCCTGTCACTATCCATCAACCAAAGTTGCCCAAACAAGCTAGAGAGGATCTGCCAAAAAACATTAGCAAAGAATGTGCCAAGAGAAGAATCCAGAGGTACGTTCGGAAAGATGGGAAATGCAACGTCCACCACGGGAATGTCAGAGAGACTTACCGGTACTTGACTGACATCTTCACCACCCTGGTGGATCTCAAGTGGAGGTTCAACCTGCTGATCTTTGTCATGGTTTACACGGTGACCTGGCTCTTCTTCGGCATGATCTGGTGGCTCATTGCCTACATGCGAGGGGACATGGATCACATAGGGGACAGCACGTGGACCCCCTGCGTCAGCAACCTCAATGGGTTTGTCTCAGCCTTTTTATTCTCAATCGAGACCGAAACCACCATTGGGTACGGTTACCGGGTCATCACGGACAAGTGTCCCGAGGGAATTATCCTGCTTTTAGTGCAGTCTGTCCTAGGTTCTATCGTCAACGCCTTCATGGTTGGCTGCATGTTTGTGAAAATATCCCAACCCAAGAAGAGGGCAGAAACCTTGGTTTTTTCTACAAACGCAGTCATTTCCATGCGGGATGGAAAGCTGTGTCTGATGTTCCGAGTAGGAGACCTTAGGAATTCACACATTGTAGAGGCATCAATACGAGCCAAGTTGATCAAATCCAAACAGACAAAGGAGGGGGAATTTATACCACTCAACCAGACAGATATCAACGTAGGTTATTACACAGGGGATGATCGTCTCTTTTTGGTTTCACCACTGATCATCAGCCATGAGATTAACCAGCAGAGTCCTTTCTGGGAGATTTCCAAAGCCCAGTTGCCCAAAGAGGAGCTAGAAATTGTTGTAATCCTAGAAGGAATGGTGGAGGCAACAGGTAACATTTCTTATACTTTGTATAAGGTAAATGCTTTGATTTTAGCAAGGAAAATCAGTGGGTTTGCTTCGTTTTAAAGGAATCACTTCCACAGTTGTTACATTTGAAAAAGGCGTCCGTTCTCTGGTGAGCTTCAAAATTAAAAGCATGCCCGGTTTAATTGTCTGTTCCATCTTGCCTAACGGAATTAGTGTTGTTTCTGCTCTGTTTGGAAAATGGGATAGCATCTCTCATTTTCTAAATTTTTCACAGCATGTCACCCCGTTATTTGTCATTCTATTGCAGGAGCAGCTCAACCACAGGGACCTTGTGGGGTAAAATTGCTTAGGAAAAAGAAAAAAAAAAAAAAAAAATCAATGCAAAACTCAGTTTGTGATTAACGTGGAAGCACCACGGTCCTGCTGCTTCCAATCACCCCTGGGTACCTGCAGAACAACTGCCAGCCCTGTGGCATTCCAAGCCTCTTTGGATCCTGTAGGAAGTCATGATGTGTTCGGCTCTCTCTCTTTTTTTTTTGCATGCTTGTTTTGCTTGGTTTTTGTTTTAACTTGTAACGTGGGGCTTGTTCCAGTTTAGCTCACAAAAGATCTTTGATTTTGTATTTCACTGGGGCCCCCACAGAAGCGCACAGAACACTGGAAGCTGGGATGTGTAAACAAGGAATGTTGTGTCACCGGAGTCTTGTGGAGATGCTGGGTGGTTGTTACCTGCAATGATGCAGCAGAACAGCAGAAATCACTTGGTGCAGAGAAAATAGTGCTTGAAATTCGCAGCAAATGCACCACTAAAATAATGTTTCTTTTTTGTATTAAAGCCAGAATTATAGGAGGGTACTTTTATCTGTGTTTTAGAAGCTGGAGGTGGTTTTTTCCTGTTAATAACAGCATCAATACCTGAAATAAGTAAATACAATCAACACAAGGGAATGGTGATTATGAAATGAAGATTTGATGTGCTTGGGGAGGAGAAAACACTGAATATAGAAATATAAGAATGAGATTTGCCATTTTTCCCCACGACTGCAGCAAAACCCAGGAAAGTTTGAGCACGTGGATTCCACAGCTCTGACAGAGGCACAACCTTTCCAACCCTGACTCATGTTTTGCAACTGGAGCCAGGAAATAAAGAGCAGTCTCTTACTAGAACATGTGTGTGTGTTTCACACATCTATTATGTGGTGTCAGAAGAAAACTGCATTTGTCACCATATAATAAACGTGTGAGACAAAAATGGAGCAGGGGGGAAAAAAGAAAAAACTGAAAGGAACTTGGCAGGGAATTTGAAGTGGTAAGTGCAAGGCTTCCAAATTTTCCAGGAAGTAGGTGGTACTGAAGAGCAATCAAGATGAAGTGTTTAGAGCTCCTGATCTGTGCAGTAGGCACCGAGATTTCAAACATCTGCATCACCTTTGGGTGAGACAATGAGGAAATTACTGTTTGTTCCCTGAAACCATCCTGAGGTCTCAGAATTGCAGCTGAAGGAACTTGACATCCCAGAGGGTGGGGAGTATTTTCAGGTTTGCTGAACACTGTGTTTCCCAGCAAAATGGTTGGCAGGTAGTGGAAGAATAAAATATGTCTCACAAAACCACCTACAAGATCAAAAGACAATATTTGTGCAGTGCAGCAAATGTAGATTTGTTATCTTAAGTCTCAACACTCTCCATCTGTGACCCCCCCCCCTTCCCTCACCTCATTTTCACCCCTGCACACCCCCAGGCTCTCCGGGGTGTCCTTTGCTGCTCCGGCTCTGACCACCTCTCCCACTCAGCCATCACCAGGCTTCACTGCAGCACAAAACCCCTCAGCCTGCTTGGGCTGGCAAAGTTGAAGATAAAAATCAGATCTGTCGTTATCTGAAACCTTTCCAATCCATATTACGAGAGGAACTGAGTGCAGTGATTTGAAAACCCACGGAAGATATCCAGGATTAAAGAGTTTCCCCTGCACTGGATGGGTCCATTTCCCATTTTAAACTTCTCTGTTTGGGTAGAGTCTCCTGCTGAGTGAGATATGAGCAGAGGCCATCAGATAATGTCAGAATTACCAGCACAATTTCTAAAACATATTTGTGCAGAGGTAGCTGCTTGTGCCGTCCTTTGACCACATGCATCGAGTGATTTTTGTTGAAGGCACAATCAGGCCAGACTTCTGCCAAAACGAGGAATTTTCACTCTTTTAATTTACAAATATTTACAAGTTGCATCCTGGCAAACACAGAAAGCCGATTTACACTGTCAAATCTACACATTTCCTTCTTCCACCTGATGCAGAGTGAGAGCAGCAAAGTCCAACCCCTCATTCCTGCCAACAAAGTCATGGAATACAAAATTATTAAAGTTGAAGCCAGGAAACTGTGATGTCACCTATAGCAGTGTCCTCATTTAGTGTCACTGCTGATGGATCCAAACCAAGTGAGCTCATCAGAAAAGCCACTCCTGAGTCTGACCAGGGGAAACAATCCTTTATCTATTTTCAGAGCTTCCCCAGAAGCTATACCTTCAATGAGAAATAAAATGGGAAGTGATAAGGGTAAACATTTGCTATTACTGTTGCTGATTATTGATATCATTCTGTTTAAATTTGACTGAACAGGTAAATACATTTATAATACTTTCCACCCTAAGTGCTCCAAAATCACATCTGCCGATGAAACACAACTTTTTTACGGGTTGTCATGGGAAGTCAGCATGGTGTGCTAGGACAAGAAATTAAGAGCAATGTATTTTATTAAATGATGTTAAAATAATGAACCGAACTAAAATTCAGCAGAAAGTTCAAATCAAGGACCCCTTAATTCCCCATGGAAGCATTGCCATAACTTCCTGAGGTGCAAAAAGAAGTGGATATGTCTTTACTAAGGCACATCACAAAATATTATCCCAGGGAGAATCCCTACCCCTTGGTTTTCCCATTCTTTCTACCATGAAGATCACTTTCCAAAAGTGAAGGCACTTTCCAAAAACATGAACTCAATCTGATTCCTTCATCCAGCATCATCAAACACTCAAAATAAGGCTGGTTTTTAAAAATAATTGTTACAGATCCTTTCAATATGCAATTCTCTTTCTTTATTTATTTACAACAGCATTCAAAAATATCCCTTTGGATTCAAAGGATAAAACTTTTGCAAAGATTTTTCTCTGTGCTTTTCCTGATGGTGGCGCACAGCTCTCAAGTGTCCAAAACCACCGATTTTGGGACAATACAATCACAGTGTAAAGCACATTAGGCTGCCATGGAACCACTGAGGAGCTTTGAGGAATGGGGGGAAAAAATCCAATCAAGCTTCACTGCATTTGGAGGATACCTCTGGTATTTCCACATTTTGCAGCCCCCATTTCCCAGAGTTTTAAATTTAAAACAATCTACTAGAATTATTAGATAATAATTATTAGGAATGTTTTATGATCATTGAATCCTAGCCGTAGGCTTAAAATTTTTAAGCCTTTTTCACCTGGTGAAATTCTATTTTTAAGGGAAGTCTTATCATCATAAGCAAAGTAAGTATTTTAAAAAATTAAGCAAGGCTTGCAAATGTGTAATTCTGATAAGGAAATAGACCCATAAGAAGAAATGGAAACCCTTTTAAATTTGGGATGCAAAGTGGGAAAGTCAGGCGTGGTACAATAGCAAGAGAAACTGAGAGAAAGAAACTCAGAGAGAGGAAGAGAGATGCAAAAAAAAAAGAAAAAAAGGGTGAGAAAGAGGAAAATTGGGAACAAACCTTGTGAAGTTGCATCTGGCCAGTGGGGTGCACTCACTGACACTCTGGCAATTCCCTCTGCCTAAAAATAAACATTTGAGCATTGAACAGCACCGAGGAAAGAAAATAATCTGCACATTTGTAGCTCTCAAAAAAACAACAAAGCCAGACAGAGAACTTCAGGTTCAGAGGGATAATTTTACAAATAAACTCAGACTGGGATGCATTTATAATTCTGACACACGGGCAGCTTTGAGAGCAGCATCTGCAGAAGGCTTTACAGATACAGAAACAACCACACTTGCCTGTGTGGAAAATATGTGTGCAAAACAATAAAATGTTCACAGGGATGGTTATTTATTCAGTAAACGGTGCTATTGACCAAACATTGTACAAAGCTGTTCCCCTCTTCACTACAGCCCCTTTGACTGACTGATTTATCGTGGGTTGGATTTCTCTGGGATGAATTGCCATATTTACCCCTTATCCTTGCCCAGTCCTAGCAAATATCTCCCTCTGATATGAATTTAAGCAGTTCCAATCCCTCAAAACCTCTCAGCAGACTTTGCCCGCTCTCCAAATAAACATTGCTGGGGTTAGAGTTTCTCACTTGAGTTTTCTACTGCTCTTCAGAGAAGAAATGCTTATCCTCTCCAGCTGCTTCTTAAGGGGATGCAGGTGAAAGGAAGAAAAGCACCAGCATTTCTCCCACCCGAGCGTTTCTGCAAGACAAAGAGTGAAAGTGGATTTCATTGTGCTCCAGGGTGTGACCAAAGCACATTGACTGAAATGCAGTTTAAGCAGGGTCAGGAATAGGTGGCTAATGCTCCAAACTGGATCCTCTTCTTTTCAGGAATGATTAGAACACAAGGGCTCTCCAGTCTGCAGTTTTCCTTTCTATTTTAGTGGTTTTAACATCCCCTGGTGCTGGGTGCTAGACTTGGACAAGGTTTGACTTCTCACACATCCCCAGTTCCCTGGAGTTGCCAGCAATTCCTTTCACTTCTATCCCATTTTAGTTTTACTGATTGTAACAAACAGTTTCATTGTTATTTATTCCAACACAGAAAATTAGAGGCATTAGCAGGAGTGGAGTTCTAAATGCCAGCAGGGAAAGGCATTCCTATCTCATTGGGATGTTTCCTTCAGGAAAATTTCTCTACAGGTGGAAAAGATGAGTTTCATTGCTGAAGAGGACTGTAAGGCTTAAAGGAGGCAATTACAATTTCACAATAGTCAAAACTACGAGGAATAGCAAGAAATCAGGGAGCAACGTTCATGGGAAATAAAAAAGAGATGCTGATTATGAGTATCTCAATCTAAAATTTTGCTGTATCTCAGTTTCAGGGAAAAGGGAACACACATTTGCTTAACAGCTTTATTCTCTGGGTACTGCTGTACTTTGCAAAGCTGTTATGAATGTTTGGCAATGGCTTTTTGTCCATCTCTCACACCTTCCTCACCGATTAATTCCTCAGCTCTTCACAACTCCAGCTGCTCCCTCACCCCTAAATGTTCAAATATAATATTCAGATTCAAGCAGTAACTCATATTAAAAGGTAAGAGCCCTAAAAAACCATGGGTTTAAGGATTACCTAACAGATCAGCTATTATTAAATAATTCTTTGCTGACCACATATCAGACTTGCACGAGAAGAGCTTCATTTTGCACATCCTGCCTTTGCAATCCCTGCTAGATCTCTCTGGCCATGGAAAAAGGGCAGGTTCCAGTTCTTTCCACAATCCCACAGACCTACATTGTGAACATTGTTCCTTCCTAAACCAGGGACAAGCAGAGTGAGCTGCCCCAAAATCCGGTCTTTGCTCATCAGTCCTGAGCCTACACACAACATTCCTGCAGGGCTCATGATCTCCACGGCCAGAGGAATGACAGGATCCCAAAGTTTTCTTTAACACTGGCCCTGCTCCTGTTTTCCAAGCAGAAAGGCACAGTGGGAAGCTGGGCTGGCACTGTCTGCATTGACCAGCAGAGTCTTCCTAAAATCCTGTGGTTCCAGACTCCAGCACAGCATCAAGCAACAGTTTCCCAGCAGTTTTAGCCCAGAAGGAAGGCACTGCAGAGGTGTTCCTGCTGAGTCCGTGGGGCTCCAGACCCAGCTCAGACCCTAAGGAATGCCAGGAGGAACCAGTGCCCGTGTCCCTGTGCCCACACTGTCCCCACCTGGCAAAAACAAAGGGAGGATTCTCTGCAAAGGGCACCTGAGCCTTATCCAGGTCAGAGGATTCCCCAGGCAGGATTAGCTCACTGAACATGTTCCACCTGCTTTCTGAGTGGAGATGTGATTCCTGAGCCCCTCGGAGACATGCTGGGGGCCCCTGAGGTGCCTTTTCCATTCCAGAGCACTTCCCAAGACGACACCAGGAACGTGAGTGTGCTCAGCTTCAACTTGAACACGCTCAGCTTCCCCCCTTGCTCCGGTGTCAAAGAACGGTCAGCACTGAAATATTTTCCTGGGAAAGGAAATATTTCGCTGGTATTTCTCATTTTAGACTTTCACTTTTGGTCATCCGAGGTTGTTACCTGCCTGGAGACAACGGTGGTGAAATCCCAGGCACGGGTTTGAGTCAGGACAGGGTCTCAGGCCTGGAATTCTGCTGGAATGAACTGATTCTTTCATGTCGATTACCTTGTTCACTCAGCTTGATCTCCAGATATGAAGTCTATCTGTGCAGCCTGCAGTTCAAAACCCTGGGAAGTATTTTTAGGAAAACTCTGCTCCCTCCCATGTTTCTAAAAGATCTTTTCGCTTCTCCCCTTGGTGCTTATTTACTCCCAGCTGTAGAATATTGTTTCCTCCTGTCTCCCTGAATTGTAATGAAGGAAAACCCTCTGCATACACTCCCTGATAACCATAAGGCCTCTCTGGAACAGCAAATATTTACACAAATATTTACAGTTTCTAATGAATGTGAGCAGAAAGATTGTTCACCTTCAGCAGAAAGTTTTCGCAAAATTCAATAGAGCAGCAACTGCAAAGCCAAAAGGGACCTAAAAGGCTGAAGAATGAGAAAAGCTGTGAAGTAAACCAGAAATTCAAACTCAACAGCTGATAGATCAGAAAGAACGAGGCTATGGGCAGCAGAAACACCACTAGCTACATAAAGGACATGAAAAAAGACAGAAAATTCCTGCATTTATATTTTTTATCCCAGGAAGCAGCTGCCAGCACTAAAAACTCCCATCGTGGCACAGTTCCTGGGATTCCCAAGGCCACTGAAAAAAATCCTCGAGGGATTTAAGGAAAAACAAATCACAAAGAAGGGCAGTGATCTCAGTGGTCTCAATCACTGCATTCCAAGGAAAATCAAGCACAAGTTTGGACTCACTGCTGTGCTCTTGCTCACTTACTCCCTCTCTCCTTCATTCCCAACATTCCCAAGAATGACTTAAAGAAAGTCACAATCCTCTCCAAGATTTCTTTTCTTCCTGATTTTGACAATTTTCATTAGTTGGGATTTCTGTGGAATGGCATAAACCTTTAGTATAAGAAAATGGGATTTTCATAAATACAGGATTGTTGAATAGGAGATATCCCATTCTTACAACTTAGACCAGAAAGAAACTTGATTTAAAGAAGCATTCCAAACAAAGCAAAAAAGGAAGATCTCCAAAACCAAATTTCCAGTGGAACACATTTGAGATATCTGAGGAATGCCAAAATTTGATTTAGAAAAATTAATTCCGAGGGAATAGTTGGCTGAATTCCATTAACTTCTCAGAAATGAGTAGTGGGAAGGGTAACTCACATGCTGGGGTATTTTGTAGGCTCCTCCCAGGCTTCTCCCAGCAGTTTGAATTTACAAAACGATGAACTGGACAGATAATTTCCCCTGGCAGGTCTGGTCAGGACTTCTCATACCAGGAGCAAAGTGAGGTCAGAGCAGCCAAAATGTCTTCTTGAGGACACTCCATGGCAGTGGCCAAGGCTGAAAGGGGAGCCAAAGCCCCAGGAATTTGTCAGGGAATTCAAAGATAGAATAAACAGAGTTGGAAGAGGGTGATATCAGGATGGCCCTGATACCACAAAAGTGGATAGAAATCCCCTCCAGGCTAAGTTTACCTGTGATTATAAAACACCAAGCCAGCTCCTCCTTGTATTTTATAGCTGTGAAGAATGGAATGGCTTTGAAAAATTCATAGCTCGCCTCAGAGCTTTCATTGTTCTCCTCTGTGACCATTGAAGAAATTGTGGTTTATGGGGGTTTTTGCATCTTTCTGCTCCACTGGAGAGTGAGGGAAGTTGAGATGAGTGTCCAGCATGGATTGGCTGCTCCTCTCTCTGTGGGACAGGCTCCCTGTGATTCCAGCTGCCAGCACGAATCCCAGCTACAAACAGGTGCTGAATTGTCATTATTAGCATCATTAGCATCATCATCACAACAACTTGTGTCTCTCAAGACATTCCAGACTTTTTTGGGGTAACCCCTTTAAGGCACATCAAGGCTCACACCTTTGATTCCACATTTCTGACTGGTGCAGACCAATGTGAAGGAGAGAGAGAGAGGGGGGCTTCCCCTAAAGGAGAAAAATCCATCTGACTGTGGCAGAGCTGCCAGGCACCACCAGAACAAAAAAGATTTATGACTCAGCCACTCCAATTAAATTGTGCTGGCACTTTTTTTAACCAGCCATTAGCTTCTATTTTTTTCTTTTTCTTTTTTTTTTTTCTTTGCAACCTTGCATAAGAAGCATTAATTTCTTACACTTACATCTCCAGAGTGGGAAAATCCCCCAGTCCATTTTCATCATTTTCCAATTCTTTTTCCATTAATCTCCTTCTCCAGTGGGAAGACAACAAATTAGCTGCTTTTTCAGCTATTAAGTGCAGCAATGAGTCTCAAACTGCCAATAGGGCCATGACAGGTGCCATGAAGAAGTGTAGAAGAGTCCAAAGCCAAAGGTTTTGAGGCAGTCAAAGGTTCTTGTCTGGCCAAAAATCTTCTTCAAAGGCAGCAGCCACAACTCCACAGCTGTGAAGGGGAGGAGGTTTTGCTTTGCATTTTAAGGAAAATGCTCTTCTCCTACTGTGAGTCAAGGGCTAAATCTCCTCTTTGAGCCACTCCCATCAGGGCTTGATCACAACTAAACCAGGAGTTTAAACCCCTGCTAAATTAGTCAAGATCCAAGGTTTAAGACACAAAACATTAATTTTAACCTCACTACATCTTCCTTTACCCTCCAAAGGGATATAAAATACCCTCCAAGCATTCAAAAGCCATCAGTGATAGCAATTCAGTCCAAAACCACCCCTTATCAACGTGGATGTGAGGTTTAATGTATAATTTTGAGCCTGATCCAGAGCCCTCCCAAACCTGTGGAGTAGGACTGAGTCTCTGGTGGCCTCTGAATTAGGACCCTAAAGGACTGAATTGAGCTGTGCAGTGCCTGTCAGCTCCTTAATGGTCTCAGAGAAGAAGCAATTAAGGCTCTAATTAAAAGGCAAATGGAAGATTAGAAGCAGCTGAATGTTTATAATCTAGATAAAGTACCCACACTGGAAGTTTGGGCTTCACCACATCTGAGGTAAGTCCACAGCCATGGGAGGCAGGGTGGATCCAGGCAGGGTGTCCTTCCCTCAGGAAATCTGTCCTGCAGCCCTGAGTTTTCTGTTCTCTGCAGCCACTGTCCCTTCTGCAGCTGGATGGAAGGAGCCATTCCACAAGGACAGACCCAACAGACCTGGACTGTTTCACTGTCCATGGCCAGCACAGACACTGCTGTGGCCAAAAATGCTCAATCCATGCAAATTCTCCTTCTTCTGTCTCCCTTCCTTAGGTTCTGAGTTCATCACCACACTTCCCATCTGTCATCTGTGGTTTCATGCTTAATCTGTTACAAAGAAAGGAACCAAAAGCCAAAATTTCAGCAAGTGCAGAGGGTCCATTACAAATCTGTGCTAATGGTTCCCTTGGAAAGATAACAGACCTGGAGCAGAGACCCTTGGAAACACAGATCTCAGGGCTGATCCTCTGTCTGGCAGCCAAGACAGAGATCATGTCTCTCCTAAATCTCTTTTCATTATATTGTGTAAATATCACACTCAGCAGAACAGAATAACATGGTAAGGGAAAAAATTGAAATGTTTCCAGGAGTTCCCTGGAAATTTTTTGTGCAGATTAAGCTCTTTCACTTCTTGCTAGCTGAAATATGAGGATTGGCTGTCTGCTACCCAATAGACAGACAATCCTCATATTTCAAAGTAGTCTTCTGAAGAGCCTCTGATGCTGAAAAGGACCTCTGATGCTGAACGGACACCAGTCAAGCATTACTGATGTCTACAAAGTGACCAAAATCAAATGCACAGAAAGCTTTAAATAACCAGAGCAATTTCTATCCAGCACCTTGTACCCGAGCCTGCAGCACAGCCAGGGCAGGATGTGCTGAACCCTCGCCCTTCAGCCAGTTCTGACTTCCAACTTTATCTGCTGGGACATGGAAACCAACATGAGGGGAGCACAAAATGAGCCTGTTCATCTTTTGGGGGATGAAACAATGCAAATTCCCAGGGATGCAACAGCAGCAGCCAAGAGAAGGGTGAAAATTCTCGTCTGATTTGCACTGGGAGTAAAGGGGATTTGTGTGACTGAGGAAATAAGTGGAAGCATTGGAAAAAAAAAATTAAGAGAGCAGGGCTGGATGGGAGCTTGGGCAGGAATTGTTCCCTGGCAGGGTGGGCAGGCCCTGGCACAGGGTGCCCAGAGCAGCTGGGGCTGCCCCTGGATCCCTGGCAGTGCCCAAGGCCAGGCTGGACATTGGGGCTTGGAGCAGCCTGGCACAGTGGGAGGTGTCCCTGCAGGGCAGGGGGTGGAGCTGGATGAGCTTTAAGGCCCCTTCTAACCCAAACCATTCCATGATTCCGTAATATTTTATGGGTACCATCCATGTCAGGTAACCAGGCCCCTCTCTCCTCCCTCAGCACACCCTCAGTTTCCCCCAGGCACCTGGGAAGATGTGAGAACACCAAAAAACATGCAGTGTCCCTCAGGGATACAAGAGGAATCACACCTGTGGGACCCCATGGAATCCTCAGAACTCCAGGCAGCACTGAGACAGCTGGAGTAGCATCCTTCAGCCTCATTTCCCAAAAAAAGCCAGCACAGGGATACCACAGGGAGAGCAGTGCCCTTCAGCCAGACACCTTCCAGGTGAAAACAGCACCGTACAGCACAGGAAGCCTTATCTCCACTATTCTACTTATTGCAGGGCTGGAGAAGATAAGGAAAAATCCATTTTAAAACAATTTCGTAGAGGATGGCCATAACTTACTTAAATGGACAAAATATACCTGTAGGTTGTTTAGACAAAAGGAGAAGAAAATAGCAGGAGGAGCAGGTGTAGTGGCACAAAAATGACACTTAGCGTGCAACTGGGGCTGTGAGAGCCCAGAAAATGCAGGTTGTGCCATTAATCCATGCTAGCATTTACAAAATGTGTTATAAAGGCTTTATCATGAGACCCTGTGGCATCACACTGCAAAGAAATGATGAAACCACGCTGAAGTAAAGAGGATATTCCAAGCAGGTGGTGGCATTAGGCAGCAACTGTGTTTTCCATAGATGTCGTGTAATTACAGTCAGCTCAGGCTGGGAAATCTTGTAAAAAAGTCTTATTTGTGCTGGGGTAGTTCCCTTCTGCTCTCCAGGCTGTAAAATCTTGCTTTTTTCATTATTGTGAGCCTGAAGGCCTGGTGTTAAAGAGACCCTGGGAACAGTTGGGATCTGTCAAGGAAGAAATGTAATTTTCTCAGTGAGTTTTGAGCCACTGAAAACCTCTGAGTTCATAAGATTGCAATAAACACCAGGAAAGTGCTTGGGCTGAGGGCACTCAAATCCACATGGTCACTCAAGTGCCTGGCAAAATGAGTAACAGGGTCCTCTAACTCTTTTAGTGGGGAGAAAAGTTGGAGAAAAGCAGAGGGATTGATATAAATCAAAATTCACTTGCTCACACAGAGCATCTTGTGGTTGTCATTTGGGTTATGGTTAAGGTCAATCAGTTCCTCCACTTCAGACTCAGAGACCAATAATTGTGCTGAGAGAGGAAGCATCTGCTCTCTATGAAGCATTTTGAGCACAGATTAGGGTTTATCTTCTTTTCCTGCCAGATTGAAAGTTGTACAGGTCTGTCAAGGAGGAGAAAAGGAAATTTGCTGGTGGAGAAGGGGTTTTTTTACAGCACAAAACCATCTTGCTGGTAAAATACAACCTTTTGGAAGGCCTTACTGCTACCCAGAGGGCACTTTTTTGTCTCAAGATGCCAAGATCCCGAGTTGGAGTGGTTTTCAGGGCATGTGAGAGCACTTGAGTTCACTAAATCAGCAGAGAGGTTTGTTGCTTTGAGTCAAGTCCAACCACGTCATCACCAGGGATTTTGCATAATCACTACCCTGAGATTTTGCATCCAGACCAAAAGATACCACACCAAATCTATCTCAGATATTCTATTTGTTAGGGGTTGCTGCAGGTTTTCTGCTTCCTCCCCTCTGTCTCACGTTAGAACAATGGAATGCAGGACCCTGTGATTAGGAAAAAAGAGATACCATGTGAGGAGTACTTCAAGTTCTGAATTTGAGCACCCAAATTTTGCACAACGCACTTTGCTTCCACACTGGAATAAGATTTTGGGGGGGGGGGAGGAAATCTCAGATCCAAGTCTTTTGGACTCATTTGGCTTTGGGCTGATCCCACAGAGAGAAAGCAGGGACAAACCCAGCACAGGTGCTGTGCTCCTAAAAGCAGGAGGGGAAGGACAGAGAGGAGAGGCTCCTAAAAGCAGGATGGGAAGGACAGAGAGGAGAGGCTCCAAAAAGCAGGAGGGGAAGGACAGAGAGGAGAGGCTCCAAAAAGCAGGGTGGGCAGGACAGAGAGGAGCAGAGGGGCTGCAGATTCAGAGGTGGAACCTGCTTCAAACAAGAACAGAACCTTTCAGCATCAACCCAGCCTTGCTGCCTCTGTCCTGCAGCTGCTCCAGAGCCTGCTGTGGGGATGTGCTGAGTTATCCTTGCTGGAGCAGCACTGTCTGCCCCCCAAAAAAGGGAACAGCATCACACAGCCTTGAGATAAAACTCAGATTGGGCCAACAGGAATGAAACACCTTCTGACAGGATCAGAAATGGATCCCTGGTGTGACACACACACACTGGCGTGGCCCAGATGGACGGGGCAGATCCCTCCCTCCCATCTCACCCTCTGCCTCGTTGTTTCCACACCTGAAGAAGCGAGCACACAGCTCCCCCAGACTTCAGCTGCACAGCTCAGTGAGAGCTGAGACTCGTTTTTAGGCAATTTGCATGGATGGGAACAATTACAGCCAAGGCACATCAACAGAGAATCAAGCCCTGCATCTAATGTTGGTAATGCTCTTAATAATAACAACCCCACTTTCCTGGAAGAGAACATTAAACCTGTTCAAAATACAGTATTTTTTTCCAAATGATAGTATTTCTCCCCTCCTACACCACATCTACCTTAATCATCTGACTCCCACGTAGCTGGCTCGACTTCAATGACAGTCTCCTCTACTTGTTTAAAAGTCATGTTATTTCCACTGCCATCAAAAAGGCAGGATTTTCAAGTGAAGTTATTAAAGTTTCCAACACAAGGAACAGTGCGTGGGTGCTGCTCAAGTCGACTCTCAAGAAGGAAAAAGAGATTCCTTCACTTCTACCAGAGGATTGAGGCTCCCTTCTCTCGGGGGCCAGGAGACACCTGTATT
This sequence comes from Coloeus monedula, assembly GCF_965178545.1. Taxonomy (NCBI): domain Eukaryota; kingdom Metazoa; phylum Chordata; class Aves; order Passeriformes; family Corvidae; genus Coloeus; species Coloeus monedula. The sequence goes on from NC_138783.1 coordinate 117,194,798, forward strand.
TATGATGATGTTTTGTCTGTCTGCAAAGCGTCTCAGATGTTTTGTCTGTTCTACACCCCCAGTGATCCAAACCTGAATTTCCAGCAGGAAAAAAAACCTAGGGAGCAGTCTTTCCTGCTGCTGGATGAATGGAAAAATACTTGGATATTAATGTGTCCAAAGTCTTCTAGCCAGAGTACTGAAGGCAGTGGGCAATGTGAGATCCAAACTTCCCCCTGGAGACTCCACAAGGCCATCCCATCTACTTATCTGCCATCCAGAGCCCTGATTTATTGCAGCCAAGAGTAATTAGGTCTAATCCACTGCCTGATCCCCACCCAGCTGCTAAGCCCCTCATATTGGATACAGAAGAAGGAAATTTTAATACTTTAATTGGAAAAAATCCCTTCAATGCTGACCTGCAGCTGTTCACCTCGAGCTCTGTGTCGGTGCTGACAGAGTCATGGGTTTTAATCAACTTTACTGAGTTTCAACAAGTTTCTGCAGCAGCCCCCCTGTGTAAGCACAGGCTTTGTCAAGAGACCGTGGTTTAGTCATTTTGTGCCACTGATCTAAGCTGAGAGGTGAGGAATTAATCTCAAAACAATTCACTGTTTTGGGAGACTTTCAGCTCCTTTTCTGTACAGCTCTCTCAGCAGCTGTAAGATCACTGCAGGCCTTCATTTGCTGAATCCACCTCCCTGAATTTTCAGCTCATTAGCTGCCCTTTCACAAGGCCTGTTCAGTCCCTCTGAATTCAGCAGGATCAGGAGCTGGAGGGATGTTGCAGCTGCTCTGGCAGGAAAGGTTTATGAAAACTGCATTATGCAGCACCTACACTTGTAATGAATTAAATCCTCCAGGTTCATTCATCCATTGTTTCAAAACCTGTCAGAGCCCCTTAATCAAATTACAGCCCTCACTCAGCTCAGGATTACACCTGATGGGGTGTCAGTCTGACATTCTGTCATTCTCTGATCAGGAAAGAGAGAAGAACAGACAACAGGGAAAAGGAAAGAAAGTTTTTTTATATCAGAAGTGGTCCATCCCTTCCCTTCATCAGCAGAATTGTGTCCCAGATGTGATGGCTGTTTGGTTTTTTTAGCATTGATCCATTCTATTTTGTGTTTTTGTTAAAAAGATGAGGTCAAAAATGTCTCTCTGGCACTTCTGATGGAAACTGGGGAGTTTTAGTTGTAACTGGAGTTTATTCCTCAGTCTCTTGCCTCTGTACAAACAGAAAAGTTCTATTTTGACCACCTTTCCCCAAGATGGAAACAATCCATAGTTATTTGGGTCTCACAGAATGATCACCTTGAAAACAAGCACCGGTTTTAATTCTGTTTCTAGAGATGAAATGGCAGGTGAGGTGTTTGGCATTCAGCATGGATTGGACCTGTGGATTTACGGCCTCTGTTGCCTTGCCCAGGTAGGAGGTGAAGAAGGGCCCAAAGTCAGTCCATTTACCTGAAATGCAGGGGAACCATCAGCTGTGCTTAAGACCTGTCCAAAATCTTTAATTCTAGACTAATTCCAACGAAATTCTTCCTTCAATTGAAAAACAGCAACAATAACCTTAAGCTCTTGTGTGGAAAAGATCCAGTGTGGCTCTGGAGAGCAGATTGCCTGCCTGGAATCGAGTGGTGGCAGAATTCAGCTGCAGGAGGTGTGTGTGACCCATTGCTGTGTGTAGCAGTGCCCAGCCTGATTGCCCATTCACTGCTGGTCCTGATTTAGTTGCCCTGCTCGGGTCGGGTTACTGGGGGTTTGTATCCTCGTGGGAAGGGTGAGCCAAAGAGAGAGCAGCATCTGGACTCTCACAGCCCCTCCTTCAGTGTCTCTCCCTGGCTTGGAGTCTGATTTAGAGCAGCAGATTAAAGTTGTCCAGGTAAAATTGTCCCAGTCGATGTGGCAGTGCCCTGCTGGGCAATCCTCCTCCCCCTCAGACCCCAGTGCAGCTGGTGCCCTGCTCAGCACCAACCACAGCCACGTGCTGACACCAAATAAAAAGAGGGAATTGTCTGTTTAGTCAGCACAGCTGAGGAAATTGGTAAGCAGGAATTTATCCCTCGCTGTTTTTCACGCCCCCTTCCAAGCGTGCAGTCGAAAGCACCAGGGAGGGACCCACTTTGGATGGAGGAGTGGTGGTGATGCCAAACTTGGACTCTTTCAATGCCCTTCCAGTCCTGGCAATATTTGTCCCATCAGTAGCTTGTAAAATCATTTTTTGCCCTCAGCCTATGGCCCCAAAGCAGCAGCCACTCAGAGTTAGGGAGGGTGGTGACACCTCTCACCCGTCTCCTTCCTCAGAAGGATTTGCTCCAGACTCTGGGCTTTTGGATGATCCCTTCTGGCTGGTCCATATTTCCTGGGACAGGGGGAGAGCTCCAGGAGCAGGAAGAGACTGCTCTAGAGCTGTTTTGCCCCTCTGAAGCAGCACAATGCAGCATTAGAACAGGGAAGGATCTGGTCCATTAACTTCTGAAATGAGCTTATCAAAGGAGATGGCAGCACTGGTGGGAAAACAAGACATTCAAAGCTCCTTGCAAATTCAAACTCTCCTCCTTTAAAGCATCACACCTCATCAGCTGTGCTTGTAGCTCTCTCTCCTACAGATGACAGTGTAAAAAAAGGCTGCAAAGTGGATTTTCTCCTGTGGTTGTCATCTTAATCTCCATCTTTCTCCTGTTAGCAACAAGCTCCAGCATTATCCCGGAGTTTTGCAGTGTCAGGGCTCTGGCTGTGCTCCCTCTTTTGAGAGAATTGTTCACAGCAATTTAGTTCAAGGTACCACACAACAGCAGCAGACCAGGCTGGTGTGGCTTGAACATGGCACAGTATGTAATGGAAAGTTGTTGTGGGATTGTTGCTGCATTATTCCTGAAGTGAATTAAACCTTCTACAGGTGACTAACTCCAGTCATGGCATCCTCGTTATCTTGGGGTGATTTCCTTTGAACAAGTTCTTTCTGTTGTCAGTCTGACACATTTGCATTCAGAAACATCCATGTGGTTAAGCAGCCACATGAAAAACTGGAGAAATTCCCCAAAGATCCCAAAAGGGATCCTGAGGAGTGATTCCATTCCTATAAAGAGTTTTCCTACCTGCTCTCATCCAGAATTAATCCACTCCCTTCCAAAAGCCGAGTAATGCAGCAAGAAGATTCTTTGGGCTTTTGTGAAGCTTGGGTTGGGTCATGGCCTTGTCAGTGACTTTGGAGCCTTTGGCTGCTTGGAAGCCTGGAGAATGGAATCACTGGTGGGCCCAAAAAGCACTGACCACAAGCAGCCTGTTCACAAGGGAATTCCAGTTCAGTGAGTAGGGGAACACAGTTCACAGGGTCACAGAATGCTTCGGGTTGGAGGGGACCATAAAGCTCATCCACCCCTGCCATGGCAGGGACACCTCCCACTGTCCCAGGCTGCTCCAAGCCCCAATGTCCAGCCTGGCCTTGGGCACTGCCAGGGATCCAGGGGCAGCCCCAGCTGCTCTGGGCACCCTGGGCCAGGGCCTGCCCACCCTGCCAGGGAACAATTCCTGCCCAATCTCCCATCCAGCCCTGCCCTCTGGCACTGGGAAGCCATTCCCTGGCTCCTGGCCCTCCATGCCTTGGGAATTGTCTCTCTCCAGCTTTCCTGCAGCTCCTTCAGGCCCTGCAAGGCCACCCTGAGCTCAGCCCAAAGCTTCTCCTCTCCAGGCTGAACAATCCCAGCTCTCGCAGCCTTTCCTCCCAGCAGAGCTGCTCCATCCCTCTGCTCATCCTGCTGCCTCCTCTGGACTGGCTCAAATAGTTTCTCATTATCAGTCAGGACAGTTAACGAGGCATTAATCACCTCCTCTTCCACTGACAGACACAAATACCCCATGGACACACAACCAACCTGTCCACGTTCCCAAGGGGATTTATTAACTGAAAGCCTTCAGCCCTGACCAAATTTTGAGGAATGCTCCCTGAAATGCTGGCCTTGAATCCTGTATCCAATCATGGGAGCAGCCCCTGATTTGTTGGGCTTTTATCCTGTGCTGGCCTCTGAGAGAATCACAGGGGGTTACATTAATATTCCTGGTGAGACCAGAGCAAACCCTTTGCTCTGTGATTAATAATGTGTTAAGCCACAGTTCCAAATTATTTCAACTTTTCGATGGTTATGGGAACTTTTACAAGAGTGATGGCTGGGCCAGACACTGCCAAGAGGCTGAAAGAGCTGTCATTTATTACAGGGAATCCTTGCAGCCAAATTGTGTAACACTACCCTGCTAAACTGCAGGAAAAGAATTATGAGCTTTGCCACAGCTTCTTCCCAAATTAGAAATCGAGTGAAGCTTTCAGCACTACAAATGTTTTTGTGAGTGGGGAGAGGGAGGAAATGAGGAGATGCCATTAGACGTCACCAAAAATACAAGCCCCAAACATTTCTGTGCTGTGGTGGTGCAACAGAACTTCGCTCGTGGGGTTGGCTGATTTAATCCTGTCACACCACAATATTTTGTGGTGATTTTTTTGTTCAGTTTCACCATGTTCTCATAATCATGGAATCCCAGAATGGTTTGGCTTGGAAAGGACTTGAAATACTGTTTTTTTCCAGCCCCTGCCATGGGCAAGGACAGCTTCCACTATCCCAGGGTGCTCAGAGCTCCATCCAACCTGGCCTTGGGCACTTCCAGGGATCATGGGGTATCCACATAACCTGACCTATTCATGATTTCTCAATTATTTTCTTGTAACAAGTTCTTAACCCTCCCAGTGCCGCTCTGAAGTCTGTTACTTGTCTTCTCCCTGCTGCCAGTTAAATTCTCTTCTCCTCCCTTCTTATGACACAAGGAATTTTTCTTTGATGATAATCAACCAGTCTCATGAAGCATTTAAAGGGGCTGAGGATTTCCAAGGCTCCCACGCCAAGACTTTGCTATTTTGGGCACAGGGGAAGCGCGGCGTCGCTGCCCTCGGTGTCTCCGTGTGTGTGCACGTGCCACAGCCTCCTGCCACCCCAGCTCCCCCAGGAAATGCCTCCATTGTGCTGGCAGCAGGAAAATTTCAATCATGATTGAAAGAATGCGAGAGCTCCACTGCACAGAGAACAGGAAAAGGCTGAGGAAGCACGATTGCAGCTCCAGGAAAACACGTTCGCGTTCCATGACTGTTTCATCTCATCCTCCTCCTATTCCTGAAACAACCCATCCACTTTTGCCACCCATACCCTGCTCTGCTTAAAGCAAAAGGGAGAAAAGGTGTTGAGAAAGATGCTGAGCTCTGCTGAGATCCCAGTACTGAGCCAAAACTTGCCTTGTGTTGAAATAGCAGGACCTGAAAAAAAAATGTTGTTCCAAAACTTTAGTTCTCCATTAAATCCAAATCAGTGCTCCAGGCCAAAAATTCCTCCTGGTTCCACCAAAGGCCAACAAAAATCCAGCAGCCCCCACCTGACCATGAGGATGTTGAAATCCTCACCAGAGCCTTTCTTTGCTGCACACCTTCCATGAGGCCTCAGGGCAAGTCGCCATTCCCTGCCTCAATTTCCCCACTGGAAAAGAAAAATAATAATGAATCCCTACCCTGGAGACCTCCAGATAAAAGGTCATGGGAAATAAGAGCCAAATATTGCTGGTCTTGTTCTTTATGAGCTTCAATTATTCATTTCCTGATGGCCTGCTGGATTTCTGTGCTTGTATTGTTGTGTTTCCATTGACCTGTACTTCCAGCAAAATTGGAATAAAAAGTAATTGAAAAATTGATAGGAAACACAAAAAACAAATGATCTGGGTTGTAGAGAGTGAGTTGCAGTTAATGCTCTGTGTATGTAGGGCCCAGCATGTGCCAGCTCTGCCTTTGCTTCCCATGTATTCCACGTGGAATGTCAGGATTTAAGCTGGGCTGGGACAGCTGCATTTCCAATTAATTTCCAGTGCTCACATTCCTACTGGGTATAAGGGATTGCTGGTTTGTCTCCCTTTTCCCTTTTGAAATGTGTGATTAAGATGAAAAAGAGTCTTCGTTCTTTGAGACAGCTCTGAGAAGCTGATCTCAGCTGAGCCAGGCAGGAGTCCAGCCTTGGTGGGTGATTGAGCACTTCCTCACCTCAGGGTCCTGATGTTCAGCTGTGCTTTGAGGAGAAGCCAAGGTGGCCCTATTGATCTGTCACCTGTCCCAGCAGCCCCTCCCAGTTTTAGTTAAAGGGCCTTGTGCAAAATATTGGCTTCTTTTGTCTCTCTGGTTAAAAAAACCCTCTTCTTGGAGTGTAAAGGGGAAGGCAGTGGCCAGATGTTTAATTTGGCAGCCAGGGAAAAGTTTTACTGTGGTGGGAAGGGAGAGAAGGGCTCAGAGCTGGTTGGATTCAGCATCCTGGTGTCTTCTTGAACATCTCCCAGACTCACATCCCTTTTATCAGCCTGCCTTGTGTCCAACCTGTTGTCTGAGTCCTCCCAGGTGTTGTGATTGACACTGCAGGAAGTACCAGGAAAAAACCATCCCTGAGCTCCCCTAGTACCTAAATCTGACTCCCTGCAAGCAGGAAGGAGAGAAACATGGAATCCCAGAATGGTTTGGGTTGGAGGAACCTTAAAGCCCATCCAGCTCCACCCCTGCCATGGGCAGGGACACCTTCCACTGTGCCAGGCTGCTCCAAGCCCCAATGTCCAGCCTGGCCTTGGGCACTGCCAGGGATCCAGGGGCAGCCCCAGCTGCTCTGGGAAACCTTTTCCAAGGCCTCCCCACCTTCCCAGGAAACAATTTCTCCCTAATATCCCATCCAAACCCACTCTCTGTCAGTTTGAAGCCATTCCCCTTGTCCTGTCTAAGGGCTTGGGAAGTTTTCAAAGAGACCATGCCAAGTTTCATTTCTCTTTCCCACTCTGGAGGTTAAACACACCTCAGGACCCCAGCAGGAGCCAGGGGATGCTGCCTCACAAGCAGACATCTGTTGGGGTGCTTGGGACTTAGCAAGGATCCCATGGAGGTGTAAAACTGGGGGGATCTGAGTCAGGTGGGCAGTGTGGAACGGCGAAATCCCGATGGAGGACGCTGCTGCTTTGAACTGCTGCTGACTGGGACTGGAATCGGGACATTTTAAAATTTCTCCCCAAGCACTCACGTGAAACGTTAGAGACAGATGTTTTCAGCCAGCAGTGCCTGGGTTTAGCTTTTCCCCTGTTTACCTCTCAGCCTGGGAGCCTTGATTTTGGTGAGGACACCTGGGAGTGAGGGATGTCCAGTTTTAGCCAAGAGCTCCTTGTACAATGTCTGGATCAACGAAGGGCTCCAAACCGGCAGAGGTCTGGCAGCAGCAACAGAAGCTGCAGGAGAGAGGCTGTGGCACTGTGCTTGTCATGCAGGAGAATGTGGTCCCCAGCTGCTGTCAGAACTGCCCCAAACCCATGTGGGAATCAGAAGGAAACCAAGGAAAGCACCATCCTGTAGCTCAGAGAGAGTTCAGCAAGGCACATCCTTCAAATAATCCATTTCTGCCACAACCCCACGACATCCTGCTGATCTCTCACGGCCTCCCTGCCCAGACATTCTGAAAGCAACTTTCGCAATAATCCCTCGACAATATTTTCCAGGCATTGCTGCTTTTGGTTTTTTTCCCCCTTAGACACACACTCCCTTCCAAGGCATCTCTGCTGGGAGAAGAGTGCCACCTCATGACTGATGCTGAGGATGGATCGAGCCACAGCGGGGGAGCTGGGATTGTGCAGGACAGGGACAGCTCATGCCCTGGGCTCCCAGCAGGTTTTCATCCAGCACCACAACACCCTGAGAGCATCAGCCCCCTCCCCAGCTCGTGTTTGTGTGCTTTGCTGAACACTAATCAGTTAATTACTCAGGAGAGCTGACATTATGGAGGCTTTCACACTAAGTTTTTCCTGCTCTGCAAGACCCCCTCCTTGAATTTCAGACTCTTTTCCATCATCTCAGGCACCTCTCCCCTGGGAATTCTGCAGTTTGGGTGTGAGCACCCTCACCTTGCTGCCCTTTCCCTACACACTGTTCTCAAGTTCATTATTTTTTCCTTACTAAACCAACAGATTTTTCTCAAAATTTTCATCTGACATATTTTTTGTCAAATGAAGGAGAATTAAAAAGTCCTAATGACTCTTTGTTGCTTCCGTAAGTGAGGTGCAGGTGTCAAAGAAATTTAGAATTTCTCTGCTCCATCAGCAGTTGGAACAGTTTGAGGAAAATCTGACACATGTCTTTATGGATTGCTTTGTCTGTGCTCCTCCAGAAACAATTAGTTTAAGTATTATTAGTTTAAACATGAAGAAATAGAAAAAAAAATGTTTTGCTGGGGGTTTTGCTGGTTTTTGGTCCCCTCTCCCCCTACTTTAAATGAATTCAAGCATTGAAGAAAGTGCAGACTGAAAAGCCCAGAGCCTGACATGTGTTGTTCCTATTTTTTCCCAGAATAGAAATATCAGGAGAGTAGAACTGAAGCTTCCCTAAAATCCCAACCCTACTGCTGCTCTTCTCCTTTATTGGACCCTTTGCTAAATGTGGGCAGTAATTAAAGATCCGAATCAGCTTTTCCACACCACCTCTGATAAAACCAAAGTCAATTAAAACCAGGCGAATATTAATTTTTCTAAAATGGTCATTGATCTACCAGCAGGTGTATTAATAGCCCCTACTATTGGATGGGATGCCAAGAAGATAAAATATGGAAATAAAATTTGACATCACTTGAATATTAAACAGCGTTTCAGAAGTGAAAGATTTTGCATCTCATTCCCCCAGGCAGCCACTTTCTGCTCCCTCCTGCATTTCAAAAAAAGATGCTGCTCAAGTTGTCAGATAGCCAAATATTATTAACCTGAAAGCATCAATTTAATAAGTCTCATCCCATGAACTGAAAAAAAACCAACTCAGAATAAATCTCAAAACCCACTTGCTACACAGTGGGAGGATTTTAACAGCGCAGATGATTTTCTGTGCAGAACTGCAAGAAGGCCTGCAAAAGTTCATCAAAACTCAGAGCTGCAGGGAGCCTGGCATTGGCTGAGTCTTTTGTTATGATCAAGATATCAATAAACCCTCATTTAAATTTTAATTAAAGATCGTTGTTGTGTCAGATGAACTTTGAGCTTAATGTGTTTAATGGTTTCCCTTAAAGAGATTTTTATAAAGGGCTGGATCAATCATGTTAAATAATGACATGAACAAATGCTTGGTTGCTTAAATTCTCTCCCACTAAGAAAATTAAAGGGGTTAAGATCTACTATCCAAGCCCATCACTTAAAATAGCAACAAAACCAGCCCAGATATTCCTCCTCCCAGAGCTTGGGATTTAGAGCTTTCTTCTTCAAACCACGGAGCTCATCTCCCCCAGTCCTCTTGCTCCTCTTTCAGGTGAAACAGAAGTCAAAAACATCATCTCTGAAAGCGGGATATCTTTAGAAAAGCTGATTTCTTCAAGTTTTCTCTTCTAAAAGCAAGCACCACCCACCCACGTGTGGCTTGTCCCAGCCCACCTAAAAGGATGCAGCGTTACGAAACCACCCAGGCGACCCCACGGAACTGGGCTGTTGCTTCCCAAAAAATCCCAGTGATTTTGGAACCTTTGCTCGTGCTGCATTTCCAAGCATCACTTCTCACCAGCATCTGCCTGGCAGGAACAAGTGCTTTCTCCTGAGCTCTCTTTCATCTCCCCCTCTGCTCTCACAGCAACCAGGCTTCAGCCACAAACCTCGAAACAACCCCCAGAATATTTGGTGGGTGATTCACAGATTTTGCTGTCAAAAAGCTCCTGATCTTGCCTTATTGCCTGGATTTTACAGCATGCCAAGCTGCATGTTCACGCTGCTTTGTCTTTAATCCTGGCTTCACAAGCATTTCCACACGAAAATGTGACATTTTTATATAAAAAGCTCCGAGTCGGGAAAGTTCAGCACGGAGCAAACCTTGGATGTTCAGCATTTTAAGGAGAGGAACAAAAGCCATCCAAACAGGCAGAGTGGAATTAGGTGTGGAAGAAGTGGTGGAATGGATCACACTTCTATTTTAATGGAATGTTTGTCCCCCAGCAGTGACAGCACAAGTGTGCAGCAGGTACAGAGTGTCACAGGAAACACTTCCTTCGCAGCAAGCACCATTCCAAGGAAAGGGGGTTTTCTCCCAACCATCCCTTGGCATGAATTCCCATTAGTGGGAATTCAGCAGTGCCCACACGTGCCTTGTTTTGGTGTCAGTCCCATGGCACTGGGTGCTGAGTGCCCATTCCCCAGGAGAGGTGCAGATGCTGAGGGCTGTGTAGGATAGAACCATTTATTTTTCCACAAAAGATTGACTCTCCTTGCACATTCCTTGAAGGATGCCATCTTGGAAGAGCTCCCTCACAAAAAATGTTCTATCCTTTTTCAAGGCCAAGTGCATTTAACAGTATCCCAGAATGCTTGGATTGGGAGGGACCTTAAAGATCACCCAGTGCCACCCCTGCCATGGGCAGGGACACCTCCCACTGTCCCAGGCTGCCCCAAGCCCCAATGTCCAACCTGGCCTTGGGCACTGCCAGGGATCCAGGGGCAGCCCCAGCTGCTCTGGGCACCCTGTGCCAGGGCCTGCCCACCCTGCCAGGGAACAATTCCTGCCCAATCTCCCATCCAGCCCTGCCCTCTGGCACTGGGAAGCCATTCCCTGGCTCCTGGCCCTCCATGCCTTGGGAATTGTCTCTCTCCAGCTTTCCTGCAGCTCCTTCAGGCCCTGCAAGGCCACCCTGAGCTCAGCCCAAAGCTTCTCCTCTCCAGGCTGAACAATCCCAGCTCTCGCAGCCTTTCCTCCCAGCAGAGCTGCTCCATCCCTCTGCTCATCCTGCTGCCTCCTCTGGCCTCTCTCCAGCAGCTCCACGTCCTCCCTGTGCTGGTCCCAGGGCTGGGGCAGCTCTGCAGGTGGGCTCTCACCTGGGCACAGGGCACAGTCCCCCCTTTTCCTGCTGTCCACCTGCTTTGCAAGCAGCCCAGGGCACATTTGGCTTTCAGGGATGCAAATGCTCATTTGTGGGTCAGGAATTTTTTATTCTTCACTTCCTAGTTGTATTTTATATGTGCCTAATTCCCATCTCCTGCCTCCTCAGCAAGGAGTGGAGAGAGAGGAACCTGCTTCTGATCCACCCAGGATGCTCTCAGCTCCATCCAGATCCACCCAGGATGCTCTCAGCCCCTCATGCTGGTGCCTCAGCTCACACTGCTTAGTGAAAAATCCCGCAGGACCCTTCTCCAGGGAGGCAGCAGCTGGAACCAGAGCCTTGCTGCCTGTTCCTGCATGGTTGTCAAGGAATTGTGGACCAGGATGCCAATGTACCATGACAGGGGAGAACATCCCATCTGCAGGATTCAGGAGAAAGCCCTTGGATTCATAGGAATATATTTTTAAAAGGCCAGGACAGGTCTTCTCCTTACTCAGCACTTTGGAAAGCGGAGCTGCAGCTTCTTTTAACCACAATTCCCACAAATCCCCCTGTGGTGGGCACCCAGTAGGAAAAATAAATCTCTTGTGTGGTGCTGATCCGATGTCTGAGGAAGCTCTGGATTTATAAATGTATCCAAACACAGAGCAGAGCACAAAATCCTGGCACTTCATGTTCCAGCTCCTCTGAACTGAGTTCCCCATTCCCAAGGACTCCCAGTGCCAGCTCTGGAACAAGCTTCTCCCTCTCTGGTCAGGCATTATTGGATATAAGAAGTCTCCCAGATTTAGGTGACAGAAAAATGTAATTATCACCCATTAGGTAAAGATCAGCTGAAAAACAACATCAAAGCTCAGCCACATCAGGATTTGCTGGGCACGGCCTGAATAGGAGGCTAAATATAGGTTAAATATTGGCCGAATTGTAATTTTGCGGTAAAATTGTAATTTTTTGGTAAAATTACCATCTCTTTACAAGCAGTTCATTGAGAATGTGTTGGTACTGTTTGCTAAAAGTGGCAGCACATTTGAGGCTGGATCAGACAAACTCTTCTGCCTCACCAGGTACACTTGTCAGAAAGCAAGAAATTAGCACAAATTACCCAGTATTTAATTCCTGATAGGAGAAACAGTAACCAAGTAAATCAACCATTTCTAATTCAGCATTTTCCCACTGGAAAATATCACTTTGCTGGCATTGAAATCTCCTGCTGGGGGGGGGAAATGTGTATTTTAACAGTCTGTAAAAGACTAAAGCATGTCCATTTTTTTCTTATTTAGGTGTTGCATTACACAATACATCACATTTGAAGAAAGAATGAAACCAGAATGCTTTGATTCACGCTGGGCTTTGTTTAGAATTTAACTTAATATCAACTCCATTTTTTTCTCATGCCTGTTATTTGTTTCAGCAAGAAGTAGAATTGAGAGTGTCAGAAAGTTCAACTGGCTTGAAATTGTGGCTTCTCATCAGCTCAGTTTCCTTTGCATATTCATCTCTGTGCAAATGGGAGCTGATAATCTGCGTGTTCTCCTGCAGAGCTGTGATTTTATTACAGGGTGGGGTGGTCAGAGCAGCTGCTCCAGCCCACTCACTCCATGGAAATTTGGATTTTCTGGATTGAGCTGGTCCCTGCTCCCTCCTCAGCTACCACGGAGACCCCTGAGCAGCATTCACAGATGGTGTCAGCAAATAAAATCTCAAATATAGTGATCTGCTCCTCAGGCTGATTAAGTAAGAGACGTGAAAATAGAAATATCAAATTACACGGATCCTTTGCAAGGAAGAAAAATAAACCACGCCAGTTTTAACATTAAAAAAGGAAAAAGAAAACAAACAAAACCTGGCAAAATTAACTCCTTATATTCTTGTAAGAGTAAAAAACATCTGCCCTCACTCCCTTCCTCTCCCACACCATTCATACCCCCACAGCACGAGGGTTTCACACCCAGATCCTCAGATGTGCTGAAGCAAAGATATTTAAAATATTTAAAAGGCTCCCAGGCACCTGTGCAGTTTTACTTCTTTCAGGAGGTTTAGACATCGCTCAGGGTGAGATAAACATCCAATTTCCAGGTGTGCCTGGAACCAAGTTATCAGAACCCCTGGGAATTCCCCTTTGCTACCTCTGAACGGGAGATTATATACGTATAAAATATAAAATATATATTTGTGGGGTGTTAACTCAAATAAACTGAAACTACCGTGGCTTTATTGTCAGCTGTACCTAAATTCGATGATTTTATGCTCCCAGCTTTAAAATACTACAGTGAATTCAGGTTCCAACATGACTTTTTGCTTCCTTCTTTTTAGCTTGATTAAAGAGGACCAATTAACGCCCATGGATTGTTTCTGACACCAACTTGGTGGCACTCTGGAGACTTTATTCCAAATCTCTCTTTTTTTTTTTTTTTTTGAGGCAATAATTTTCACACCAGGGAGAACTGTTTAGTACAAATTTGACAGCGAAAAAATTCTAGAGGAGGAAGAGAATCTACTGCCAGCACATCTCCTGCTTTTCCATTTCAGCGTGTTCCTGGTGGCACAGCAGGGAAACGGAGCCAGCAAAGCTGGGGGATTTGCCAAAGCCCACACAGTGTCTGCAGGAAAACTGAGGGATCAAGCAGGGGGTCTTGACTCCAAGCCTTTGGCATGTTTTTGATAGCCCACGTTGCTTTCTCATTCTCTTGAGAACACCCAAAAATAGCAGAGTGACAAATCCTTCACCGAATCCATCGGCGTGCAAAGGGTCAGCGGGGCAGAGAGCACGGCTCTGCCTCGCTGGGGATCCTTCCCAAACACGGGAGCTTGGATGCAAAGCTGGAATCCATTTGGGTTTCCTGGAGCTACAAACAAGGTGCACGTTCCTCCAACTCCCTCAGTACTGGTGTCATTGAGAGGGACTTTTCTGCAAGAGGGACTTTTCACACAGCCCTGGAGGGCCAGGAGCCAGGGAATGGCTTCCCAGTGCCAGAGGGCAGGGCTGGATGGGAGATTGGGCAGGAATTGTTCCCTGGCAGGGTGGGCAGGCCCTGGCACAGGGTGCCCAGAGCAGCTGGGGCTGCCCCTGGATCCCTGGCAGTGCCCAAGGCCAGGCTGGACATTGGGGCTTGGAGCAACCTGATCTAAGAGAAGACTCCCCACCTATGGCAGGGGTTGGAACTGGAAGATCTTTGATGTCCCTTCCAACCCCAAACCGTTCTGGGATTCTTTGATCACAGTGATTGAATAAAATTCTCTCATCTTCTCCCCCTTGCCCCAGACAAGGTGCAAACTCAGCTCTAAAGCCTCTCCTGCTTCCTGTTTCCCACAGCTCCATCATGAGCACACAGAGGCTGCAGAAATTAATCTCAAAGGGGCAAGAATTTCATGTTTTGGTTTGGTTTTAAAAGGTTCTCATGATTCAAGTGAACTTTTTGCAAAGTAGATCAAAACCTCTGCAGTGATACCTCAGCAAAGGCTCTTATGGATACAGACAGGGTGAAAGGAATTCAACAGGAGCATCACAGGCATGAGGAAATCTCAGCTCCCAAATGGAGACCCCAGACCAAATTTTGTCCTCCTGCACATGAGTGAAACCCCACTCACCCCAGAAACGGGGACACCAATGTGCTCCATGCACAATTTGCTGCTGAGTCCTACACCAGGCTGAAGTGTGAGGCAGAATTCCCAGGCAATGATTGAAAACAGGCCCTTCCTGTGGGATATCCCGAATAATTCAGTGCAGCAGAAAGTCTGCCTGGCCCTGCCAAGTGCCAGCAGCAAATTGCCAAACCTCGAAATCGCTGTGACTGTCACAGAGGTGCAGCCAGTCGTGAGCCATAACTCTCAGCCCCTCATTTCACTGAGAGCCCTTTTTTAATCCCAGAAATGGAATTTGAAAAGAAAAGGTGATGTTGTAAAAAAGGGCCTGTCTTGAGTAAAACGAAAGCTGAATGAGGCTGTCCCTGTGTGCAAACTGCAGGGCTGGAAAATCACTAAAATCCCTGCATTTCAGCCCAAACATGGATTTGATCCCATGGTTCTGAAGCAACCTTTTCCCCTGATTTTTTTCAAGTGGTTTACTTCTGATGGCTCCCATCCCAAAGGGGAACACTGCATGGTAAGAGTGCCTGACACAACCTTTTATTGTCTAAGCCACCAGGAAATCTTCAATTAAGTGCACTCCGAGGAAATGCATCAGGTCACTCTGGGTCATCACAGCAAACCCTTGTGGCACTGTGAGACAGAGCAAAGCTTGAGCCTGAATAGCAGCAGACAGCGGGAGCCTCCAAATTTCTGCACAAGGCAACATCTCAAGAGTAATAAAGCCAGAAGTGACATCGACTTTGTAATTAATTCTCATCAGTCAGAGGTGGGGGTGAACCGTATCTGCCTTTCAGCAACAGCTGTGGGGAATTTCTTCTGTCATTCTCTTAGGCTGTGTGGGGCAAACATTAATAAATTAATATACATTAATAACACCTTTCCTTCTGCTGCAAAGGAACCTTCTGGCAGGGCATCCTGAAATAAATAGAGGCCACACTCCCATCCAGGCACAGGAGCCACTGCTCTGGAGAGGAGCAAGGTCCCAGCTTCTTGTTGAAGCAAAGATCTTTTTTGTTCCCATTTAAAAGCAAAACAATAACAATTTTTAATAATAATAATAAATAATAAAACAAAAAAAAGCCAAGTTAGCTTGGTTGCCTAAAATTAAAAGTCTCCTTTACTCAATCCCCATAATTTAGTTTCACTGACTTGAAAAATCCTAACTTCCATTCTAGCTCTGAAAGTGCTTCATCCAGTTGTGGAAAAGGAACGGGAATTAAATCATTGCTGAATGGGAGCCTAAATTAAAAATGGAGATCTACATTTCAGAGGAAGCTTTGTTTTTTATGAGCCGTAAACCATAGTTCAATTAACACGGTTCAATTAATCTTCTTGATTTCTGCAGAAAATTGTCCCTCCTCTTTCCCACCAGGCAGAGCAATTTTTCCTAACCAAAGCAGCAGGATCACCGAGTTCTTGCTTTCCAGGCGTGGTGATTCCAGCACCTCCCTGGGCAGCCCCTGCCAAGGCCTGAGCTCCCTTTCCATGGGGAAATTCCTGCTGCTGTCCACCCTGAGCCTGCCCTGGCCCAGCCTGAGGCCGTTCCCTCTCCTCCTGTCCCTGTTCCCTGGCAGCAGAGCCCGACCCCCCCGGCTGCCCCCTCCTGTCAGGGACTTGTGCAGAGCCACAAGGTCCCCCCTGAGCCTCCTTTGCTCCAGCCTGAGCCCCTTTCCCAGCTCCCTCAGCCGCTCCTGGGGCTCCAGCCCCTTCCCAGCTCCCTTCCCTGCCCTGGACACGCTCCAGCCCCTCCAGGGCTCTCCTGCAGGAGCCAGAACTGGGCACAGCCCTCGAGGGGCCTCTCAGTGCCCAGCACAGAGGGACAATCCCTGCCCTGCTCCTGCTGGACACACAATTCCTGACCCAGCCCAGGGGCCAGTGGCCTCCTTGCCCACCTGGGCACCCCTGGGCTCGTGTCCAGCCGCTGGCACCAGCACCCCCAGGGCCTTTCCCAGCTTTCCAGCCCCTCTGCCCAGCCTGGAGCTCCATGGGGTTGTTGTTATGTACAGTGCCCTGTGAGCTCCCACATTCCTTTCCCTCCATGATTTCGCAGGAAAGAAAACATCCTTTAGAACTCAAAATCACACAGGAAACGACATAAGTGGTGATTTTGTCACAGGCCTTGGTGTCCTCCCACCCTTCCCACCTGTGGAAGAGGAGGAAAATGGGAAGATCTTTGTATTTCCATTTGTGCGTTTCTTGGGAATTGAAATGCAACTTGTCCTGGAAGAACAAAGAGACAAATGAAGGCTTAAATATTTGTGTCAGGTCTAAAGAAAGAGAACTCAGGTGGTGTTCCTGCCTGGCTGCAGCAGGGAGGTCCAGAGCAGCAGCTTTCCCACATTTTTCCTTGGAAATCAACATTCCACAGGGTCCAAGGAACTGCAGGAAGGGCAGGGAAACACTGGAGCAGTGTCACAGTGTGGTGACAGCTGGTAAATATCTTCCTAAAGGTGATGTTATAAGTGAGAATATGGAGAAACAGCAGTTTTCAGCCACCAGAAGGAAGAAATGAGAACTCGGGAGAGGAGGCTCGAAATAATGAGGGCAGAATTACCTGGAACAGTCTTCACAGCCCTGAAAAAGATTTGGGATATTAAACTCCCAGCGCTGCCTCTTCACAGGACCCTTCCGTGTGACTTTCCATGATGTCACCAGTGCAGAGACACAATGGGCATTTCTACAGCCTGCCATTTGTGCTCTCTAAATTTATTATTTTTGACTGTTTATGATTGCCTTCTAAATAACTGATGTGTGGCAGGCTTGTCCAGGGCTTAAACAATTTCATTTACTAAATATTCCATATATACTGTCCAACTTAGTAATACAAAGCTAACAATCTGCAGCCATCAAAGCTGGCATCATTTTTGGCCTCTTAAATTCATTTCTCCTGATATTTCTGCCTGGGATGCCAGGTAACCCCTTTTTCCTGGGTTTTTCCACTCCTGAGCATCCATATCTTATTGCAGTGCTTCCCTGAGGTTCTGGGATGGAGCAGGTCCCAAGTCACAGATCCCTGCCATTCCCAGGAATTTCTTCACCTAGAGGACGCTCTGGAATGTGCACTGGGCTTGGATCAGCACCTCTTTTTTGCACCTCTGAAGAAAGCACAGTATTTTTTTGCCCTGTAAAGTGAGGTTCAGCAGAGCTGGGGAGAGAATGAAACAAAGGAATTACTCCCAGTTATCCCAGTTCCACTCCAGACACTATCCCAACATCCTTCCGGAGTTTTATTGGTGTTTATGCATTGCCCACCAGCCCAGCTCTCAGATCAGAGTAACCAAAAGGTGACTCCCACCTTCAGGGGAGCCAAGGGACCCCTTGGATCTCAGGACGAGGGGTGGGCTCCAGCAGAGGGAAGCTTTGGTGACAGTTCCTGTCACCCTGGGCACGTGCTGAGCGTGGGTTTGTGACAGCCAGGGGACAGAGGATGGCACAGTGCCAGGCAGGGGCACTGCCCACACCACCTGAGACCCAGCAGCAGGTGAGTTGGTGAAACCCAGGCAGAAGAACAGTGTCTAACAAAGAAATTATTATTAAAATCTTTGCTGACAGACTGAGCACTTCAGCTTATACACCTGAAGTTGATTGCTAAGCTCCACCTCGTGTGATGTCAAACCTCATTCTGTCCTGGCATATGCCTTCTTACAGACAGAAAAAAGAATAAATTAAAGACTTGGGGAAGGCAGTGGGTCCTGATTACAGCACTTGTTCCTTCTCTGTTCTTGCAGGGATGACCTGCCAGGCTCGCAGCTCCTACATCACGAGCGAGATCCTCTGGGG